>NC_054379.1:91844007-92171189 GCF_017654675.1 Xenopus laevis
TGAAATGTGTATGTGGTTGCCTTTATTTCACATTCAGGTTCATCATTCTGCTTAGAGTTCTGTATGTAAGTGGAGATGTTGTCCTGCAGCCACTGAACTGCCATTGAGATGCACAGCTCCCCTCGATCTAAGGAACGGATATAGGACCCTAGTTCTTTGTTTAGAAAGTTTTGCTGTTGCCTGTCTAGTGCCACTGACCTAACAAATACCTGGGGTTCTTCTTGAGGGTAACTTTGAGGTAGTGACACGTGCATCACTGCCTTTACCTAAAAAGATGGTTTTAAAAAGACATGAATAATATGTCATATAAACACCACAATATCAGCCTTTTAAGCAGCAACTGTGACAATTGCATTATACAACATTATAATTATCATACTGAGTAAGTGGATATTATGAAGAAAATGGCAATTTTCTAAGCAATTAGCCTTGATTTAATAAGGACCTGTTAACCGAGACATAAAAAGCTGTATAATATAAGTCCTTTTTAATTAAACATGAAAACCAAATTATGTTTTTTAATAAAACATCCATACCTACTATAAACTCATTTAAAACTCTCAGCTGTCAATTATATATTGCCTGTCCCTCCTGTTTGCCTAAGGGCATAGAGGTGGAGCAGACAATTACTTATATTTTCCATTCTGCATTCCCTGCACTCCTAATATTCCCCCTCTGTCTTTCCATCCAATTGTGTAGCCAGTGCATGTGCATCAGGTCCCCCATTCTGGCACATAAGAATTTGCATAATGTAAAGCTTGCCTTAAAGTGGACCTGTCACCCAGACATAAAAAACTGTATAATTGAAGTCCTTTTCAAATTAAACATGAAATCCAAATTCTTTTTTTTTATTAAAACATCCATACCTGTAAACTCATTTAAAAATCGCAGTTGTCAATCATATGTTGCCCCTCCTCTATGCCTTAGGCAGGAAATTACTTTCACTTTCCATTCAGCACATCCTAAATGTCAGTGCACTCCCTACTTTCCCCCTTCCTCCTTACCATCTAATTATGCAGCCTGTGCATGGGGATTGCCATCAGGTCCCCAATTCTGTGACAGAAATACGATTTTGAGATGATGCATTAATAACAGCAGGCCCGGACTGGCAATCTGTCTCTTCGGGGCCGCTCAATTTACAGGTGGAATGGGCCGTTTTGTACCCGCCAGAGCCACAAGTATGGTTATCGCGGCAGGTCTCAGCCACACACTAATTACTACCTCTGCCCTCTCTCCAATGATTGGCCATCAGCGAGGGAAAGGGCTAGACCAACTACACCAGGCCCCTCTCATTGGGGAGCAGAAGGGTTGGGAGGTGCCGGCCAATCAGCTAGTGAGATGCGAGAGTTTCGGCCCCCGTGCCCGCCGTTTCTGCGAACAAGGAGCTCCAGGAAGAGGGGAGTAGTGTATGTTTGTGTGTCTCACTGTCTCTCTCTGTGTGTGTCTGAGACAGGTACAGTGCCTGTGTCTCTCTGAATATGTCTCTCTGTGTGTCTATTTGTGTGTGTCTCTCTGTGTGTGTGTGTCTATTTGTCTCTCGTCATGTGTCTCTCTGTGTGTCTGTGTGTGTGTCTATTTGTCTCTCTGCATGGGACTCTGTGTGTGTGTGTGACAGGTACAGGGTGTGTGTGTGTGTGTGTGTGTGTGCGTGCACCCGTGCGCTTGCCTGGGCTGTCTGGCTCTGAATAACAGTGTTCACAAAATGGCAGCTGCCTGCTTGCTATAATTATGAATTCCCAGGCTGAAGGAAACAAGATTTAAATAAATCATATAGTATAAATAAAAATAATTTTGCTTGACTAACATGATAAAATTGGATTTGGTAGTATTTCTTAAGGTAACAGTTCCTCTTTAATAATAGTGTCCACAAAATGCCTCCTGCCTGTTTGATGTGATTGTGAATTCCATGACTAAAACAAACAAGATTAAAATAGTTTATATGTAGTAAGTGAAGTTTATTTTTCTTGACTATCATAAAACAGAATTTGGAATTATTTCTTAGGGTGACAGGTTCCCTTTAAGACCCTATAACTATTCAGTATCCAACATAGGATTAAGAAACATTATTTCTGCAGAAGATGAAATGAACAGAACAAAGATATTTTTAAAATATTCACTGGTAAATAGAACAGTAGCACTCATAAACCTATAACAAATAAGAATATAATATACTATAAATAATATGTAGAAAATTCCACACTATCACAATGCCATTTCCCAGTGTCCTATTAGAAACAAAAAAACTTGCACTTAATGTTAACTAAGCTATTATAAATGTTTGTATAAAAAGGTTCCATAAAAAATCCCATATAGGTTATAACTTCTCAGAAATAAAGAGTGACTCAAGTCTTCTCCCTCTTTAGTGGTAAGTAGTCAGAAAGCAAAAAATAAGGGGGCTACATATACATTAGTAACATATAAAGTATGTTTTCCGGGGACCAGAAAAACATTGGTGTAAAATACTGTAAAATGTAAAATCTTGGTAATAAAAAACAAGAGAAAACTTAAAATCAGTGGATGTAAAATCTTGGTGTTACTGTATCAAGATAACTACATAGCATCCCAAAAATATGTGACTGAGTCTACCCTTCCCAGGAAACCAATTTGGTGAATGGGAACACATTGAAGACTTTGGTCCAAAGGCTTATTTATTTTCATGGATTCTCCTTGACATATAGAAGGGTTATGGCAAAATGTTCTATGACAACATTCAAAGGATTTTGATAAATTCAATTCAAAGAAACAAAAACTGTTTTATCAACCTCAGTGTTTTGGTCCAACACCAAAACCAAGTGTTCTTTAAGAAGCAAAACTAGTGTATGACCAATACAAGAATGAGGCCATAGAAATAGAAAGATTTTGACTAGTGGATATCACTGTAAAATGTTTATTAATAGACAAATAAGGGAGGGCTACTTACCTCAGAATTCTGAATGTTAAGGAAAACTGAAAATTCAATAACAGGAGGTAATGATTCACGAATTCCCTCTAGATATCTACGTATATACAAAACAGAATTTGCATTTTCCAGAACAAGTTCTTTGTTAGGAAACATTGACAAAAGCATCTCCATCTCTAAAAGCTGAAGTTCCAGACATTCTCTTGTTGTAGTGGCCATTGCCATATAAATGAGCACAAATAAATTGCTCCTGCAAAGAAAACAAGTATTTAATGCATTTATTAAACTACAAGCAGCAAGTATGAACAGAGCAGTGATCTAAGTGTGAATCTCCAGCTGTTGACAACACCACCAACACTCATTGGGACTCCCAAGAGATGTAGTTCAGAAAAAGCTGCAAAGACAAAGGTTGGAAAGCTCTGAAACAGAGCATCATAACTTGATTGTGTTTTGTATAAGGTAACTCTTTAGGATTGGATGGGAAAAAGGCCCACAACTTTTTTTTTGTCACATAGAGTGAGTGTTGAATCATAAATTGATATTAAAGGAACAGTTCAGTGTAAAAATAAAAACTGGGTAAATAAATAGGCTGTGCATAATAAAAAAAATGTTTCTAATATAGTTAGTTAGTCAAAAATGTAATGTATAAAGGCTGGAGTGACTGGATGTGTAACAGAACAGAACAGAATACAACTTCCTGCTTTTCAGCTCTCTAACTCTGAGTTCGTCAGCGACTTGAAGGGGGGAAACGGGACATAACTGTTCATTGAGTTTGCAATTGATCCTTAGCATGCAGGTCAGAATCAATTAAATCATTTTGTGTTTAGGGTACATTTATGCTCAGTTTATTTGCCCTTTATTGGGAATCAGTAATGCATACAAATGTGGTATGTTAAGACTAAGTGGGTGAAATCATCTGCAAACCAGTAGACTTTACAGTGTATGTGACCTACATTCCCTGGATATCAATAATAAAGCTTGGGTGCACCCAAGTTATATAGCAGGGGGGAAGGGGTTGATTCCTCTCGCCAGCTAAAGTATTAAAATACTATTACATTATAGATTCATTAAAAAAAAGGCTGCAGGCAATTTAGGGTGGTTCAACATAGCATCTGGGCCAATCCGAAGACCCATTAAAGTTAGATTTAAATGCTTATTTTCTGTCCTGGATTATCCTGGATCTTTGGCAGGTTGACATTCATGACAATGGTAACCGGCCAAAAATGTAACTACAAATTTGGAACTAAAACCAATATGAGAATGAAAACCTGCCCTACAGCTATGAGATAACAAAACTCTAACAAAACACCAGGCCCCCTCCAAAGGCCTCTCTCTCTCTCTTACAACTCCTGCCTGCCAAACCACCTGTTACTCTTACAACTGGACCTGAACTTCTATACGTTTTTTAGGCAGGCGCAAGTATAGGTCTAGTTGTGAAACTGATAATGGTGTATATTAGGAGCAAGGAAGGAAGCCTTTGGAGAGGGCCTGGAGTTATAGGTCTGTTTTTATTCTCCTTTAAAGGAACTGTTCAGTGTAAAAATAAAACTAGGTAAATAGGCTTTCAAGTTGCTGACTCACTCAAGAGGATGGAAAGCTGCAAATGAGGAAGTAGTGTTATTCTGCTAGACATATTATGTTAGGCTACTGTGTTAGACATCCACTCACTCCAGCCTTTATAGATACATTTTTGGCTAAATAAATATATTGAAAACTTTTTTCTTTTACTCTGAACTGTTCCTTTAAAGCGAGCTATTTATCAATTTTTTAAATTAAAATGTGTTGTAGGTGTCCTTTTTATGAATGTATCTTTAGAATGCTCTACTCTCTCTCTCTACCTAGTTTGAAATGTTATTCATAATTAAATGTTATAGTCATAGAACCTGTCCAATATCACATCAAGAGCAAACGTTTCCACTGGTGAAAGAAAGGATTATTCTGATCTGATTTCCACTTGAACATTAGCATCAACCATGGTGCACAAATTCCAGGCAAGTTATGGGCAGGGAAGTCTGCAAACTGTTCTATATCACAAAGTATAATTCCAGCTTTACTTGTTTCCCAGTGCACAGGAGACCCCCTTCTCATTTGTATCCAAAGCAGAGGGAATTCTGGTGGGGAAACCCAGCTTTCATACAAAAATTTCCATTTGCATGGTTAGAGGCTTTAATGTTGAGTCCAGTGCGGGTCCATTTTTTCGAACCCGTACCCGACCCATACCCGCAACCTGTAATCCGCAACCCGCTATCCACAACCCGCATTCTTACCCGGAGCATTGAGTGAGACACGCTCTGCCGTGTGTGTGTGTGAGGTCTGCCCGGGGGAAGACCAGCTACATTTATACCAGTCTTGTGCTCTAATAATCCTTTAACGGCAACCAAACCGTCTGTCTCCCTTCAAGCAATTATCCATCAATAAAATGTGTTTGGGGTCAAGCATTCATGTGAAGATGTCTACTTGCTGCAGCAAAGGCCCTATGCATGCGTTACATCACAGTGAGTGTCTGGCAACCATGAGCGGTCTCTCTACAAGTGCAGTGCAAGGTTTCTGTTTATGTAGAACCAGGGAAGGGAAACATGACAAGCATTTTAAATGGACATGACACCCATTTAGAGTGAGCAGATGCTTTTCTTGTTTACCTATAATGCATATGAAATCCTAGGAAGGAAACCCAGTTTCTCAGGGAGCCAGGGAAGTTGCTGGTCAGACCTAGAATACAGACTGGAAGTGGTGCACAGATTATCTGAAAGAACCTATTAGGGAAATAAAAATGATGGTTCTTGCACAAAAGCTAAAATCTATTTGCTTCATTAAATTGAAAATGTTTTTTATTCTGTGGCTGCAGTTAGAAGCCCCCCCTGTGACAAATTAAATATTGTAGAAACCTCTTCTCTGAATATATTTTTATAATATAGTTTTTTTAAATTCTCAGTAGTCTGTAAAGCTTAATTGCATCTTACTCAAATTGTTGTATTGATGTAAAGGTCTGTGCTCTGCATTTGTAAGAAAGTGCTCTAGAATAATTTGTGTTATTAATTGTGAGCCAAAGAGCGGTTCTTAATAGCCCACAGGAAGCTATTCAGTTGATTGCTCCCAAGTCACAGCAGGTACACGAGTTTCCTGGTTTGGGTCCAAATTTTGCCAGTGTTTAATTCGTTCTGTAAGAGGCAGGTTAGTAAGGAGAATACAGGCTTTCACGTGACAATTTGCTGCTGAATGCAAGACTAACACCTTTCACCTCCAAACTAATAACACATTTGGTGCAGACAGCATGGATTACACTGCACGTTTGACCAGCACATTCTTTGAAGTCATAAGCGAGTTAATCAGAGTTTAAGTGTTTATTTGTGCAAGATGCCAGGAGAGCTGTTGCTTTGTGGCCCGACATGCTGTTTATTTTCAACTTGCCTTGGCTAATTTCTGCTCTTTACCTTTCATTGAACAAATCAACCAGCATCTTGTTCATACAAAAATAGATTTATGTGCTGCAAACCAACCAAGACCTCTATATGATGGCCACTGCTTATTCATACTACTGATACTATGTTGTATCCAGTGGAAATAAACATATGTGTAATTGGTAGTTTGAATCATAGGGTATTACTGTTACATTGGTCTGGCACAGTATAACATTTTAGGGGTACAACATTCTGCTCCAGCGAACTCCACATACTTAAAAGGTTCTTCACAAAGTCCGATTAGGCATATTTACTAAAGGGTAAATGCTAAAATTTTTATTTTTTATTTTTTTGACCAGAAATGAAAATGAGCCACAGCAGACAACAAATTTCAGCAAACTAACTTTGCATTGGTGAAAATTCTCTTTGCATTGCTGAACATTCACATCTTTCGCCAGTGCGAACATTCCAAATTTATAAAGAGCACAAAATGATAGAGCATCCACTTTGGCATCTTGTTATCTACATCATCTCACCCATGCTAATATGCCATATACATCTTTATGGCATGAATTCTCCGGTGAGTTTCCCCCGCTACAATTGCATGGGGAAAATTAGATTAATTTTTGTACAGAACTTATGGCAGCAAATTCTCAGCACAATACACATCGCCTACTTACAATTTTAGTAAACATAGGATGTTGTAAAAATATGCCTGGTTAACTGAGGCAAACTTTGAAAAGGATGTACAAAAATACACCCTAGGTGTCAATCTTTCTTTAACACAATAGAAAAATCTAGTGCTCTGTGACTAGCACAGCTCCAAGAGATACAGCCAGCCCTGTCCTTATCACCTTTAAACAGTTGGTGAATGCAGGCCCTAGTGCACACCTCCCAGCTGTCCAGTTTATCAGGACAGTCCCGATTTTGACAACTCAACCTGCAGTCCCAGATTGTGAAAGAAATGCCCGACTTTCTCTTTGATCTCCTGCACTTAACAGCCAGAAAAAGATACAAAGTTTCTAAAACTCAATTGGCTTTTGGCAGATAGCCCAGAATATGTGACAGGTACACTTATAGATGGATTTAACATAAGCAAAGATACAAATGTGACTATTTAAGATAAGCAGGTCTCTTGCGGAAACTGTAACTTGCAGCTTAAAGGGCAATTCACCTTCATTAGCAAAACTGTTATAACACATAAAACCTGACACCAAAACCCCCAGAAATATGTTCAAACTTTCCATAACCTGCCAAATTTTAGAAATATGCACATGGTAGGTAGGGGGCATGGTCAAAAAATGACGCTGCTCTGCGCACGGCAAAACTTTTTGTCCCACTTTCTATTTTCAAAATGTTGGGAGGTATGCTAGTGCAGGCTGTGCCTATATTAGTGAAGGGAGTAACAGAGGCCTGAGGTTATTTGTGCACACCCAGACTCAGCATGCAAGACGCAAACAAATGGGCAATTGCATCATTTTTCTGCACTTTGCACACTGTGTCTGGGTTCACAAAAGAGCCCTTATGTGTTTATGAAACCAAATTATGAAACAATTAAACTGCTTCTCAATACCTTAATTACAGAAATACAATTTAATAACAGGCAGAAACAACTAGGGATGCACCGAATCCACTATTTTGGATTCGGCCGAACCCTCGAATCCTTCGTGAAAGATTCGACCGAATACCGAACCGAATCCGAACCCTAATTTGCATATGTTAATTAGGGGTGGGAAGGGGAAAACATTTTTTACTTCCTTGTTTTCTGACAAAAAGTCGCGTGTTTCCCCTCCCGCCCCTAATTTGCATATGCAAATTAGGATTCGTATTCGGTTCGGCTGGGCAGAAGGATTCGGCCGAATCCGAATCCTGCTGAAAAAGGCCGAATCCTGGCCGAATCCCGAACCGAATCCTGGATTCGGTGCATCCCTAGAAACAACTATCCTTGTGTAAAGCTGCAGTGGAACTTGTTCTACACTTTCCCACACTAAGCAGACTTACCCATTAGACTTTGCAATTATGCCAATGCAATGTTTTTACCAGGGGACTACCCCTCTATGCTTTGGTAGAGCTTATATCTAGTGATTCTAGTCCTAACAATCTATCCAAGGAGTAAGGAAAGCCAACATGACCTTCCCTATAATGTGACACTACCCTTCAATCTCATGTGTCTACACGCTTGAAAGGATACTATCCCTGTACCATACAAAGGTATATTTGCAGTGTTACGATTCACTTCTTGTACGACATACACTAAAAACGTATAAAGTGTTTGTAGTGTATGTTTCTGTTTGTGAAATGCAAATATTAAGGGGAGACGCCGTTACTGATTCCGCTTGCTGATACATCTGTGCAGATACTCTGAGTTTCTAGGGGTCATTTATGTCCACACGTGCAATCACAAACATTCCCAGCAATTACTGGTGTGAAAATTCCGTTCATTAAAAATATTCCACTCATTAAGTACTTGCAGTTCCACATTGTTGTACTCATTGCTGATTGGTTCTTTCTGCCTCCTGTTTAAAATACAGCATAGTTGCACCTGTTGTAGCAGGTGAGCCCCAAAGCTACTGCTGTCTCTAAACGAGGAGGTATCTCCAGGGTTTCCACAGTGGTCTGCATCAATCGCAGCACAGTTGCACTGAAAGAATAGGGTGCACGCATCTGGGGTTCCCACCTTTTCTGAAAAAAAAATACAGGCCTTCCTATATATTTTTCTTTTTTCCCTATTAATAACATTGGGATCAAAAATACCAGCCAGGTGGCAACCCTACATGCATCACGTGCGTGCCAAATGCCAATAATGTGGCCAACCAGACAATTTTGCCCAATTTGCATCGAAGTGTGAGTGCAACTGTACTAATTTTAACTCATTGGCCGCACGTTTGCCAAGTTCATTTTCTCCCTATGCAACATCCCATAGTCTATATAATTTGTATAGGAGATTCCAGGCATCACCATTTACATTTGCTCACAGCCTATAAAGACAGAGAAGTGCCCAAAACAACATCGGCACAGATTCTAGCCTGTACTAAGAAAAAGTTAGTCTGTTAAATTTATTGCACAGGGCTGTTTATCTGGTCTTACATGTCATTATGACTAAATCCCAACATTGTACCTCTTTGCACATGTACCTCTATGTATATTTCTGTTCCTTCTATAATCTGTGTCAGAAACCAGTCCTGGCATGCTTTATTGGTTATCATGAAAACAAAACATGTTATAATAAACCATAATAAGCCTGTCACTGAACAAGAAATATTATGCATCTACAATAAGATGCATCTCAACATGATTCATGGGCAGATTTTTGTATGTCAGAAACTCCTATTATCTGTACAAATTATGAATCCTTATTTAAGCATACTACTTTAGCTTCTTTAATATTTGGATACAGGCACATAGGAAGATTTAATATTTTATTTTTTATTTCATTCATTTTGATTTACTTTTAATTTAGAGTGAAAAATAATTGTCCGAATGCCTTCTCTCTGCATGTAATATACATCAGGGAAAAATAATTTGGAAGGGTGTAGCATAGCTAAACTCTATGAGCCCATACAGCTGATATTGAACTCAAAGCAGTCAAACACATTCTGATGTACGGACACATGTACGAGCTTTAGCAAATGTGTCACTTCGTCAGGAAAGTTTTGTACTGTGAGTAGTAACAGGAGAATTTGACCAAAATTACATTTTTGATGCCATAGTATTATTTTCTTTAGTTATTACTTAAAAAGAAAAAAAAAAGGGCTTATTTGCACAGCAAGATCTCGCTTCTACCAGTTTAACCAGCAAACACAAGAAATTTTTTTTACAAATACCTTGGAGATGTATAAAAAAAAAAACCCTGGTTGCAATATATTTATTCTATAAAAACACCAGACTAGGGTTGCCACCAGTCCCGTTTTGACCTGGACAGTATGGTTTTCAGAAGGGCTGCCCGGGTCAAAACTGCCTGCCTGGTTTTCCAGATTAGGATAGAAATTAGGATTCCCCTTGATTGACAATCGCCGACAGCCATGTCATAGCTTCACCTATGACTGCACACTAGTGGGAGGCCCGCGGGACCCGCGGGTTTACCCGCTGGTTGGGCGTGTTCGGGCCGACCCCTGGACGAAATGCTCTTCTTCTGCTCTCCCCGACCGCGACCTAGTACTGCCTGCTTCCGGCGCCAGAATTTATAGACTTCCACCTGCCCCGCGGGTCTATAAATAAAGGGGAGCAGGCCCGGGACAGATGCGGGTAGGGAGCGGGCGGGTTAGGGTCGGGTGCGGGTCGAGAAATTCTCGACCCGCACATCACTACTGCACACACCTCTCCCTGCAACATCACACTCACCTCTCCACAACATCACGAACACACCCCTTGTCCAGATGGGTAATATGGAAAAGATAGCAACCCTCAGTCAGACACTGTCCTGTATGGTAGTATACATTAGCCTGAATATTAAATTAATTGTCTCTCAACATTAGGGTTGTCATCTGTCTGGATTTAGCCTGGACAGCCCGGTTTTCAGAAGGACTGCCCGGGTCAAGACAGCCTGCCTGGTTTTCCAAAAAAGGAAAACCGGGCAGGATCTCCCCTGACTGACATGGCAATCAGCCAATATGGCTATCACCATATCATAGCCCCGCCCATGTGACATAGCACATCACTGACCCGCCCCGGTGACATCATGGCCACTCCCTCCAGCCGGGATCGTTAGTTGCACAAAGGTGTCCACCGTACTCAACATCCTTACGGGATCTGACAACAGCAGTTTGCAGCCTTTTAAATAATTACAGGTATAGGACATGTTATCCAGAATGCTTGGGACCTGGGTTTTTTTACAGCCTTGTACAATCCGTAATTCAGCACTTTCTGGATAATGGGTTTCTGGATAATGGATCCCATAACTATACAGGCATGGATTGTATATAAAAAGATTTGTGCATAGCAATCACTGCCCTTCTTTCATTAAATGGCTTGAAGAGAGTTCTTCCAAGATGCCAAAAAAGTGGTTGTACAATATGAAGAAGCGCACTATAGCTGCCATCTATAGATAGGAAACTTATTTTCCTGCCAGTTTATCGGTGCTACTTAAGACCAACATCGCCATCTAGTGTGTAAATTAATGCACTGCCACACTGAGGTACAGTTCATAATACAATATGTAGTTTACAATTATTATCAAGTATTTTTAGAGTGCCAACATATTGCACAGCGCTGTGGTTCCAATATCTATCATTCTATGCACCTTCCCCCAGACAATCCCTGATCTGAAATCCACACTCAAGTGGTCTACCAATAGTTTATAAAGCAGCTAACCCAATAACACATACAGAACTGCAAAATTCCAACCTATAAGAAAATTGCACTCCAAGCCCAGAGGTTGAATAAGACAACCACATGAATAGCCTAAACCAGAATATAAGTAATACAACTATGTTGAAAAATGAAGATCAATGAACTACTCATTTAAGACTGAGTCTAGCTATGGGGCAGGACCACACTTTGAATCAATAAGTAAAGGTTAAATGATTTGCCAGCTGTAAAACAAATCCAAGCATCTACTTATTCCAGTGTCATTTATGAGCACAAGTGCAAGTGAGCCTGAGCTAAGATAGACAAATGGCTGTGTGCATATTGGAAATATTTATTAAAGGTACTTGCATCCAAATACACTCTTTACACTTCAGCATTGTTGCGCAGAGCTCCTGTTTGAACATTACAAACGTGGCAGCTATTCCACTATACACACAGAGAGCTGCATCAATATATGCAACAGACTCCTGTCCAAAGAATCACACACTAAAGCAGTTTTAACATCAAATGCCTTCCCCACTATGACAATTTTACCCAATTAATGACTTATTGGACACAATTGTGGCAAACACAATTCTGAGCTCAGCTGCATTGACACTGGAAAAGTACCCAGGGCCGTTCCTGCCATGAGCCAAAGTGGGAAACTTGTCTTAGGAGGCATTGAGCAGCCAGTTATCAGGGGCAGCAAAAAGCAGTGTTACATACATAGCAACCACTAACCGATACAAAAGGCGAAGAGGGTCCTGCCCAAAAGAGCTTACAATCTAAAAGGAGGAGGGGATGAGACACAAGGCGTGACCTAGATGCAAATGCTGCACACAGGTCAGTTCGACCCTAGTTACGCCACTGTGCTGGAAATGTTTGAAAAAATGCTGCACTGACGATGATTTGTCCACAAAATGTAACTTTGCACACTGAACTTGCAGACTTATGGGCCCATTTGCTGCAGATAAAACTTAGTCGCTGTGAAAAATGTGTAATGACAATCACAACATTTTTCCAGCATGCATATACACCCTTATAAGGATTTTCCTTAAAATTTTCCTTTTCCTTTAACTTTACAAGGATTGCAGCACTTCCATTCTATAGTCGTAAAACTGCCTTTAGCATTAGAAACACTCACAACTTCTTATATCTGAATGTAAAACTGTCCGCTATTGGTCAATAAACAATTATACATATATTACTAAAATATATATGTCATGGTTTCACCAATAATCATGGCACATCCTTTAAATATACTTAAATAGATCATTCTTGATTCTTTTGTTCCGCATCTTTTGGTGGCCACTAAAAAAATAGAAATAAAAACGATAAAAATTATTTAAAATAACCAAAGCCATACCTAGATCAATTGGCCTAATTCATATTCTTTATTCAATTGACTTGGCATTAAAGTCCCAAGTCTAATCCAAACGCTTCACATTTTATCTCCACCTCTCCTGGTTTTGGGAACCTGTTGTAGCACCTAAACCTTAACTGGGCCACTGTGTGGCCTGCATCAACAACATGATATGTAAATAGGTTTTGTCTCACATTCCTCCTTTGATTGTTTTATAACTGATTTATGTCCTCCTAGACTTTTAATCACCTATTTGTCTGGCCTACAGACATTAGTGGAATCTGATGGCATATACAACATAAGTTGATAGACATGTATGATATCCCTATATTTTAACGGCAGTACTTTTAGAAGGAAGGTACACTATATCCCCTTTACACAGATATTACAATAGCTGCAAGACAGACATGGGAATGTGCCATTACTATGTCCACATATGAGAACGGTAATGCAATCAGATCAAAGTGGATATCTGAAGTGGACACATTTCTCATCTACTTTGCTGGAGCGAGCAGAAACTGTGCACTGGCGATAAATATATATACTGTACATTGACTGACTGACCATGATGAACTTTGTTTCTGCCCAGACTTCATTGAACTTCTTTAAAATTGATCAAAAATCTGCTTGTTTGATTACATTAAACTTAAAGCACATGACCATAATGAATATGAAAATATGTTTACCTTATCTATGTTGGACTTGCACTTAAAAAGTAAAATAAATATTTTTGTAAAGGCAATCATACATGAATTAACATGGTTAAGGATGAGGTGAATAACTTAGAATTCAAACAAGGGGGATGGACTGCGGTATATATAATTTGACTAAATCCGAAAGATCTGCTGAAATTTACAAGATCATAAAATTATTATAATTAAGCTTGCATAAAAGGGAGGGGCAGTGGTAATAATGGATAGGGTCTATTGATAAAATCAGAGAAATGCTGGCAGATAGCATTTCTTTCTTTCCACTAGCAATTGTCAAATCTGATTATTACTATATTGTACATCCTGTTCAAAATTCATAATATTGCTTAAATTGATGTGAGGCTGTGGAACAATGCCTCAATAATGACCCCTGCTGGGATGGTGCCCAAAAACGCTGAATCATTACCCTGTTTAGAATTTTTATGTGGACAAAGTGTTATGTTTTGGTAGCAGAGGATTAGTAGAGTATAACAGTGCTTTATTAGCAGGTTCATGCAGCCATTACATAACTAGCTCTATCACTTTAAGCAGTATAGAAAGTAGTGTGTATTCACAGTATAACTATTGTGTACAGTGACAGTCATAAGAACTCTGCCCTCAGCCTTCCGCCCTCCATCCTCCTCCTTCAGTCATCTGCCTTCTGCCCTGATTCCTCTTCCTTCAGCCCTAGCTTACAACTTTAGAAAGTTATGGATATGACTGTCGGCTAAAAAGAAAGATCTGAGGGGGGGGGGAGTGCTGAGCAGTGAGGGCGTAGGGAAGAGGGCAGAAGGAAGAAGACTCCATGGACTGTTTACTGATATTTTTTAAATGTCATATCGTTGAAACATTTTAACAAATCATTAAAGGAGCAGTTCAGTGTGAAAATAAAAACTGTGTAAATAGATAGGCTGTGCAAAATAAAAAATGTTTCTAATATAATTAGTTAGCCAAAAATGTAATGTATAAAGGCTGGAGTGAAAAGATGTCTAATAAAACAGCCAGAATCCAACTGCTTTTCAGCTCTATAACTCTGAGTTAGTCAGCGACTTGAAGGGGGGCCACATGGTACATTTCTGTTCAGTGAGTTTGCTATTGATCAGCATTCAGCTCAGATTCAAAAGCAACAGATATGACCCATGTGCCCCCCCCTCAAGTCTCTTATTGGTTACTGCTTGGTAACCAGGGTAACCAGTCAGTGTAAAGGTGGCCATAGATGCAAAGATCCGCTCGTTTGGCGATGTTGCCAAACGAGCTGATCTTTCCCCGATATGCCATTAACAGGCATGGCTATATCGGGGGTAATCTGATTGTTTGGCCGTATGGATCGGTCGGGGATCGGTCGGGTCAAAATCAAACCTGACCGATCGACCGATTTCCGCCGGACGAAAGATGTCGGCACACGCCACACACGATCCGAAAATCGTACGAATCCTTGATTCATACGATCGGATCTGTGTGTCTATGGCCACCTTAAACCAAGAGAGCTGAAAAGCACGAAGTAGTGTTCTGACTGACTTGTTATACATCAAATCACTCCAGCCTTTATACATTACATTACTAACTATATTAGAAACATTTTTTATTTTGCACAGCCTATCTATTTACCCAGTTTTTATTTTTACACTGAACAATTCCTTTAAACTAAAACATTTCCTCTATGGCTCTTCTTTATCATTTCAACTCTGAGAACTGGGTCACTAGGAGTTAAACTACTATCCTGTCACTTTTGCAAGGGAAATGCCTACCCTATGGGTAATGTGATTTGCTCTTATGCTTGAAACTTTGCAACTAACAGATAGTATGTCGTAGTGGGTGGGATGAAATGAGGAACGAGCTTGATGGTACTTCATCTTGTCTCCCAAATTCATCTTTGTTCTCCCCCTACAGGTAAGGGATTTTTGCAGCAGTTTATCTGCTCCTCACAAATTGCTCTGTACTACCTAGGGAGTGAATGGATTGTTTTGCTTAATCCAGGGATACTGTTCTGTGACAGGCCAAGGAAATCAGAGAGCAGACTAAAGGTATCAAAGAGTAGACATTATGTAGCATGTTGTGGAATGGAGATACCAGGGGAGCTGGTAGAATGCTGCAGAATGAAGGAATTGAAGTAGGTATAATGTTGCAGAAAATATACTGCAGCAAGGAACAAATGCTCACATGTAGAGAGCAGCACGGAAGAATCAGAGAGCAGGACAAAAGGAGGAGGGAGGAGGAGGGGGCGGAGCGAACAGGACTAGGGATGTGGGGGAGGGCGAAGAGAGTAGGATAGAAAAAAACATTCTGGAGCCCGGCACAATCACTTGCACGTGGGATTAATCAGAGTTTAACTGGAGGAGGAGCGATAAAGAGTAGCAACAGGGAGATTTTTAGACTCACAATCATTTAGTCCCCAAATGTCCTAAAATGGACACCGTAACAGGATCTCTGTCAGCATTCGTGCAATGAATGTTCTCATGCTGTTACTTCTTTTCTTACCTTTAACTGCCACGGCTGCCTAGCACTGATTGGTCCATACAGATGCACCCCCTTCTCTTACGTCACAACATGTGGGCGGTAACAGGAAACATTTATTGGTGACTGCAAACCAGACACGTCACCAGCATTTACACCCAGTGTCACAGCCGCTTGTCCTGCTGGGTAACATTAGCCGGGGAGCTGGGGAATCACAGGTAGGAAGGACAGAACTCTATGGGGGAATGGTGGGCTTAGATGCCTTCTCTATCTAGCTGTCCCTTTATTGTCTTTGCTTTGCCGACCTTTGAAGCAATGTAATTCCAGTCGGCTGATAAACAGATCTATCTTGCCTTTTGGAGAATGGACTCTACATTGTTTCAAGAGTCAGAGCTGTAAGTGCAGAAATAAAAAAATATATGGGTTTACATTCTCTTTAAAAACGAAATTAGGCTCGCTCTCATGTTAATATCTCCATTACCTCACACAGGACTGTAAGGGTTGGACTGACAGCTAGAGGCCCGTGGGGTCAGTCATTTAAAGCTTTGTTTTCCTTTTTGTTGTCTGCCATACCAACTTTCTCTGCAATATAAATGGCAAATGTGGGCTGTCAGTGCTGCATTCTAGCAAAAGACTGTATTTTTACTGCTCATATATAAATAGGTATTTACTTCTAATGTCCGGTATTTGGATTGTGGTGTTTGACCTACCTCCTCCAGCAATCTCTAAACTGCAACTTTCACCATTGTGTTGGAGGATAATCTGGAAATTCCATATTACACCTTGGACTTCCACTCTTTGCCATTAAAAGAGAGCTGAAAGCTGTAGCTGTCTCTTTTTATTAAGTACACTGCTGGTTCTGTCTCCTGAATCAATGTAGCAGAAGCAGCTGATTAAAAGACCCAAAGAAGAATTATTTGCTGCTACATTTTTTTTCAAGAGTCAAAACCAGCAGTGCAGAAAGGCGCATAAAGATATTACTTTTAATTGCAAATGAGTTTACAGTTTACCTTAACCTTAAAAATATGCAAGGATAATATCATATTAATGACCATGTCACTTTAATTTGTCAAATTTTACAACATAGGACTGCTGTACTAACTCACAGGCACATCCGCACTATGCAGACAAATCTATGTCCATGATCTCTTCCCACACTCCTTTTCCAGGTGTGGACTGAGAATCAAAATAGGCCCAGACATTTTAGGTACACAGAGGCCCGAACAGCCCCCACCAGCCCAATAAATATTGACTGTCTATGGCAACTTACAGCAGCCCATCTGACATTTGCCAGAATCTACAGGTTGCCATTCCGGGCCTTGTGTTTGCACCAGAGCTGACATAACTGTTCCATATGTGAAAAGAAGAGGCTACTGCACGTGTAGGGGCTGAAATCGGCCTGCACATTTCAGCAGGCTCCATTCAGCTCCTGTGTGGCACTAACCTTTTGCTATGTAGTTAGGGTTGTCAACTGGCCGGTATTTTACTGGCCTGGCCGGTAAAAATGATGGTTGATCCCAATGTTATTAATAGGGAAAAAAGATAAATACACTGCATATAGGAAGGCCGGTATTTTTTTCCAGAAAAGGTGGCAACCCTTTATCTAGGGCTGTAGGTCTGGGTGTGCATATGCTTATTTGCACATCACCAGGGAAGAGGGGTTACTAGAAAAGTCAGTACCCTGGAATATGTATACGAGTGAGGAAATTCAGGGCATAATTACATGTATGTGGCATTCTATAAAGCAGCTCCATGTTAGTAAACAATAGGGGTCAGTTATGCTGTTTAGTAATATTTCAGTAAGTTTGGTACACTCAATTTATTTTCTGAGAGTTCTTGTTAAATGTTGTGAAATTCCTTCACTGTGCAAGTCACAAAAGTAAATGTTATTAGTGAGGATAAATGTGCAGAGTGATGCTATTGTGAAAATGTATCATATTCCTCTGGATCAGATTGTCTCTTAAAGGGGTTGTTCATGTTTAAGTTAACTTTTAGAATATTGTAAATATATTCTGAGACAATTTGCAATTGGTTTTCATTTTTTATTATTACCCTAGCTACCTTGCACCGATTTGAACAAGAGACTGGACTATGACTAGGAGAGGGCCTGAATAGAAGGATCAGTAATACAAAGTAGCAATAACAATACATTTGTAGCCTTACAGAGCATTTGTTTTTTAGATGGGATCAGTGACCCCCATTTAAAAGCTGGAATGAGTTGCAGAAGAAGAAGACTGCAAATGTATAACATACTAAATATTAAGTTAAAAGTGAACCACCCCTTCAACTTCATCTATTACATATTTAATCATAAGATCAAATGCTTGGTATTGTTGCCTCATTTATTTAACAAATATGATTGTGTGTATACATATATTTATTTTTTTTAGCCTGCATCTTCTGTCTGATAATAGTGTGCTTGTATCTCTCATGTAGGATGAAGATGGAAGCAGTGCTGAATTGTTCTTCTCAACATGAAAAGCCTTGTGGTCTCATTCTTCAGTATGGCACAGCTGGCTTTCGGACCAAAGCAGAGCATCTAGACCATGTTATGTATCGAATGGGCTTGCTGGCTGTACTAAGGTCAAAAAAGACGAAATCTGTTATTGGTGTTATGGTCACTGCATCCCACAATCCTGAGGTATAGCAATACCATAGAGCAACAATACAAAACTCATGCAAATTCATGTTGTTTGTCTCTCAAAAATAGATATTTGCTATTATTTGTGCAGGAAGATAACGGTGTAAAACTAGTGGATCCCATGGGAGAAATGCTGGTGCAGGAATGGGAAGTGTACGCCACCGACCTTGCAAATGCAGAACAAAATGAATTGCAAGCAGTTCTTACTGACATTATCCAAAAAGAGTGTATCAGTTTGCAGCAGGAGGCCTCTGTAGCCATTGGAAGAGACACCAGGTAAAAGGAAATAACTTGAAATGCTTGAGTTTATATTCACACTAAGGCTGCTTTGAGCAGCTAGCTACTGTGTATGCAGGGATGTGTTGAATCCATAGTTTTTGGATTGAGGTGAAGTCATTAATATCTTTTTTTATCAAGGGCCTACATCAAACACAGGGTTTTTTTAAGAAACTGATAAAGGTTGGTGGAACACACCAGATCCTGTCATAACAGATACTGTAATAACAAACACGGCATTTGCATCAAATGAATAGAAGTCATTTTTAAGCTGTTTAAAGGAGAAGGAAAGGCTAAAAATAAGTAAGTTTTATCAGAAATGTCTATATAAATACACCATTAAACCCTCAAAGTAATGCTGTCAAAAGAAACACTGCATTTATTTCCTTCAATTGTGTACACATTGGCTTCTGTATCACACTTCCTGTTTTCAGCAAAAATCTCCAGGGTTAGGGCTTAAGCATGCTCCATTTACCCCTCTCTTCCTCCCCCCCCCTTCATTTTCCATCCTCCCTGCTGTAATCTGAACCCAGAGCTATGTGTGAGCAGGGAGAGACCCAGGCAGGAAGTGATGCCACACCAAGCTAATATGGCAGCTGCTATCTTAAAGAAACAGAGAGAGCTGTTTACTTAGGTATGGTAAAGCATTCTGCAGAATAAATATAGTCTTATAGCTTGCACTATTGTGCTAGTGATAATAAAATGCTTCAGTAATTTTCCTTCTCCTTTAAATGAGTAATTTCCATTCAGTGTTCCTTTATTAACATGCAAACTAGAATTTAGAATTGTTGATGTTCCTCACACCTCAAGTTGGCTGTACCAATATGTTTTTGTGTTTTTTTTTTTTTTTTAGGCCAAGCAGTGAAAATCTTGCTCATGCAGTTATAGATGGAGTTACTGCATTAAACTCCAAATACCATGGTATGTAATGGGCTTTGCACTCCTGCAGCCATCTTAAACGTTTCTGCTGATGTACACTGTTCTAAATCAAGCTCCTAATGTAGATTAATTTTCTGGCTTGGATGAAAAGTATTATACAGTCATATGAAAAAGTTTGGGAACCCCTCTCAGCCTGCATAATTTACTTCACTTTCAATAAAAAAAGATAACTATGGTATGTCTTTCATTTCCCAGGAACATCTGAGTACTGGGTTGTTTTCTGAACAAAGATTTTTAGTAAAGCAGTATTCAGTTGTATGAAATTAAATCAAATGTGAAAAACTGGCTCTGCAAAAACTGCTTTACCAAAAATATGGGTACCCTTGTAATTTTGCTAATTTGAATGCATGTAACTGCTCAATACTGATTACTGGCAACACCAAATTGGTTGGATTAGCTCGTTAAGCCTTGAACTTCATAGGCAGGTGTGTCCAATCATGAGAAAAGTTATTTAAGGTGGCCAATTGCAAGGTTGTGCTTCTGTTCGACTCTCCTCTGAAGAGTGACCACATGGGATCCTCAAAGCAACTTTAAAAAGATCTAAAAACAAAGATTGTTCAGTTTCATGGTTTAGGGGAAGGCTACAAAAAGCTATCTCTGAGGTTTAAACTGTCCGTTTCAAATGTAAGGAATGCAATTAGGAAATGGAAGAAGAACACCGCATTCCAAGAAAAACACCTGCTACCTACTGTCAAATTTGGTGGAGGTTCCATCATGCTGTGGGGCTGTGTGGCTAGTTCAGGGACTGGGCCCTTGTTAAAGTCGAGGGTGAGATGAATTCAATCGAATGTCAACAAAGGAGGATAATGTTCAAGCATCAGTCACAAAGTTGAAGTTACACAGGAGTTGGATATTCCAACAAGACAATGACCCTGAACACACTTCAACATCTACAAAGGCATTTATGCAGAGGGAGAAGTACAAAATTCTGGAATGGCCGTCGCCGTTCCCCAACTTAAATATCATCCAAAATCTATGGAATGCTTTGAAGCAGGCTGTCCATTCTCATCAGTCATCATATTTAACTGAACTGGAGAGGTTTTGTATGGACGAATGGTGAGAAATACCGCCATCCAGAATCTAGACACTCATTAAAGGCTATAGGAGGTATCTAGAGGCTGTTACATTTGCAAAAGGAGTCTTGACTTAGTATTGACGTAATACCTCTGTTGGGGTGCCCAAATTTATGCACCTGTCTAATTTTGTTATTATGCAAATTGCATATTTTCTGTTAATCCAATAAACTTTGTCACTGCTGAAATACTACTGTTTCCATAAGGCATGGTATATATTAAAAGGAAGTTGCTATTTTGAAAGATCAGCCAATGATAAACAAAACTCCAAATTATTAAGAGGGGTTCCTACACTTTTTCATATGACTGTAGGTGTGGTATCTTTTATTAAGAATGTTTGAGAACTGTTGTCTTCCCAATAAGGGGTGTAATGTAATTTGAATCACCAAATCATCATTGAATCATACCATAAATATTAATTAACATCAATATTAAATCCAAAACAATTGTTTTGTCACCAATATAGGCAGATTGCATGCTGCACTGTATTTGTAAATTACCCTTAGCGTTGTAAGCCTTTATGTAATTAGTTTTTTTTCTTGAAGTCATTAGAATGCTTGTCTTTTTTACATATGTAAAATATATGCAGCATCAAGCAATCTGACTTTAATGGGATAAAGATTAAAGGGAAAATTGAGACCTTCATCTTGGCAATCCTTTTTCAAGCAATTACATTTGCACTAAGCTCTTGGTAAGGGGTGAAGGGGGTGTATATCTTTAAAACTATATCTACCTAAGAAAACATTTCTATAGAGATTTGTAGAGTGTTAGAAAATAGACATATCTGCCCTGTTTTCTTTACTTTTAAGATTATGGTCTAGTCACCACTCCACAGCTGCACTACATTGTTTGTTGCTGCAATACTGAAGGAAGATATGGAACACCAACAGTGGAAGGATACTACAATAAACTCTCTAGCGCATTTAATAATTTGGTCAAGCAGGTAACAATTTGCAATGGCTGCTGATGAAAACACATAAATTCAGTCAGGATTCATGTATTAAACTTCCAGATGGAGAGCCCCACTTGTGGGCAGTGGCAGGCTTTATTAAATCGATAGGAAACCTATTCAGTAAAAAAAAAAACGAATTTATCAAACTCTTTCCGTTCCAGCTTGGAAAAGTTTGTTAAAATCATAAATACTTCATTAATATTTGAATATTTTAGCATAAAACTGAGGTTTCAGTTTATTTGTTATTTCTTTTTCAATAAAATATCTTTCTTGTCTTGCCTATTCCAAGTTACCGTATATACTCGTGTATAAGCCGACCCGTGTATAAGCCGAGGTACCTAATTTACCTAAGAAAACTGGAAAAATTTATTGACTCGTGTATAAGCCTAGGGGCCCCATGTCAGATTTCAAAATTGAATATAAAAAAATCTGTTTGCTCTTTTGAGACATGGATTTCAGTGCAGCACTATTAACTGATTCATTCTGAAAATCAATCTGTACCTGCACCCACTGAATAACAATGAAAGGTAGGCCTGCTCTTAGTGTGTCTGCTCTTAGTGTACTTCTTTTATTGATCTAGGCCAGAGTATGATGAGATCAAGGGAAGCCAGTGATTGCAGGAAGACTAGGGCTCTCATTTGAGGGAAATAAGTATTAGCTCAATGTTGACGCCATTAGGGTAATGTCTGCTGAACAACAGTAGACTATAACCCATGGCAATCGTATGGACATTATTTAGAACACAGCAGCCCTTCCCTCGTCGGGAAAAGTCACACTGAACCCCAACGACGATAAAAGGCAACGCATCTCTTAAGGCAACTGATCTCTTAATTTCCTTCCCGGTGCCTTAATATTACCGGTACCTTTTTTCTGCTTTTGCTAGGTGCTCCAGCGCCTCATTGATCTTTTGAGCAGCCATGACACCTCTAGCGACAACCTCACCGTCACCAGACAGGAGGAGCTGCGCTACGCTACGTCATACTCAGTCTTCTCCTGATGCGCTATGGGAGAGGGAGGAGTGTTGGGGCCGCGGAAGGAGCCTCGTATCTGCGGCCGGTGAGGGACTGGCTGGTTACGCAGGGATTTAGGGCACATATGAGAACTGGGGTTCCGCTGAGGAAGGGGGTGTCTATTTTTCCCCTTAGCTGACCCGCGTATAAGTCGAGGTAGAGTTTTTCAGCACATTTTGGGTGCTGAAAAACTCGGCTTATACGCGAGTATATACGGTACTTTTTATTCTGACATACAAACTGCTGTGTGGTTGCTAGCTTCAGCAAACAGGATTCCAAGCCTGACAGTTGTAGACCCTAAAGGTCTAATTGCAAACTGCTGTATGCACCAAACATAGTTCATTTCAAGGTGTTCTTCCCATTTAAATTGTATGTGGGTTTAATAAGCCAATAAACACAATTCTGACATCTAACTGACAAATGTGGTAGTAAATGTGATCAAATTCAAACTACTGGGAATCCTTCAGGATTTGTATATGAGGGAAGATTAATCAGGTCCTAATCCCGACATTATTTTTCTTCCTGAAAAATAGGGATGCACCGAATCCACTATTTTGGATTCAGCCGAACCCCCGAATCCTTCACGAAAGATTCGGCCGAATACCGAAGTGAATCCAAACCCTAATTTGAATATGCAAATTAGGGGTGGGAATGGGAAAAATGTTTTACTTCCTTGTTTTCTGACAAATAGTCACATGATTTCCCTCCCAGCCCCTAATGTGCATATGTAAATTCGGTTCGGCCGGGCAGAAGGATTCGGCCGAATCCAAATCCTGCTGAAAAAGGCCGAATCCCGAACCTAATCCTGGATTACTGAAAATGAATGGGTGAAGTATGATTCGCTAGTACAAGGATGGGATCAGTTATCCAGAAAGCTCCAAATTATGGAAAGGCCGTCATATAGACTCCATTTTATTCAAATAATCCAAATTTTTTAAAATGAGTTATTTTTTTCTCTTTAATAATAAAACAGTAGCTTGTACTTGATCCCAACTAAGATATAATTAATCTTTATTGGCAGTAAAATTGAATGTTTACATGATTTTCTAGTAGACTTAAGGTATGAGGATCCAAATTATGGAAAGATCCATTATTTTGAAAACCCCAGATGTTGAGGATTCTGAATAACAGGTCCCATACCTGTATACTTTTAGACATAGACAATTTAGGGTTTAGTAAATTCATGAACTTGAATATTTGTTTACTGATTTAACCTCTCTTGTCTGCAGGCACATGACCAGGGAGATAAAAAGAAATGTTTGAGCGTAGATGGAGCAAATGGCATTGGTGCTCTAAAGCTGAAAGAAATGGAGGAGTATCTTCAGTCAGCAATCTCCGTACAGTTGTATAATGATGGCTCAAGGGGAAAACTCAATCATTTGTGTGGTGCTGATTATGTAAAAGTACAACAGAAGCCTCCCCAGGGTAAGGGCCCTGCTGCTGCTCCTAGTACCCCTTTTACTGAAACTAATCCGTGCAGATTGTTATACTGTTGTTCATCTTCTTTTGGTTTTTGGAATATGATATACCTATTGGATTAGATTCTTTGTGTGGTATAAATTTTATTCTTTTTGACATCACAATTTATTCTCCCCTTTTTTTCCCAATAGTAATGGAGTGGAGTATATGTGAAGTGTGGCAGAGTGATATATCAGAATGGTGCATAGATTTTGCTGCAGAAGTGCTGCTATTCAAGTTATGATAGGGTTGTTGGGCTAACACAGAATAGCAGATATTAGGCTGTTTAGAATGAAGTGGTTAAAGTACTTGTACTTAAAGGAGAACTAAAGCTTAACTAAAAAATAGGACAGCCATGTTGTACATTATGTTTTGAGTTTCTGCACCAGCCTAAGGGACCAAAGCCAAACTCCAGTAACTCCCATCTTTTTTTCTGCTGATTCACTGCACATGCTCTGTGCTGCTGTTACGGAGCATAGGGACTGACGTACAATACACTGAATATAAAGTATATAATGTAAATATCCCAATATTAGGCTGATTAGTAAATCAGATTATTGGTACATGGTATTGGGCATCTTAGAAACCAGCAAAATTAGTATCAGAATTTAATAATCAGCCCTGTAGCATCAGCAAAGGCAAACCTGATGATTTGTGACAATCCCTAAGCTTAGCTTCTCAACAGTTGCTCAAAGCACACTGAGCATGTGATTGTCACAGACACTCAAGATGAGAAACTCCTGTGAAAACTTTGAAAGCCTGAATATGACTACTACAGAGATGCTGAACCTTTAGGTTGGTTTAATAATAAATATTGCATTTCTAGCCATATTCAATTTTAGGGTTTAGTTTTTCTTTAAGATGTGGGAACAAACATCTATAACCTTTAGAGGTATTTTACTTTTTGGTTTTAGTGGCCTTTTAACTTTACAACTGTTGTCTTTCCAGGTGTAGAGATTAAACCGGGGGAGCCTTTCTGTTCATTTGATGGAGATGCTGACCGTATAGTTTACTACTACAATGATAGCGTTGGTCTTTTTCATCTGCTTGATGGAGATAAAATAGCTACTTTAATAAGCACTTTCATTAAAGAGCTTTTGCTAAAGGTAAGATCCTCTAAAACAGAAAAATAATCAAAAACCACAGTGTGATGTTGTGTCTGGTCTTTGTGTTGTAGCTGTAGTATGTTTTCCAAACTTATATGTTCTGTTAGTCTTGTAACAGAGATGCTAACTTTAGTTTTTATTATACAGATTGATTTAACTTTAAAAATGGCAGTGGTGCAAACAGCTTATGCAAATGGGAGTTCTACCAGATACCTGGAGGAGGTTATGAAGGTAGGAGAGTCCCTTTTGTGAATCTGAACAGTAAATTCAAAGGACTACAGCCTAGTATGGTCTACACCAGGGGTCCCCAACCTTTTTTACCCATGAACCACACTCATGCATAAAATAATGCTTGAGAGCAACACAAGCATGCAAAAAGTTTCTGGGGCTTCCAAATGAGGGCTGTGATTGGGTATTGGTAGCCCCTATGTGGACTTGCAGCCAACAGGAGGCTCTGTTTTGCAGTATACATGTTTTTTATGCAACTGAAGCTTGCCTTTAAGACAGAAATTTTTCAAGACAATTTGCATTTGGTCTTTATTTTTTTAATAGCTTTTGAATTATTTAGATTTTTGATCAGCCGCTTCTCCAGTCTGAAATTTTAGCAGCTGTCTGCTATGGTCCAATTTACACTAGAAACCAAGTGTTCAGGCAGGAGGTTCAGAAAAGGAAAGGGAAAAATGGCAATATTCATACCATTGTAGCCTCACAGAAGTATTTGGCTGCTGGGGTCAGTGACCCCCATTTGAATGCTGAAATAATTAAGAAAACTATATAAAATGGAGACCAATTGAAAATAGAACATTCTATAGGAAAAGTTAATTTAAAGGTTAAAGGGATACTGTCATGGGAAAAAAAAAATTTTTCAAAATAAATCAGATAATAGTGCAGCTCCAGCAGAATTCTCCACTGAAATCCATTTCTCAAAAGAGCAAACAGATTTTTTTATATTCAATTTTGAAATCTGACATGGGGCTAGACATTTTGTCAATTTCCCAGCTGCCCCTGGTCATGTGACTTGTGCCTGCACTTTAGGAGAGAAATGCTTTCTGGCAGGCTGCTGTTTTTCCTTCTCAATGTAACTGAAGGAGTCTCAGTGGGACATGGGTTTTTACTATTGAGTGTTGTTCTTAGATCTACCAGGCAGCTGTTATCTTGTGTTAGGGAGCTGTTATCTGGTTACCTTCCCATTGTTCTTTTGTTTGGCTGCTGGGGGGGGAAAGGGAGGGGGTGATATCACTCCAACTTGCAGTACAGCAGTAAAGAGTGATTGAAGTTTATCAGAGCACAAGTCACATGACTTGGGGCAGCTGGGTAATTGACAAAATGTCTAGCCCCATGTCAGATTTCAAAATTGAATATAAAAAATCTGTTTGCTCTTTTGAGAAATGGATTCCAGTGCAGAATTATGCTGGAGCAGCACTATTAACTGATTCATTTTGAACATTTTTTTTTTCCCATGACAGTATCCCTTTAACTACCCCTTTACATTTCTTGTCCAGTGGGTGAAATACACAATTACAGTTTTTTATAATTACAGTTTTTGATTATGGCCTTGACAGTTTGTTTGCACTGTGGATTGGATTTCCTATACATTTGTGTCATTTAGTTTTCTCCACAATAAATCAGACTCATGGCAAATCTAAGCCTGATTTATGTTTGCATTTGACCACATTGGTTTCTGAATTCATTATATATGACAATAGTGCAGTCATTTTGTATCTGATTTATCACAGGTTCCTGTGTACTGTGCAAAAACAGGTGTGAAGCACTTACACCATAAAGCTCAGGAGTTTGACATTGGTGTTTATTTTGAGGCCAATGGCCATGGAACAGTAAGTAAACTTACACCTATCTTTATATTTTTTGATGTTTACAGAAGTTTCATTCCTAAGGATAATGGCACACAATACACTTTGTGAGGGCGACAACAATTTAGAACATACCTTTTAATTGGTGTCTAGGTATATAGCTGGTGGTAAAATATTTGATTCGTCTTTATGGCTTATGAGATGCAAATGTTAGATGGAGGCAGACATCAATGTGTATCGTGACATTACCGTTCTTGTTTACAAACAAATTAACTAAACAATAATATACATTATACTGCTGTACTGTACAGTTGTGCTGTTGACTTGTGCCCTTGGCAGCAATGTGGCCTATCCTGCTCCATTGACAGTTTAGCTGTGTGCACAAAGGACACAAAGAACCGGCAACAAGTATCAAATAACAATGGCAAATGCGATTTCCTTAAAGAGGGACTAACGCCAAAATGAAAATTTAATATAAGCTTTATTTCACTGTAATAAGAAACTTTCTAGATATAGGCAATGAAAAATTATGTACTCTTCACTCTCATCGTCTGTCTGTCTTCATGCAGGAGTGGGGAGTCAGATTTAGATTGACCGATCTAATATATCTTTTAGGGGGCTTCCTTTCTAGAAGATTTATTACAGTTCTCAAATAACTAAAATAACTCAAATAAAGCATTCTAGCTTACACTATTGCAGCTATCTATTGGCAATAAAATGCCTCTGTAGATTTCATTCTCCTTTAAGTGTGAGCTCTAACATATCTTTAATGCAAAAAGAGCACCCCCCCAAAGGCTATATTAGACCTAACTGTCAATTGAAACCCCTGACTACTACATCAGGAAAGAATGAAGAGAGACAGATGCTGAGAGGGAGTTAGTGAAGAGTAACTTTATTATTTCAGAAACTGTAGAAAATTTTTAATTGAAATTTAGAATTGTTTTTATTTCATTATGACGAAGCTCATATAAAATTAGAATTTTCACGATAGTTCTCTTTTAAGGGTAGTGCGACATGGGCTTATTCTCAGCCTGTGTATAAATGGAAACCGAGACCCAACCGTTCCACCAGCTTGCAATCACAGACACTGCATCTGTAGTGTAGACAGAGCGAATTTCAGAGTAAAAATACATGCTTGTGTATTTGCTCTGTGTTCACACTCAGACTGTGCAGTGCCTGTGCAGACACACCAATGTGCAGAGGCCTGTGTCCATCTGCATTTATTTGTACGCAAACTGAGAATCAACTCTGTGTGAAACTACCCATATCGACACAATATTGCTGTTCATTAAACATTTTTTCTTTTGTTAACAAAAGCCTAGTTCAGTGAAAAGCCTCCCAGCTTTTTTTTCAATAAAAATCTCATGTTGTCACGGTACTTCCATTTTCTCGTTTTTTTTATGTATTAGGACATCTGGTTTTTATATGGCAAAATATGACTCTGCGGTAATACAGGCACACTAGATGATGTATATCTCCTTGCATTTTTCAGGTACTGATCAGCAAAACTGCTGAGGAGCAGATACGACATCTGGCAAACATGGAGCAGAATGATGAGAAAAAGAAAGCTGCCAATATGCTTCTGAGTTTGATTGATTTGATTAACCAGGTAGGAGGATAAATGATGATACCTTTTAGGCTGCCAGGAACACTTAATACTTCATAAAAGTGGTTTCTCTTTAAAAAAATTTGTTCAGATGTAGAATCTATGCCACTGACATCCATTATGTTATGGGTTTCTGGTCCTAGTAAAAGGCTGAATAGTAATTAATAGGGATGCACCGAATCCAGGATTCGGTTTGGGATTCGGCCTTTTTCAGCAGGATTCGGCCGAATCCTTCTGCCCGGCTGAACCGAATCCTAATTTTCATTAGCAAATTAGGGGCAGGGAGGGAGATCATGTGACTTTTTGTCACAAAACAAGGAAGTAAAAAAGTTTTCCCCTTCCCACCCCCAATTTGCATATGCAAATTTGGATTAGGATTTAGTTCGGTATTCGGCCGAATCTTTTGCAAAGGATTCGTGGTTTCGGCTGAATCCAAAATAGTGGATTTGGTGCATCCCTAGTGATTAATTCAGATTCACATTACAAGGCAGCTCAGAAACCAGTTTGACTTGCATAAGGATTTCAGAATCAGCCCTGTAACATCAGCTTCTCTGACATGAGAACCTCTTTTTTTCTGCTTGATGATTTGTGAGAACCCCTAAGATTAGTTTCTCAACAGCTGTTCAGACCACACTGAGCATGTGAACGTCACTGACACCCCTAACAAAATCTAAGATGGTGAGCTCCTGTGCAAAAGTTTATAGGCCTGAATCTCCACTACTATATTCTGAAACTTTAGGCTGGTACGATAATTTCAGTATATATAACGTATAAATCTCGGGCTATGTTTGTGTTTAGGGATTAGGTCAGTCCTGAACTGGCAATCTGTGGGTTCTGGCAAATACCAGAGGGGTTGCTGTAAAATGCCATATGGTCCTCTCTGTACTATTTTGGGCCTATTTTGAATCCCAGTCCAGACCTGGATTAGTTCTCATTTAAATTCTCTATGCTCCCTCCTCACAACCTTCTTCTTTTCTATACAAAAATCATCATGAATTATCTCAGAAAATGTACTCCACTTCTGTTAAATGTATGGATATTGTAAGCCATAGTCTCATATTACATACATAAAAAGCCTGTTACTTTATATGTTTACAGAATGTATGAGTGGCTTCTGATATTCAGCAGGAGGTGGTACCTGATTACTTCTATAATCAGTGACTATATGTGTTTCTTTGTAGGGGCTGCTTAGTTTGCCCTTTTTATTCTCATGGAAAATAAAGTGAGCCAAAACACTTCAATAGAGTGTTGCAACTAAACTCATGTAAATGAAAATGATACTAAATAAAAACTCTTCTAAATATGAATGCATTTGTATCTTGTTTCACAGACAGTGGGTGATGCCATATCAGACATGCTGGTAATTGAAGCCATCCTTTCCCTCAAGGGTTTTACAGTGCAGACATGGGATGCAATTTATACTGATCTGCCAAATCGTCAGCTAAAAGTGAAGGTAAGCCTTAGAGAGTAAATGTACAATGTGGGAAAAACGGGTGCAAAATGCCCACCATGGAAGGAGTTGCATGACATACATAGGTATCCCTTTATGCATCATACAGAATAAGCACCAGGAGATGCATGGATCTGCAGATTCCTGTATTACTCGGGTGAGGGGTTAAAGAAGGAACTAAGCCCAACTTGAAGCAGTAACATTTTAGTAAGGCAATATTCGTCCAATCCACAGCCACCGATAAAATGTTCCCCAATACTAATCTTCATGTCTGCCATCTCTAATTACATTACTTCTGTCAGTAATGTGAATATCAGTGCTGAGCAGTGGATGTTAAAACCCTCTAATTTTCCAGTAAAATTAACTAAGGGTTGGGCAACTAAATCCTTCAAATGGAGACAAGCTTAATTTTGCATAGGGACCCGTCTCCTGTTCCCTCTCCTACCGCAGGTTCCAGTGAAGCAGTGTGCAGGACAAGACAAGGCTTATTTTGCTATGTCCAATAAGTGATGGATACAGGCGGCACTCCGAATAAAAGTCAGGATTTTTTTATTTTTTTGCAGCAATAGGGTTAATATCCTCGCCTTACGTGTTTCGGGAAACACTCCCTTAATCATAGGCATACAGAAGGATATTCACAACTTCCTTAAATATTTAACCTCAGTGTCATGTACCAATCACGGACCACAAGCCAAAGAAGGTGGGGGAGCAGAAGATGATGTAGTCCCACCGTCAAGAAATACAGAGAGCAATATACTACTATACCGAACAACATGAGTTCAATGAATAGGGCTTATGCTGAAGATACCTATTGCTGATTGTTTTAATCATGAAAAATCATTTGTTTTTTGTTATTTCTTGAGCTAACGAGGGAAACTCAAGCAACCCCATGTGTGGTTCAGGCAAGGTAGATAATTGTTACCAGTGCAGAGCTGTAATAAAAAAAATGGGGTTTATTTCAGTGGCCAAAACAATTAAGAAGGGGTTAATAAAAGGATTTAGTTCTCTTTCAAGTACTGTTCTCTGTGCCAAAGTTTCAAGCACATCAGGAACAAACTGCAGCTTGCATTGTGTAAAGGCTAGGTGCAAAAGGGCTGCAGTTTAGTGTCCTTGGTATCTTTTGCACCTAGCAGTTAAATATAGTATTAAATGTAGTATTAAATAAGTCTCCTCTTCTTGGAAAGCTGTGGCTGTGAATTGGTGATATTGCATGTCTTTTTTTTTTCTTAATTCCAGACAGTGTGTTGCAATGCAATATGTCTCCTGTGTTTTGTAGGTTGCAGACAGGAAAGTAATTGAAACTACTGACGCTGAGAGGCGCACAGTAAAACCACCAGGGCTCCAAGAAAAAATTGATGACCTTGTCAAGAATTACAATATGTCAAGATCATTTGTACGACCTTCAGGAACAGAGGATGTTGTGCGTGTGTATGCTGAAGCTGACACACAGGTGGGAATTCACACAAAAATATTTTAGTTTGTTCTGTTACATTTAGAGAGGATTAGCATTTGTTATCGGGACCTCAGCCTTCACTTTGCCTGCAGCTTCAATATAGATATCCTGAATTGTTAACCAAACTGCCCTTCCTATCACTGCTCAAAACCTCATGGTTTGGGGGCTACTGAATTAGCCACTGTACACATACAAAGGGGTCAGTCAAAGCCCTTTTAAACGTATTTTGTAGAAGTGTACATTATACTGCATATGCCATATTTGAGCATTTTTTGTTTATCTATTTTGATTTAGTGGATGTTAACCCCTTGAGGTCCATATCACTCAGCAGGTTCAACATTATTGCCATATGAATTATTGAAACTGAGCATCCTTGTACCATGTACATAAAATTACACCGATAAACACTGCTTTAATCCCTCTTCCAGCATAGGATTCAGAAGGACCGTTGGTTATGCCTGTCTTATTTTACATTCACAGGAGAATGCTGATCGCCTGGCACATGAAGTATCTCTAGCAGTTTTCCACATTGCTGGAGGAGTAGGAGAAGAACCCAAGCCCTTATGATGAAGGCGCCAGCCAATTCTTCTGGAAACTTTTTTTTTTTTTTATATATATATAAAACTCTCTATATCTGCAAAGTTATTTACCCACAACTAAATATTATAAAACTGGAATCATTCCTGAATGTGACTTTATATTCCATTCTTTCTAAAACTGAAATATGAAATGTATCTCTATATCCTGATATAGGATGATTTTTATATGAAGAAACGGCAGAAATCAATTAAATACTAAAATATAAATTAAAAATGCCAGACATGTTCATTGGGCAAATAACGTAATTAATCAAAGGTAACTTTTATACAAATAAAGATATATAAATATTTTGAAGGGAGCGCTTGACAGATGCATTTTATGTATTATAGTCCTTGTGGTGACTGCTGGATACTTGGGAATAAATGAACAAATGAACCTGATCCTAATCTCATACATTTAAGGGTGAGACAGGATCTAACAACTTTGTGGAATTTGTCATGTTCCCCAAGTACAGCGATTTTACCTTCCGTTGGTGGTGGATGTAGATTTATTTCCATATGTGGCCAATCACAAACGGAGCTGCTGATTTGCTTCTGATTGGCTTTAAGTTCTTAACATTTAATCTAACCATTTGGCACATGCTGCTGGATCAGCTCTTCAAAACCCCCTCAAGAAAATCTCTTTCCTCAATTTTTTGTCTTATTTTGCTGGAGAACACTTTGTGGTTTTCCCAGATTATTGTCTTTGTTGGGAAAAGAGCTTTGGTAAAGTATCAGACTCACTGATTCTCCAACTTATCTGCTTGTGATTTTGCTATTGAAGACTTGGCTTAGTACTTGAAAAAAGGTAGTAGCTGCTCGATGTTGCGGATGCTGTAGATTGTAAGCAGATTTCTTGGGTTCCAGTCTCCCTGAGCAGTCCTCCTCTGTTTTTTTCTGAAAGAACATACAAGCTGTGTAAAACCCAGTTCAGTGTTTACTGAATTTCAGAATTTCAGCTCCCAGCCATTAAGCAACAGCTTGGGAGTAAAATTAAATACTGCAAGAAACTTATTCAACTGTAAGTCATGAGATAAAATGCCCTTTTAAAAGTAGTTGCCGATTCACTAAAATCACATAGGGTCAGTTGGAACACTCACTGGGCAAAATTGCACATGGGCAATAACCCATAAGCAACCAATCAGTGATTAGCTTTTTTCAGCTGCAGGTTGAACAGAGAAAGCAAACATCTGATTTCTTGGCATGGGTTACTGCCCAGTACTTCCTAGTTTGGGGCATTTTTCATGTTTTGGGCTAGGCACCTAATACGACTGCATAGAAAGCAAGTGACAACTACCTGACAAAGCGCTTGCACAAGACAATTGTCTTAACACATAATGACGGGGGGTCAGTTTTGGCTGATTGGGCAATGTATCCTAAACTTCTGTGTTCCACTGCCCTAAGGTGTAACCCCCTAAATCTTTGGACAGGCACAGCAGTGTTCACTCACCAACAAAAGAGGACACGGAGAGGTGTAACTCTACAACAGATGGACAGTCAAAACTTGCCCAGACCTGCTTTAAATCATTTGTAACCCAAGCACAATAATTTCAGAACCAGAGTGACAAATACACCTTACAAAACCCTTGTATGATCTCTACATGTACGTGTAATGACTGCTTAGAGTTGTAGCTGCTTTTTTCTAACCATAATGTGGTGGAGGATATAATTCTGCATAGGTAGGGAGGTGGAATACATATCAGGCAGTGGCACAGTGGGGCCAACATTTGTGTCTTCGCAAAGTTTCACAGTGTTTTCCAAGTTCCCACTGTTTGAAGAATTTAGAAGGCTCTCATATAACTATGTTCCACGCCTATATACCTGTACACTGGAACACAAGCATGGGTTTCAGGCCCATCGGCTCCTTAGCTACAAAATGGCTTTTCATATGCACATATCTTATAATCAAGGATGGTTAAAATGTATATCCGCTAACCTGAATGCTTTAACAATGATAAAGCCATTACATCAGAATGTGTTTTTGCCATATTATATCATAAGGATTGGATAGTCTTACTGATTAACACAGGATCCATCCTTCTGGAAAAAGTTGGGATACATAAAACGATCAAATGCTTCCTTCTTCCATATTCTCCTTGTATTCTGGTGAAACCTATATTGCCAATATCCTTGTTTATGTAATATACATACCTGTGATTGCGTAAGTATGGTACCACATAATGCATAATATTAACAAGCAAAGGTATATGCTCTCTCATCACTGTAGAAGGCCATATCTAATGACGCAATGACATTAGTTATTACAGAAACAAAAAAAAAAAAGCAAATCATAGTTATGTTGGGTTGAAAAAAGACCAATGTCCAATCAATCAAAAAATAAGAAATCGTTTTTTTCTAAATTAGCATTTCTGTATTTCAGAGCTTTCTTGATAACTGACTTCTGTATAATAGATTACCTACCTGTGATCAGAGGTTTGGGCTTACTCGTCAGGCAGAACATAGATGGAGATAGGGTTGCCACCACTGTGTGTGGTTTTGAACTGGATGTCTGTTTTAAAGGGCTTCAGTTCAGTCCGGGTTAAAATAGAAACAGTACAGAAATCAAGCCATTTGCGTCTAAGTGATGCACTAACCCTGCCCCAGCATCATAACTCCACTGACATCATTATGACTTCCTCTGATGTCATCATGCCCACCCCAACATCACTGCCCACCCCCAATGCTATCTGAACTGTCCCCTTTGTTTGTGTTTAGTTGCTGGCAAACTGCTTTTGTCAGAGACACTTCTGACTGATGACAAGTTCTGCACAAGGATTTCGTCAGCACCACCAGTCTAGCAGTCATCATTGACCACTAACATGTACAGTGGTGTGAAAAACTATTTGCCCCCTTCCTGATTTCTTATTCTTTTGCATGTTTGTCACACTTAAATGTTTCTGCTCATCAAAAACCGTTAACTATTAGTCAAAGATAACATAATTGAACACAAAATGCAGTTTTTAAATGAAGGTTTACGTTATTAAGGGAGAAAAAAAACTCCAAATCTACATGGGCCTGTGTGAAAAAGTGATTGCCCCCCTTGTTAAAAAATAACTTAACTGTGGTTTATCACACCTGAGTTCAATTTCAAAGGTTATAAAGCCATTTCTAAAGCTTTGGGACTCCAGCGAACCACAGTGAGAGCCATTATCCACAAATGGCAAAAACATGGAACAGTGGTGAACCTTCCCAGGAGTGGCCGGCCGACCAAAATTACCCCAAGAGCGCAGAGACAACTCATCCGAGAGGCCACAAAAGACCCCAGGACAACATCTAAAGAACTGCAGGCCTCACTTGCCTCAATTAAGGTCAGTGTTCACGACTCCACCATAAGAAAGAGACTGGGCAAAAACGGCCTGCATGGCAGATTTCCAAGGCGCAAACCACTTTTAAGCAAAAAGAACATTAAGGCTCGTCTCAATTTTGCTAAAAAACATCTCAATGATTGCCAAGACTTTTGGGAAAATACCTTGTGGACCGACGAGACAAAAGTTGAACTTTTTGGAAGGTGCGCGTCCCGTTACATCTGGCGTAAAAGTAACACAGCATTTCAGAAAAAGAACATCATACCAACAGTAAAATATGGTGGTGGTAGTGTGATGGTCTGGGGTTGTTTTGCTGCTTCAGGACCTGGAAGACTTGCTGTGATAGATGGAACCATGAATTCTACTGTCTACCAAAAAATCCTGAAGGAGAATGTCCGGCCATCTGTTCGTCAACTCAAGCTGAAGGGATCTTGGGTGCTGCAGCAGGACAATGACCCAAAACACACCAGCAAATCCACCTCTGAATGGCTGAAGGAAAACAAAATGAAGACTTTGGAGTGGCCTAGTCAAAGTCCTGACCTGAATCCTATTGAGATGTTGTGGCATGACCTTAAAAAGGCGGTTCATGCTAGAAAACCCTCAAATAAAGCTGAATTACAACAATTCTGCAAAGATGAGTGGGCCAAAATTCCTCCAGAGCGCTGTAAAAGACTCATTGCAAGTTATCGCAAACGCTTGATTGCAGTTATTGCTGCTAAGGGTGGCCCAACCAGTTATTAGGTTCAGGGGGCAATTACTTTTTCACACAGGTTTGGATTTCTTTTCTCCCTAAATAATAAAAACCCTCATTTAAAAACTGCATTTTGTGTTTACTTGTGTTATCTTTGACTAATAGTTAAATGTGTTTGATGATCAGAAACATTTTGTGTGACAAACATGCAAAAGAATAAGAAATCAGGAAGGGTGTGAATAGTTTTTCACACCACTGTATATGAAAAACAAGTGAAGACAATAAAATCTCCCACAAAGAATGAAGAGCATATGTGCATGAGTAGAAAGTTGTAGTTCATTTACGCTACATACAATCTCAATCCCACTATAAGGACAATAGATAGATCCAAGGACAATCTTGGAATGGTCAGACAAGCTGTAGGTAAGGGTTGCAACTTGCGAGTTATAGTTCAGCAATAGTTTGTATTTAATAAAAACTAAAATCAGTTCCCAAAACAGGTTCAGTAGATCATGGGTTGGTAAAGACACCCTTAGGAAGAATCCAGTGAGGTAAAATTGTGAGATGTAGCAATAATTTACAGATACTTGTGAGTTATAGTTCAATGATAGTTTGTATACAGCAAGCAGCTACCAGAATTGTGCCCATCAGTCGTGGAGCCCTTAATACACTATGTTAGGAAGAATTCAATGTGTTGTAGGTTAAGTTGGAAGTAATAATTCAGAAATAATTTGCAGACAGGTGAGAGTTATATTTCAAAAATATTTAGTATACATCCAATAGCAAAATCACTGATGACTTCACAATGGGGCGGGGGAGGTCTGCGGGATGAAAGAGCAGGGAGAGGATAGAAGAGCAATAATTCTGTAGCCCATAATAATGATGGAGGAAGGACGAGGCCTTTGCTTAGAGGAGGGGCCATGGGTGACGTCACAGGGAGGCAGATCAATGGAATAGCTGGGAGTGGGACCTCATGAAAAGTAAGAGGAGAACGCACGGGGAAATCAGCAAAAAGCAAGGGGCACATGCGACAAGGATTTCTTAGCAATAGCGAGAACACAGGGGGAAAAGGGGAGGACACGCTTGAAGAGCGTGAATGTCCTAAAATGGACACCGTACATTCAGCCTTAGTACTGGCAACGCGCCCCTACTGGCTCCCTTACGTGCTTCAACCAGGAAATCGTCAGGCCAGTTTGGCTTCATGTTCAGACGGAGGATATTCAGGCACGCTGTGTCAGTGAGTGTGCTCTGAACAAGCATGGGGCTAAACTTAACACGGGCACTCCGCAACTTTAACCTTGAAAATCGGGCTCATGGGCTTATTGGCAAGGAGAAGCCAAGGCCTGCACCCTCCCATCCGAAAACAGAGGATGCACTGAGGGCAACCAAAACACGTGAGTAATGGGGTGGACATGTTTACTCACAGCAGCCTAATATTGGCATTCTCATTGCTGGATCTGCAGCTCGGGAACTTTTGTGTTTTTAAGCGCAGAATTATTTTCTGTATTATATATCTAAAGCATTTACTAGATGGGCTGCTGCTAATGTCCTCTTCCACTCTGTATGACAATGTTACCTGAAGTGTGAGAGAAATGCATGCTGGGAATTGTAGTTCTTCAGTGGTTAGAGGTCACGACTCGTGCGGTATGTTGTTTAATGTGTAACTATTGAGGTTTAGTGTATATGTTACAATTGCAGTTAAACTTGCACTATCGAGCTACTGTCATATTTTTTTATCCAGCAGCCTTCCAGTATTGAATATTGGCACAGGCCACAGGCAGTGGTTTGAATAAGAGACTAGAAGATGAATAGAAAGATAAGTAATAAAGGTAACCATAAAATTGTAACCTCACAGAGCAGTACGTTTGCTGTGCTCCGTGATCTCCATGTTACGGTAGAAAAGGAGAAAATGAAGCACATTGAAAAGATGAATTTGGTATTCTGTAGCATACTAAAAGTTTACCCTGTAGGGTTTGTTTAACTTCTAATAAGACTGACACCGGCAGACATTAAGTATCGTATAAAGGGGCCCATATATTGTGCTAGTAGTGTGTTTACATATGTAACAAATGGAATTCTTTATTGCTGATTTTCTTGTATAATATTTATTTGGGGTGCATTTTTTATTTTAATCAGATCACCCGGACATTGAAGATAAAATCCGTAACAAAGATAATCTGCTTCTGACAAGGCTGAAAGAAGTTTATGTTGACTCCAGTGACCCATCTTCTGAGGTAAAGTTATTTAAGCCTTTTTTTTTTTTTATCCAGCCAACAGATTTTCGTTTTGATTAACTATACTTCAAAACCAAATTCTCTTCCAATATAAACTCCATGCTGTGTGTGTATATTATATACGTATGTGCAGTATATTGTTGCTCACTAAGTTTAATTAAGTGACAGCAACACAGAGCATGTGCAGTGAACCAGCAGTAAATAAGACAGGGAACTTCTGGGGCATCTTTGAATTCACAAATCTTCGCTGCTAAAGGGCTGGGGTTGCCTTGGGCTGGTACAGAGTTTTCAAAAAATAATGTGAAGCATTTTTATCCTACTTCTTTGTTAAATGAGCAGGAAAATGTAACTCGCGCTAGTGATTATATAATTACTTACCTGATACCCCAGGACGGTGCAGTTTTCTATTAACAGCAGCACCAGACTGGGGTATCGGGTAAGTGATTATACCCACTGGAGGTGCCTAACATTTGTGCATAATAATTTTACAACTGTGTCCTTTTAACTATGCATTAAAAATCTGATCAGTACTTCTGATGGAACTGCCCTGAAGTAGCTGTATGAGTTCAGAAAACAAGCTCATGCCTTGAATGTTTTGAGAAAAAACCCTGGAACTTGAGTTTATTTGCTTGGGAAAACAAATAAGCCAACAATTGTTACATTTATAAATAAATGTGATATTAAAATATTTTTTAACCATTTAAATAGGTACAAACCAAAGAGAGTGCATCTGCGCAAGAAGAGCTTAGACTTCCAAAACTCACTGTGAATCGAGAGACCCTTATGGATCTGGATGTAGAGAGTATTCCTAAAGGAAAGATTTCTGTGCTTGAGGCACTGACACTTCTCAACAACTATAAAAATTCTCCAGAAACCTGGACTGCTAAGAAAATATCAGAAGACTACCACTTAGACTCCAAGAAGACCCAGGCACTGCTGGAATACTTTATACCTTTCAACGTGAAAATCATTCCACCCAAAGACAAGAAGCAAATTACAGACTCCTAGAACACCGGAACTTAATAGCAGAAGGCAATTATTTATATTTTATTTAGAACTCTGATCTGATATATATTTTATTTCCTTTAACCCTTCTTATCTGTGATTTCTTGCATTAAAGTCTTTGTTGTATGTGGATAGTCTGTCCTATTTTATTTTTGCAGTGTACTCACCTTACTGCATTCCATGTAAACTAGACTTCTTGCATCCCTTCTTATATATTTAATCTTATACCATATGACACAAACCAATAGAGAGATGTTTTGTTACATTCATTTAGTTTTAGCCATAGAGTTAATTATGGAAATGGATGAAGAAAGGCTTGTCCCAGTGCACAGTTAGAAAGGAGGAGGTGATGCTGGAGTCCACTCTCGATATGGCAGTTTCAGATGGTATTGCATAGTGAGGAGTGGAATTTACACAGTAGACTGAGCTTCTGATTCTGACACAAACATCAAATATTGATTTTAGCCCAGATGGATCAAAAACTACCTGAATTTAATTATGTGAGCATTTTGTCTCTATGGGAGGGATTTACTAACCTGTAAAAATTCGCCAGCAATGGCTTCGCACCCATCGCTACACTTTGCCAGTCGACAATTTGCTCAGACAACGCTAATTTACTAAAATGCGAAGTTGCGTCCATGGAGCTGAACGCTGGCGAATTTTCACTAGCGTTATGTCGGCAATCAAAGAGAAGATGCACTAGCTTTCAATTCTGCCTAAGCGCAACTTCGTTAGAGCTAAATTGCATACGGCTGGAAATTATAACGTTTAATGGACGTTTATGTTGCAGCAAATACATTACACTACACAAGCCCAGGAAACCTTAATAAAATAAAATTGTTATAATGCCCTACACATGAGCCCACTGTATAGTTTGTGTATGTATACAAAATGTAAGGGGTAACCCTGTTACCCAAAAAACATTTTTAAAGACTTTTGCAGGCTATCACTCTGAAAAAAGGAAAAGACGCCAGTGTTTTTTGGGACTTTTTTCCACTAAAAATTAGTCCTATCCACTCCATTGCCCTTCGCCTGGTCTGAGCTGGCTAAGGCAAGTCTGGTGAAAGAGGTAACGTTCAGTAAAATCCGCATCTTAGTGAATCTGCGGAGTTACGTCCATTCGCCAGAGCAAAAATTCGCCAGGCGCTAGAGTGCGAAGCAACGCTAGTGTCTATCGCCTTCACTAGCGAGATGACTCCTGCGCCCGTTAGTAAATCAGCGAAGTAACAAAATAATGTCACACAGGCAAATCATCGCCAGCGTTAGTCACTTCACCCTTTAGTAAATGTGCCACTATATGTGAGCTGAGTGGCTAAATGCTGTGTCTAAGAATACATTTGATTAGATTTGTTGTTAGAGAGGGTTCCTGTGTCACAGCTAAAGTGGACCATACATGGGCTGAAGTTGACTGGGTTACTCTTTAAGGAGAGAGCCATGTGCAGGTGTGAAAATCAAGTCATATTGATTGTAAAGTCTGGAAACTCAAGTTGTAAAAGCACGATTTTATCCACAGCCTGAATTTCTGACCTTTCCAATCAGATATTGACCAGGCAGCAACAACTAACGCCATGTGATAAACACAGATTTGCTTCTTTGGTGAGCTTGCCAAATAAACAGATAAGCTGTAGACAGAACAACATACTAAAATAATACAATGTATTTCAAGCCCTTGTGCCTGTTGGAAATTCCCAATATTCTGTGACAAGTTGCACTGGTATCAAGTGGCTCTAAAAATACATCATGCGTGCGCAAACTAGTGACATCAGAACAACCTAAAATGGCACTGGCACATCACTTTAACCAACTGGTTTGCTTCAGATATTGTGATGTTTCGCTTAGCTGGTTTGGAATTCGGATCAAATTGAATTCTTTAAATCATGAGACTTTTCATCACACAAACATGAAAAAAAAATTTTTTCCAGACATTACACACAGCTCTTTTTAGCCCTTCCTTACCCTAATGCCCATATGCAAATTTTGATTTGTCCCAATTCCTTATGAAAGATTCAGGATTCGGCCAAATCCCAAAATCGTGGAATCAATGCATCCCTAATATATAGTTTATTTTTTTCTTATCAAATATGACACAATTTTAGCCTCCTACAATTCTTCCTGGTTTTCGGTGTCCTTTCATGAGGATAACTTCCAAGTCTATGGAAATTGTGTTTAATTGAGTATATGCCCTGGCTTTCCAAACCAGCATTTAAATAAAACCACCACAATGTTATTGTAATCTCTCTAAAATATCAATGCTCAATTTGTAAATTAACAACTCAGGCCTCTGCTGCTTTTGGGAGTTACAAGCTTTGGAAAAAACTTGGAATTTCATAGGATTCTTCTTAACAGCTCTATTCACATGTCTATTTACGTTTCCTGAGTTCTAAGCACCACAATATACTGCTTCTATCTGGAGTAAAGAATAGCCTAATCAAGGTAAACCAGTAATTTGAATACATTGGCCCCATGCCTGGTTAACTGTCTCTAACATCACACTGGTTGGAAGTACCTTTGCTTGGGTTGACTGTGACCTGCATAACTCAAATGTGTTGCACTTTTGGAGCGTTTAAGAAAAAGATAAACAACCAGTAGTTGTAATCTGTATGTTGTGTCCCTGTTATTTATATTAAAGAATATGTTAAAATCGTTATAGCTAATCTACTCTTTTTTTTTTTTTTTTAAAAAAAAGCAAGATACATATCAAACTTTCTTAATTGAATATGGTAAAAGTGTTTGCAGATTCCCTAATTTCCTTTTTCTGGATTATCTTTTTGCTTTTAAATTGTTCATCAAACCTGATAAGTTATATAGCATCAAATGTAAAACAGGAGAAAGGAAAACATTACAGGCCACTTTAGTATCAAGTAATTTTTACATTTTCATGTCAGAATGCATGGTTTCATTTCTCTTTTTTCAGAATCAAATATTTGCCCAAACACCATAGGCTTTACAGGAAAAAGATCAGTCAATGTAGCTGTTAATAAAGAAAGGGATATATTTTTTTTTTAAATAATGAAATTCTATATTGGTTTTCTGCAGATCAAGGTCCCATAAATATCATCTTGCTAAGATGCAGTAGGTGGAAATCATATAGGATACTGTAGAAATATCAGGTTTCCTACAATAACTAAATTGTTTAGGTACTTCTTCAAATATGCAACCTAAAAAATAGTAGTGTCATTATGTTTCATGTTTAAAAAATCAGTTTATTTTACAACATTTCATTTTAATAAAATGTACATGACCAAAAGCAAATAATTTATGTGTATAAAGAGTTCATATTATCCACTAGCACGTCCCTCTTAAATGTAAAACCCTTTCTTACCTCTGAATCTTACTAAGCCACCAATGTGGTATTGGTTTTATTCTATATGTTTAAATGTATATTATTACACTGGATTTGTATGCAGGCAAGTGCAACCCTACATATATCATAACACAATGTTAGGATATGGCAAGTTTAATGGAAGACTTATGTCCTATGTTTATCCAGAACTGTTATTTTACATGGTACATCTTGACAATTTCTCACATGATAAATACATTGATTTTCGATCAAATAAAAGAGGACTTGTGTATTTGTCCCCCCCCAGTGATTTTAGCTTTTATTCTTATTTAACATTATGAAGTTAATGTTAAACAGATAATTTATTCCATTTTAATTTTTTTATATAATACACAGATATTACCTGCCAGCTATTCATGAAGCACAGGGAGGATAAGTTCCAAGCATGTGTTTAGAGGGAATGTTAATAGATGAGCACCTGTATCATTCATCCACTTATCAGCCAGCCTAAATATGAAAAAGAAATGAGCAGATGCAATATGTCCAAATGTGAGGAACAATATATAGAATCTGTGGAAGCAATATAAGGGGCAACATAGCCCTTTGTTAAACTTGAGTTCATTGAATAGGGCTTTTGCCTGGTGTTGCCTGGGCTAAAAATCAAAATTACAGCTACTAGTGATGTGCGGGTCGGGTTTTTCCTGACCCGCACCCGACCCTAACCCACCCTCCTTTAGCCCGCTCCAGCCACCATCCGACTTCCGGGTTCCTTTTATAGACCTGCAGGGACCCGCCCCGCCGATGACATTACAATGGAGCTGGGCGAGCAGGCGCGGCTATTAAGCCAGAAGTCAACATTTGAATGTGGCGGGTGCCCACCACCTGCAAAAAATAGTGCAAGGTCGGCCCAAACTCGCCAGACCCAAGGGTAAACCCGCGGGTATCGGGCCAGCCCACACATCACTAGCAGCTACCCCATCTTTTGTTCTTGTGGTTACATAATTACTATTGCACTAATAATACCTCTACATAATGGGCACCTGCTAACAAAGAAGTTACAACAAAAGGGAGATAGGAGGGGTTTGTTAGGGGCCATTTTTATATCCAGGCACCAGTGGGCCAATGCTTAGGACCACAGCTTTGGGTGAAAGCATCTTTGGGTGCCTAGGGTGGCCCTGGACCTAAATACAGCACTGGGGTTGTATACTGGTAATCTAATTGGCTACCTTGCAAGAACTCAACATGGAGTAGCTTCAGTTTCTTACATACCCTTTACTTCCATTCTGCTTGACCCAGCAATGTCTTTTCCCTGCTTGTTTTGCTGATTATTTCCCTCATAATACTAATGCAGGCATGTATGTTTACCATGTGTACTGTGTGGACAATAGCAGTGAGCAAATTGGAAGTAAATGTAATTTCGAATATTGTCAACTACAAATGCTTCATAATAAAAAAAAATGAGAATTAGTAATAGATGTATATTGCAAAACAGGTGCACATGCAATATAGCAGACAAATATAAAATACAGGTATGGGATCCGTTACCCGGAAACCCATTACCCAGAAGGTTTCGAATTACTCCCATATACTTAATTTTATCCAAATAATCAAAATTTTTAAAAAATGATTTCCTTTTTCTCTGTAATAATAAAACAGTACCTTGTACTTCAGCCAAACTAAGATATAATTAATCCTTATTGGAAGCAAACCCAGCCTATTGGGTTTAAGTTGGGGCTTTCTGAAAACAGCTTACTTTTGTGTTGTATTATTGCGATGGCTAGTTATGAGCAGGCATTTTCTGGCACAAAAGGTTGAGTCTCTTATGTTGTCGTTATTAACACCATCCATCATAAACTGCTGCAGGTGTTACACAAACACTACTTTCCTAGGCTTATAATGCACACTTCACCTTTAAATTGTGAGTATGACGTAGAGGGTGATATTCTGTGACAATCTGCAATTGGTTTTCATTTTTTACTATTTGTGGTTTTTGAGTTATTTAGCTTTTTATCCAGCAGCTCTTCAGTTTGCAATTCCTGCAATCTAGTTGCTAGGGTCCAAATGACTAGCAACCATGCACTGATCTGAATAAGAGACTGGAATATGAATAGGAGAGGGTCTGAATAGAAAGATGAGTAATAAAAAGGAGCAATAAATGTGTACAATAAATGTCTAGCCTTACAGAACATTTGTTTTTTAGATGGGGTCAGTGACCCTCATCTGAAAGCTTGAAAGTGTCAAAAGGCAAATAATTAAAAAACTATAAAAAAAGAAAAAATGGAGACTAGCTGAAACTTTTTTTAGAAGCCATTCTATAACCACTACTTTAAAGTGGCTTCTTTTGAAAAGCTGAAATATTAGCCTTTTTCTCCTTTACTATATAACTAAAAGCTCTGTTAAATAGCTCAACCGATTTAGAGTTTTTAGTTCAGTAGGGTGTATAAAGATATGGGGTTTCTGATTCAGACAGATGCTATGCAGCAAAGTACAGGCACCATATTCAGCTGCACACTGATTGCTTTATTTGCTAAAAATACCAGTGACATGGGGTATACACAGAAGCATTTGGAAAATCACTTGTGTAAACTTCATCCAATGTAAGACCTTATTGGAGCAGAAACAGAGATTTTGTACTTTTTTTTCCTTAGTGTGTCTACAAAGAGAATGCTTTTTATATTATAGAAATGAAATAGAGATACATTCAATTTTCTCCTTTATGATATAAACCAGAAAAAATACAGGGTTTTTCACCCAACAATAAAAGCAATACTGAGAGCAGTGGGCATTCCCAGGAATTTCTTGATAAAGTAAAGGCACAAGGTTATATTAAAGTACAGAAAAAGCAGGTCTGGGACCCCGGGGCCGGCAGGGGCCTGCTTCCTCTAGTTACTCCACTGCAGCCTTGTCAGTTTTCCAGTAAATCATTGTGTTGCTTTATATATGTATTTTACTATGTAACATTATAAAGGAACAGAACATCTTGGATATTAAATAGAATATGGGAATATTGAATTGTGTGTGGGAAAATATATGTAAAATGAAAATGTGATTTAATTAAGGGGCACATTTACTAAGGGTCGAATATCGAGGGTTAATAAATCATCGAATTCGAAGCATTTACCACAAATCCTACAATCGAACGAAAAATCGTTCGGTCGAACGATGAAATCCTTCTAATCGAACGATTAAATCCTTGTAATCAAACGATTCAAAGGATTTTAATTGATTGAAGGATTTTCCTTCGATCAAAAAAACCTTAGAAAAGTGATGGGGAAGGTCCCCATAGGCTAACATTGTACCTCGGTAGGTTTAAACTGCCCAAGTATGTAGTCAAAGTTTTTTTTAAAGAGACAGTACTTCGACTATCGAATGGTCGAATAGTTGAGCGATTTTTACTTTGAATCGTTGTCGAAGGTCGTAGTAGCCTATTCGATGGTTGAAGTACCCAAAAAAATACTTCGAAACTCAACGTTTTTTTCATTCGAATCCTTCACTCGAGCTAAGTAAATGTGCCCCATAGTGTGAAGCCCTGAGTACAATGTATCTTGGGATTTTACTGGGCAGTTTAAATTGGTAATCACCATGAAAAATTCTGCCTGATTAAAGTGACTGTTTGAAAGAACTTTTATATACCTCCTGCCTTATCCCTCATCTGATTAAGCTACATATAATATGATACAGGTATGGGATCAGTTATCCGGAAACCCATTTTCCAGAAAGAGCAGCCTAAATACGGAAAGGCCATCTCCCAAAGACTCCATTTTATCCAAATAAAGAATGTTTTCTTTTTCTCTGTAATAATAAAACAGTACCTTGTACATGATCCAAACTAAGACACAAGTAATCCGTATTGGAAGCAAAACCAGCCTAATGGGTTTATTTAATGTTAAATTATTTTCTAGTAGATTTAAGGTATGAAGATCCATATAACAGAGAGATCCATTATCTGGAAAACCCCAGGTCCCGGCCATTCTGGATAACAGGTCCATTACCTGCACCATTTGGTGCATATCCTTGTGGAAATAATAATTTTTGTTCATGAGATGAGTGGAGAAACTCGCCTCAGGTGGCAGCGTTTCGCTAGTTACCAGGAGCAGCAAAAATTTTGCTCCTGGGAACTTTAAGAGGCAAATTTCCGGCTTTCAAACTGACCTGGACCCCTCCGCCTACATTGTGGATCCCCCCTCGACCCTCTCCTGAGCACAAAGTACGTGGGGGAGGGGGACACAGCAGCAGCAAAGTTTCCTCAGGCGGTGGAGGGGCCAGGATCTCCCCTGCAGATGGCACAGTAACATTGTCTGCAGGTACATCCTAAAAGCCACCTGGAAACAACTATTTACATTTTGGACTTTGCATCGTTTGAGGATAAGGCTATGAATGGACTTAAATAGACTTTTGTGCCTTTAACACCAACCACACAATAAGAAGGTTCCATTAACCGCTTCGAACTATTTGCAATGCTTTATGAATTTGTATAATTGATTTTTGTTTCATGAATTTGCCGCTATATGTATTTACTGCTTTATGAAATGGGGAAGTGAAATAGAGATTTATGAATCATTGTAATTACATATAAGGTTATGTTCTATACATCTTTTTAGAGACATTAGATAATAAAGTTATTGTTTTTAAACATACTGTATATTACCAAGTGCAGTTTTACGAGGTAATGTTTTTCAGATTAAATATACATTGCCATAAAGCTGTCTTGCACCCACCAGTGCTGCACTCTGCACCTCGCACAAGATTTCAAACTCAGTGTTAGGTATAGAGTGCAGCCAGACAAAGCAAGTGGTTTTTAACCACACCCCTTAGGTTGAGGGCACATGGAGCACACAGGATCATAGTAAATAACCCTTTATAAGAAAAATAATTATCAGAACAAACTATGCCACCGCATTTCACTCCAGAAAATACGCAATGCTGGAGAGGCTAAAATACTTGCTCTAATTTAAACAAAGTGGAAAGAACCGTATATACGGTATATACAGGAAGATGGCTAGAATTCAGTAAGACTTCATTTCACCCCCACCCCCTGGGCTTTGTAGGCTGGTGTAACAAGACTTCGAGTTGTGGTAAAAAATAAACTGTTTCTATTAAAGATCTAGAAAAACCCTTAGAATTGTCAGGGCCGACTTTAAACATCCCTATAATGCTTGCGTGTTAAATAATAATGGCAGTCTGACCTATAAGCCCTGTCATCTTATCAGTTGCTCAGTGAGTAGAAAAGCCTTTCTATACTGGATACTAAACATAATAAAAGTATTTTTGTGTTCATTTGCTGACCCATAGGATTACCTGAAATCTCCCTGAGAACCAAACTCAACAACACTGCCCAGTCTTCACAAACAATTGTTGAGTATTCTAACTCTGGATGAAAGTGAATGTTTCACCAGTGTAACACTGCCTTCTATAGGAAATACTCTTGTTTTCCTAATTTTCTTTTCTATGATCCCATCTGATGTAGTGATATAAGATTTACCAGGATCTCAGGATTAGCTGTAAATAAATAATAATTATTTTCCTCAGATATGTTTTCCTATTATACTATGCTCTGTTAATCTGCATCTGGGCTGCAGTGTACATGTGCTGTAACATTCAGGTGCAGCAAAATGGCAGTTGGTCACATGGTATGCGCACTTCCTGTTATATACCCATCATCCCTTGCAAAGTAACAGTTGGTTGCAACGAGCCTGGTTGTCTTTGGTGCTGCACCAGCATTTGGAGATTTTGGAGATTTTAGCGTCTTCCAAAGCGATTTTTTTTACAGTGAGAAGAAAAGAACTTATCCAGGATGGACTCTACAATCAATATGATCAAGCAAATAAGATCTCAGCTTGAGGAGGACAGCAGGATGGAAACACATGAGAGGGTTAAGAGAAAGAGGGAGCAAAGCCCAGAGATAAACAACAAAAGACCCCACCAAAAGACAGAGCGAGCAAGGGAGAGGAGAAGGAGGAAGAGGGAGAGGAGGAGACAGAGGCTCTTGTATGAGAAGAAGGAAGAGCAAAGGTGGAAAAGACCAAGAAGCAGCGACAGGGATGAAGCAGAAGGTAAAAAGGATCAGACTATCCCATAACATAGTGTAACTGTCTCTAACTGTCTCTTCAAGCTTGTTACCTATACCCATGGCTATTAGCCACAGGACATCATATTTTGACCTCATTGGCAAAGGCAAATTCCCAGCCTGACTGTAACATGGTATTTAATGTATTAGATACAGTGACATTGGAGCACAATCACTCTAAGGGAAAGCTGTCACTGGTCCATAACTGACATAAAAAACAGTTGCAAATGCCTAGCATTAAACCTAGCATTAAACAGTTTGCCTCCTCCAGTTATCCACTTGTGTCTGTCTGACTATATATCTATCAATACCTATTTATCACTCTAGCCAACAAATCCTGATCCTTCCTATGAATCCCTCATTCAGTCTCACTACTCAGCGCCGATTCGGACCTAAGCGCCGCCTGAGGCGGCTCCTGCAATGCCGCCCCCCTCGCCGACTTACTTGTCGGGAGGGGAGGCAGGAACACTAATGCGGAGAGCGCAATTGCGCTCTCTCGCATTAGTAAAGCCGAATTTCCGGTTTAAAAACCGGAAATTCGGCTCTTAAAGGTGCAGGAGCGGCTTTTTGCCGCCCCTGGAAACCGCTTCGGCGTTGCCGCCTGAGGCGAGCGTCTCAGCTCGCCTCATTGGCGGCGCGCCCCTGTCACTACTGTGTTGTTCCCTAAGGAGCTGTGATGCCAATTTCAGTCCTTCTAATGGTTACCATAGTGTCTAGTATAATCCTATGTATGTGCAACACTGAAGCAAACATGTGCCTCTCCTATCATTTGTATTCTAACCTCTAGATTGTAAGCTTATGGGCAGGATGTTCTGACCTAATGTCTCCCTTTATGCTTGTTCTATCCTTGTTTTTGTTATGCTGTTTGAGTTCACCTGAGCCAATAGTTTGGTGCTGCCTCATATGTTGGTGCTTTATAATAAGTTATAATAATTATACAGGTATAGGCTCTATTAAAAGGACATGCAAAACCTACATTTTCCTACCATGTATGTAAGTTCGGCATATCTTCCCCATACAAGCCACATAATTTGTACTGCATATACCCCTCCATTTGCCAGCCCCATCACATTTTACTAAAACAAATAGCAGCTTTTCACACCAGCAGCCATTTTCCCTTGAGCACATCAGTAACATTGACATCTGTAACATTGACATCTATAAACAGGACATGTTTGCTGTAACTTTCAGGCAATTGAGAATGCAGGTTTACACAGGCACAACATACTTTGATAAAAAGTTCTGCTAGGGGTGAACACTAATGGTTAAGCTGAGCTCAGGAGAGTAGAAAAGGGATCAGACAACTAGAGTTTCTATGGGAACTAGCAATGCTATCACTTCATTGGCTGTTAGACTAGAGAGTGTGTTTAGTAATCTGAGCTGAGAAGAAATGAGCATGCTCATGAGCCAATAGCCAAAGTAAATTCCTGAGGGAGGGTAGGTTAGAGGAGTAGAAGGATTTCTAATTAAAGGAGAACTAAACCCTAAAAATGATCTGGGCTAAAAATTCCATTTTTTATATGATGCACCAGCCTAAAGTTTCAGCTTCTCAATAGCAGCAATGATCCAGGACTTCAAACTTGTCACATGGGGTCACCATCTTGGAAAGTGTGTCCACTCACATGCTCAGTGGGCTCTGAGCAGCTGCTAGTTGCACTGGTTTCTGTGCTGCCATGTCCATATTAATTACCAATCAGCCTTATATTGTGACATTTATATTCTATGTGTACTGTATATTTTGAGTCGGTCCCTAAGCTCAGTAACTGACAGCAGCACAGTGCAATAAATCAGCAGGAAAGAAGATGGGGAGCTACTGGGGCATCTTCAGAGACACAGATCTTCTCTGCTAAAGGGCTGTGGTTGCCGTGGGCTGGTACAGAACCCCAAAATATAATGTACAACATTTCTAGTCTACTTCTTTAATTTAACTATCCTTGCCCTTTAAGCTGATGCTGCAGCCTTGCTGTTAACCTTTTAACAACCAGAGAGGCAGTTATCTAATATTTCAAAGAGGCTGTTCATTGATTACATTTTTTTGTGGGGGGGGGGTTACATGTCCTTTAAGTGGAATGCTTAGGACCAACTGTTTTCCACTCATAATTTTGCTCATGATATCTGGTCTACTGAAAAACATTAAAGGAATAGGAAAGTAATTTGCCACCTGAGGGTGCTAAATGTTAGGCACCCTGAGTGATTGTACTGACTTACCTGACACCCAGTGCTCCTATCAGCAAAAAACTGCACTGGCCCGGGGTTCTTCCAGCGAGCACCATGGAGTGATCCTCTTCCTGCTTCTTCACTCTTCAAATTTCCCGGGGCAGACTCATGCGCAATAGAAAGAAATAGCGGGCCTTTTCATTAAAGTTCGGCTTTTCGCTCTACTGTGCATGTGAAGAAAGAAGCCGGAATAGGACCGTTCCGTAGTGCTCGCTGGAAGAACCCCGGCCCAGTGCAGGTTTCTGCTGATAGGAGCACTGGGTGTCAGGTAAGTAAATACAATCACTTGTGGGTACCTAACATTTGGCAAATTACTTTCCTTCTCCTTTAAGTTATTACTATATAACCTGAAGTTATGACCAGACCTTTTATAGTATATACTATCTAAAGAGGTGTTTCTGTAGAATTCCTTAAATTTTGTTTTCAGTTTATTATTAATAGATCCTCAGTATTATGCCCATAATATATGTATTGTATATTTGCAATATAAATTATTAACAGGATTTCTTTTCTAACAGAAGGAGAAAGTTCCTGGAAGAGACCACACATCGACAAAGAAAGATGTGATCCACTGGACATTTCCAGCTACAATTTCCATCAGGAGCTGGGCAATGGATCATTTGGCAATGTGAGCAATACATGCATGTTTTACTTATCTGCCATTAAATAAAGTACCTATAGTTAACAGTCAAAAACAAGGGCCCTGGGGTTAAAACGGTGATATAAAAAGCAGGATCAACTATTTTTTCTACACATACAGGTGTAAAGATCATACAGGGTTGCCACTAGAACTTACTTGGCCCTATAAGTCTTAGGAACCTGACTGGGACCCTTCTATGTGGGCTTTCCTGTGTTTCTAAACAAGTTGCTTCAAGTTTAGTGAAACTGGTCCTTTGTCCATGCATTCTTGGCTAAGCCCTACCTCTAAAGTGGCCTGTGATTGTGGATTTAATTCTACCCCCTATATGGCAGGATGGCCGACCTTATTTATTATTTATGTGGAGCAAAGCAGTTGGCAGAGGATCTCTGTTGCTTATTGAATGAACTATTCTGTATATCATTTTTATGATATGAAGCATTTTTATTGTATAAAATCAGAATATGAGAATAAAATACTTTCCATTAATTTTGCAATGCTGTATTATTGTAATGGTATAAATAACTTTAAATATAGCATTGCAGCATTTAGTTCATACATGTGCTCTACTTCGTATTAACTGACAAGCATTAAAACAATCAAAACAAAATAAAAATGTGCACATTGTGGCGGTTTTGTATCATTTATCCCTTCTCTTTTTTAGGTTATGTTAGCATCATTGCCCAACAGAAAGAAACCAGTGGCAATTAAAATTCTTAAGAAAGAAAACATCAAGCTTAAAGACAGATATGAGACTGAAGTGAAGGTGATGAAGCTGGCTTGGAAATGTCCTTTCCTGTGCAACATCCATGCAGCATTCCAAACACAGGTACAATTAAGTGTCATATTGCAGTGAGGTGTGTTGATGTAGTAGCCTCTTCCAGAGAGACCGTACAATTTGCTTATAGGAGAATATCCCTAAGAAATTCTCACAGGTAGGGTTGCCAGGGCCGGGATTACAAATTTACCGGCAATTTAGCTGCCGGTAATTTGTAATACCATTTACAAAAGCCTTTGCCCGCCGGTGAAAACGTACACTTTCCCTTTTGCAGCACTACCCAGTGGCTCCGCCCATATTTGAGTCACGCTCCGCCGGCTCCTTCCCTTTTGCATCACAATCAGCCCCTTAATTCCCACCCCTACCACTACCCGGTAATTTTTTCTTTTTTTTTTTTTTTTTAAAGGTGGCAACCCTACTCACAGGGCCCAGCAAATTGATACCAGAGTTCAGATTGAGAGGAGACCTAGTTACTGCCGCAGTTGTCTTAAATTATTGTTTATATTTGAATACATGAAAAACATAGGAAACCCTTAGAATTGTACTTGCATAATGCATCAATCAGGACACAGGGTTAGTTATAAAAACACATGAAGTAGGTCCGACTTGTGGTTCCAAAGATAATTTGTTTGACTCTGTCGTACCTGCCCTATTATGGCTGAGCTACACAGCAGGGTTGGAGGTTGATCTGGTCCTGGTTCCAGGGCAAATGCTCATAGTTGGTGATCAGCACCAGGGAGCAGAATTGAAGCAGAAGAACGTTGCAGTCACCATGGTACTCAGCTATGCCTAAGGAGTATAGGGGTGAAGGGCTGCGGTTGCAGCAGCTCAGGAGAGGGCCTGGGGGGGGGATGGCTGGTCACAAATTGAATTTAGTTTTCTTTTAATATTGTTGTGCAGTTGTACCTATGTAACATGTGCTTTCTTTTTCTAATTCTATCCAGCTGCATGCCTTCATTGTGATGGAATATGCAAGTGGAGGAAGCCTACAAGATCTTCTCAACAACAGAGGCTATCTGGACATGGACTCCGTACTGTAAGTGACATACAGCCTGGGGAGGTGTTTTTCTTCATGTAGCAGCCATATGTTGAATGTGTAGTAAACACAGTATGGCAACAACATTTTGCTAGATTGTAGCAGCAACACAAACACTATACTAGTCCCTGACAGACACCACCTTGTCACCAGTCCATGGCACATGCACATTCCAGAAGAGTAAAAACTAAACTTAGATGCTAAAAGCCAAACTCTTTTCACTAATGCACATGCAAACAGCACAGGGCAGCAGTAGGGATCCCAGGGACAGAAAGAAAGATGGCAACATGACACTCACTAGCATTGTCCCTTGGCTGATGTGATTTTTATTATGATTATAATTCAGTCACTGGAGGATGCTTATAAAATTCGCACCCAAGTAATTAAGCCTTTCCTTGTCTTTTAAAGGCGTAAGAATAAGAATATATATCCACTATGTGCAATTTTTACTCATTTTTTTCAAAGGTACTACGCAGCTGAGATGGTGTGCGGCCTGCAATTTCTGCACTCTGAAGGAATTATCCATCGGTAAGAACAGTTTTCTATATGATCTTTCTGTAATATGTTTAATAGCTGATATTATTGGGGGCCTTGTATTGCAAATCCATTGCAGGATGCAAAGTGAAAAAAAATCTGGTGCAATCTACAATGTTTTTAGCACTTTGCATCCTGCCATAGGAGGGAGCTGTCATCCGTTTGCCCTCACACAAAACCTTTGTACTTCACAAATGCCCATTAGATTGTTATTCTATGTAGAATTGAAACCACATAGGTTCTGCCATACAAACAGAATTATGCAGTATCTATAGAAATAACTCAAATCAACTGGATTTGCTGTTGTTTTTCTTGAAGATGTTTCACCAGTCATCCAACGGGCTTTCTCAATTCAGAATAACTTGTACATAGGATCTTGCTTCACTATATATCCTCTGGAATGTTGCTCCAATCAATCAATGATGTCATTAAATTAGGTGTTGATTGTATTAGCAAGATTGGAGTGTTATTAATCCTTACAGGGAGAGGTGCCAAAAACCGCATTGTATGTGGCCGACAATAGATGCCGCACCCCCAACCCCCCCGCCTCTATTCAAACTTGGTTTTCAGTTTTTACATATATGGTTCATTAACACCTCTTTTGAACTAGTCACTCTCCCGGTCTAGAATCTGGACTTGACAGTCTTCAAACGTGTGTCCTTTTTCTTTTAGATGTAGGTACACGGCTGAGTTTTGACCAGAGGAGCTGGCTCTTCTTTGCTGCTCCATATGCTGGTGTAACTGTTGTTTGGTTCCCGCACATCCAAATCAGAGCACTCCTCACTGCACTGCACACACAATGTTACTCTTCTTGTGTTTTGGGGTTGGGTCTTTTGGGTGAACTAGTTGCTGACTTGGGTTGATTTGACTTATTTCTTTAGATATACCATGACCTAGATGAATGGTAGAGAATGAACAGAATTATGCAGTGACACCTGTACTTTACCTTACAGAGACTTCAAACCGGAAAACATTCTGTTCAGCAGCAAGGGACACATCAAGATTGCTGACTTTGGATTGGCTGCTGAGAACGTATTTGGCAACAAAACCATCTCAGGATCAATTGGGACATTGCACAACATGGCCCCAGAGGTGAGAGACTTATTACTGATATATGTAATGCACAGAATTATACAGTATGGAAAGTAGTGGAAGCACATTCCCTATAATGTTTCTCAGTGGTCAATAATCTGCATATTAGCCTAACAGATTGTAGGTCAAACATTTCTCCTTCTTAAAATATGAATAATCATAATACATTTCTTCAGCTGTTGTTTTTAAAAGCATCTTCTTGAATCCCAGCATCATGTTTAACCCTTGAATCACCTGTGAAAACAAAGGCTTTCGATAGGCTCTTAGCTAGTTGTAGCACCTATATAGTTCTACCTTTTGTGCACACGGAGCACTGAGTTTTCATGGGAGAACTTGGACCACAGATTGATCACAGAACCCTTGAACGCCAAAATTTCATCAAGGCATAAACACAAACGTTTATAAACTGGAATTTCTGTATTTGATGGGGAATGATCTGTTCTTTGTATTTCAGATGGTCCAGTGTCACATCTACAATTCAGCAGTAGACTGGTGGGCTTTTGGGATTGTCTTGTGCAAAATGGCCACTGGAAGATCACCTTTTTATGAAGGCCGTAAAGCAGAGAAATGCATCCATTTTATCCTCAATTGCCAGCCCAGCTATTCAGAACAGCTCAGTACAGAACTGCAAGATCTCCTGGAAAAGGTGGGTGCCAGTGCAGCTGATTAGGATATATATGGCATATATATGGACTGTAGTTTTGCTTTCTATTAGAAGCAGTAAGTCACTTGTTTTTGTTCCCTTAGCTCCTAAAGAAGAAGCCATACAAGCGGCTTGGGTTCAAGGGGGATATAAGGAGACACCAATTTTTTAAATCTATCAACTGGATCGAAGCAGAAAGTCAAAAGCTTAAACCACCTTTCCAGCCAGAACCTGTAAGTATATGACTGCAATAGATATTGAGAAACCATGGATTACAAGCTACACTCTTTAGTAATAGTTCAGCACACTAGATATCCAAGAGACTTTAATAACCCATCAATATTTCTGTCTTTATGTGCCTGTATAACAGGAATAGCTCAAGGAGTTAACTCCTTATTGCACCTTTTATGTTATAAAGACTGAAACCACAGTGTACAGTTAGGGGCCAAGCTATGCAAAAATTCTTTATAATATCACATATCACTACATAATGCATCTAAATTCCAGGAATATTTACCAAGTGTATATTAATTTTACATGACTGCTGGCATGATGCATTATTTTTCACCCAATGAATCAGTGTTTCCTTCACATTAAAATACTTTAAGAAACACAGATATTGAAGTGCACCACAAACACAAACATATATATATATATATATATATAAACTAGTGGTGATCCTATGCTTTTAAAATTGGGCGTTTGTTTTGGGAATATCTCTCCTTTAAAAGCCTGATTGCTGGCTGGGGAGGATTTAGCCCTCAGTGAAAAAACAGCGTTCAATGGACATTGATTACAGGTAATGCTAGAATGCACATATAAAATAAAATAAGTTAGGGACCGCCATTCGGGGTTTACCTTGACGTGGTATGGTGGCTTATCAATTTTATGATCATAACTTTGTAACAAAATAACCCCTATTTGGGTACATATGCAATAGCATTTATTATACTTATATATATATATATATATATATATATATACTTTAAAGCCTTTAGAGTGCTCCCACAACCCCCCTGTTTTGATATTGTATATATATATACACACACACACACACACACACACACACACACACACACACTACACTTATCAACTTAAGCCATATATGTAAAAAGAAAAGTAACAGATTTATATTTCTTTCAAGCAACCAAATCCTGATGTGAGCATTCCAGCAAGTGCCTTAGAGGTCCTCAACATTGACACCGCCTCAACTTACAGCTACAGTCTTCAGGATTTCACATATCTGAGTCCCAGCTGGAAGACATAAGCCCAGAGGATACATCAACTCCAAGTCCAGTTTCCATCAAAACTGAAAAACTGCTTCATTTGTATAAAAACCCACCAGTCTGCTGTATGAATTAACAGTTCCATCTGTAGCTCTACCATCAGCTTCATCTAATGCATCATTGCTACATAAAGCTCAGCAGCCAACTCAAAGTCTATGGAACTACCATCAAGTCCATCTTGCATTTCCATCAAAGCTATTTCATCACCTATACTTCCATCTGTGAAATTCACCAGAACTACCATCAGCTTCACCTGTCCCTTCAACGGATTACTGGCTCTACTTCTTCAGGTGAAAACATTGGGTCTGGCCTACCATCAGTTGTATCTCTGTATGGACTTACTAAGCTACCCTCTCTAACCCTCATATAAATGTGTAAGAGGAGCTGATGTAAGAATTTTTAAATGGTGGTAAGTATTTTAAAATGATTACAAGAGCTGGGATCCTTTGGTTATATAAGTTTTGGCTAAATGATATAACTAAAGGGCTCTTATAAAACAGATAGTATAAAATCAAACTAGAATTAGGGTAATAGTAGAAATGTAAATGCAGAGATACATGGAAATATAAATAAAATCAATAAATATTATAAATATATAAGTAAATATCAATATATAAATACATATCAATATATATGATATCAAGTATAAAGCAGCAAATATATAAGAGTATATATATGAGTATATATAAAGTAGCAAATATATAAGAGTATTTTAGAGTGTATGTGTATATATATATATACTATACAGTATATAGTTAACAGGAAATAGATTGATTAAATATTAAAAATATCTAACAGTGGAAAATGACAACAGTCATATAATACTGAATATGATAGGATATTAGAAGATTAAATAGGATAGTTCACTAAATAACAAGATGTTGGAAGATCACATAAGGTATAACAAACATAATATAAAATATGGTAACACATGAAAGGATAGGCTAAAGGCTGACGTTTTAAATTAAACTACAAGGGAAGAGGATAAAATGGTAGATGTGGTATATATAAGAAATTGTAGCATAATAAAATCAAAAATGTAATATAGAATATAATAAAATTGCCTATTACGACAAATAGAATAGAAAACTGTCAAACATGCAGTAGGGTGTAAAAATAACATATAATTCTTAAGTCAATAATAAAGATTTTAGAAGAAGCCATAAGATAATATGATCAAATAAACATAATATGATAGAGTTTAAAGTAGGACTAACTGTTTTATAGATTTAAATTAAAATGTTAGTGGAATACATAGGACATATAGATGGAGCAGAGTTTGTTCCAGAATAATAGGAAAGATTTTGTTCCAGGAATAATAGGGAGGATTTTTTCCCTGACAGTAACAAACTATTGAGTTGTTTCTGTTGGGTTTTTTGCCTTCCCCTGGACCATATGTTACTAGAAGTCAGGTTAGCACAGCAGATAGTATAATAGGAAATAATAAGATGGTTAGAGTAGTTAGGGACCTGCTCAGTGAGCCTACCTTGACGTGGTGGCAGGCTTGATGTCTTTTAGCCAAATCTAGTCTATGGGCTTCTTCACCTTCCAAATACTTTTTTGAGTTTTGATGTTTTTCAGATCGTATACCACTTCTTTAAAATCAAAGTTTAATGAAGACATTTTGTGTCATGTACATCTTCTAGCAGTTGTGTAACTACTGGGCATGCAATCGCACTCATGCCCACCATAGCTGTGATAAAACATACCACAAGCAGAACAGGAGGCAGTTTCACATGAGTTACTGTCCAAGGGCAGGGGGAGACTGAGGGTGTGTGTGTGTCATGTATTTATTAGTGCCAAGAAGAATCTCAAGTTAAAATATAGGTATGGGACCCGTTATCCAAAATGCATAGGATCTTGAGTTTTCCAGATAAGGGATCATTCTGTAATTTGGATCCCCATGCTTTCAATCTACTAAAAAAATCAGTTAACCAATAACAAAACCCAATATGATTGTTTCCACCAATTAGGATGTATATCTACGTTAGGATCAAGTGCAAAGCACTGTTTTATTATTCCAGAGAAAACGGATATCATTTTGAAAAATTTGAATTATTTGATTAAAATGTTGTCTATGGTAGATGGCCATTCTGTAAGTTGGAGTTTTCTGGATAACGTTTTCTATACCTGTATGTAAGGGCACTAACAAAGTCATTTACAGAGGTACCGGAGCGTTTTTTTTCTATCCCTTCTTTTTTGTTACATACATGCGTGGATGTTATTGAAGGTGATTGGATCACCTATGAAAAGTCAACAATTTTGCTTTCCTATCGCTGCAAGGGATTTTTTTTTTTTTTTTTTTAAAAAAAAAGCAAATTCAAGAAGTAATGGAATCACTTACTCCATGTTCCTGTTTTTAGAGCAAGGTAGGTAGAGTACCCGTATTGTAGAAGGTTTGACATTGTCAAAAAAGAAACAATTGTTTACAGTCCCTGGCTTTCTTAATGATTCCACTAACAATGTATCCGTATTCAGAAGCCAAAGCTAAATAGGGCAAAACAAAAATATTTAGGTAATTAATACACAGGCAAATTTAGCTGTTAGAATTTAGTCCCTTGATATTTGTTTTATATTTTTTTTAACATAGTATTATTATAGCCAAATTAGTTTGTGATGTTTTTTAATACAAAAACCTGGTAACATTTGTTAAAAAACAAACATTAAGTGAATTTTTTAACATTACTGATTTAGCACAGAGCTGCATAATTTTGTCACTCACATAGTAATCAATGCTATTAAAGTATATATAGGTATTAAAGTATTTAAAGTGCAAAATAAAATATAATTCAATGTAGTTAGTGAAAAAGGTAATCTAAAAGGCTAGAAGGGGGCCACATGGACATTACTATTTATTTAGTTTGCTTTTGGTCCATCAAGTCACTTCATATTCAGACACTCAAGGTCAAGTAAACAGTAAATGAGACAATTGCCTACATCATCATCATCATTTATTTATATAGAGCCAAAAAGATACGCAGTGCTTTACTGTCTGGCGCATAAAGGTTAACAATGCATTGGTAGAAGCAGTGGCGATGTGTGTGTATGCGTGTATATATGTATTGTGACAGGGTGTTTGGGAAACACCACTGTCTTAGACCAAAAGGCACATAAAAGAGTGCATTTAAACTGCATTGTATGTGCTGCAAAGGAATATTCGACTCAGGTAGGGTTAATATTCCCTCTCAGCCAGGTAATTAAGTGGCAGCTGAGAGAGGATCTACCTGGCAATGTAAAAGGGCGGTGTGAGCACAGTTTAGGGCTCTCCAGGGAAGTGAGGGGCTGTGAGAGACAGAGCTGGGCAGAAGGAGCTTTGCTGCCAGCAAGAGAGTTCCAGAGCTTGGAGCCTAAATCCCTTATGGGGAAAGAAAGACAAAAGGACTGGCAGAGGCTAGCGAGTCTGAGGAGGGCAAGCCAGCAGGGCTGAGAGTGAAGCCCAAATATTTCAAAGTGCAAGAGGGTGAGAGTTTCCCTTGATGGTGAGCGACCAGAGGGGGGAAAACCCTGAATGTATTTGCTGAACTGTACCCTGCTTGTTCTACAGTGAAGTTGTTGAACTGTAACCTGAACATTTTTTCTGTTGCCTTTTTGTTGGGCATGCCCAGTGCATAATAAACCTGTGTTTTTGTCTGAAGCCTTGGTGTCCCTGTCTCTTAGCTCAAAAATCCTATGCTATCTGCCTACCAAACGCTAATTCCCCCATAAAAGTGCATGTGCAGGCCAGTGGCATGTCACAGTATGTATGTCATACATACATTCACAAACATATTTATTGCCTCGGTGAAAGGCAAACACTGCATCCCAACAGAAGAACCTTATCTATTTATAAAACATGGTGGTGGCAGTATCATTGTTTGAACCTGCTTTGGTGTCTCTGGACCAAGATGACTTGCTAATGTTGATTGAACTATGAATTCTAAATTATACCAGCAAGGTTTGCAAAAAAAGGTCTGTCTGTGAACTGAAGTTCAAGTGAATAATGTGAACATAAAACCATGTCTTACCAAAAGAAAGCGCTTGCCATCTGAATGCAGAACCTAAAAGTACTCCTACAGGTAGAGTATTCCATGAGAAGCCGCACTAAAATGCTTTCCAAATATTTCATTCTGCAGAAACAGAAATTAGTCTTCAGTGTATAGTAGGGATGCACCAAATCCACTATTTTAGATTCGGCCGAATACCAAACCGAATCCAAACCCTAATATGCATAAGCAAACTGAATCCAAATCCTAATTTGCATATGCAAATTAGAGGTGGGAAGGGGAACACTTTTTTTAATTCCTTGTTTTGTTTATGCAAATTAGGATTCGAAATCGGTTCAGCCAGGCAGAAGGATTCGGCGAATCCAAATCCTGCTGAAAAATGCCGAATGCCGAGCTGAATCCTGGATTCGGTGCATCCCTAGTGTATAGCCACAATAACTATCACAGATGGGACAAGCTGCTAAAAGTAAAGAGAAACAAATTGTGTTGTATTATCCATTTCCTTTATTTGCTGTCAGCACCCCACTGTATAAAATTAAGACTTGCCATTGCTGGGGATTGTTACCAGATAAGAAAAGCAGCCATGTTCTAAATCATTTCATACCTTTCAAATATAAGTAATTCACAAATCTAGAGCCATGTTACAACGAATAAAACTATTTAATGTATTACACAGCAGTTTGCAACCAGTGTGCCTGGTCATATTACTAGAACAGTAACACCTTAAGCCTCATTAGGAGGACAGGTAAATGTATAATTTTATTCATCCCTTAAATCTTACCATCCAAATCTTAAAGACAAAAGGGTAATATGTGTGTAAGGGGCTGTGTGTGGGTCTCATAACTAGATTCCGGAAAAAAAGATGGGCTCTATTATCTAGAATTATCAGTAAGCTCCTATATACTGTATTCTCATTCCTTATTTCAATAAGCAATTTGTTGTTTTACAGAGTTGCATTTTCCTGTAATAATTAGACAGTATAAGGGTATTTGATAACTTAACATAAATCCATATGGATCACAAAAATAATCCTGTTAAAATGTAAATGGTTTTTGTAGCTCCAAATTATGGAACAGCAATAAGCCTACTTTGGTATTTCTTAGAGGTCAAATTAGTAGTTAAGCATTGTGTTAAGTTAGGAAGCAGCACAAGGCCAAGTGGGGTTTATTCCACTACAGAATGGAGTTTTGGGAGACTGTGCCACGCAGCTATAAAGGAGAAGGAAAGGCAAAACATGAATAGCTTTCTATCCTAAGTCTGGTGGACTTATAACTTACTCAAAGTTTTGAAAGTTGTCTCCCTGGTGTCTAGTAGAAGCAACATCACTCTATGGAGACTGCAGCGTTGGACTCCGGTGACGTCACACATTTTGCAGGCAGCTTCCTCCCTGCTGCCCGAGGCAGCCTTGAGGCGTGTTGGGCACAATTACAGTATAATGTGCATATCTCAGGGACGCAGCCTTTCTCCCTTGGATGATGACATGCATGCAAATCTAGCTATGCACGCCTCATCATTGACTCCTCTGAATACGCTCCCTAGCCAATCAGATTTGAAGCGTCTCTTAGCTAAGGAGATGCATGAGCATTATTTTTTAATCATACTGGGGACAGCTAACAGGCAGCATCAAACGCTTGCTGTGCGCAGCGAGGGGCAATACATTTTGAATATGTAATTTAAATATACATTTTAAAATATGCCGCCCTTTGAAATATTCAGCCCGAATAAAACAGTGGTGGACAGTGGAATGCAGCCTAATTATTTACCATTGGTGGACAGTGGCACAACTATTTCATGCAACAGCGGTATAAAATGTGTTATCTAGAATGCTTTCTGTAATCTAGATCATCCGGATCTTATGTCTGCTAAAAATCAAATTAAATAAACTCATCAATATGAAGCTTTGTTTGGATCAAGTACAAGGTCCTGTTTTATTTTTACAAAGAAAAAGGAAGTTACTATAACATTTTGAATTATTTTCTTAAAATGGGAACTATGTGAGATGGTTTGACTCTAGCCATTGGTAATGCTTTATGGAAAACAGATTTCTTCATAATAGATTCCTTACCTGTACTGATGAAGAACCAATATGTTTGGCAGTGTTTTTTAGCTTTCACTTACCTTGAAATCATGTAATAACATTCATTTGATGGCTGAATCATTATTTCTGTGGTGTAGCACTTGATAGTATCTACAAACAGAGAACAATTGACTTTTAACAATTGGTATTGCAGTAAGAGGGTTCAGTGTACAAATCAAGCAAAATGAATATTGGATAAATGCATTTTTTTTTTTTACAAACATTGATATTCCACACATTCTTAAGGTGGGTAAAACGGGTAGATTTGGGATGCTAATTTGGTGCCTTCAGTCTGAGTTGGCAGCTTATCTGGCAGAAAATTAGCAGGTTTGAAAATCCTGTTGGCAGGGCCGCCATCAGGGGGGCACAGGGGGTACAAGTGTACCAGGCCCGAGCCTGAAGGGGGGCCCGGAAGTGATGCACTTTTCTAAAGAGCCGGGTCCCCCTTAATAGTGCCGAATCTGTGCAGCCCTTCCGAAGGGCGCTGAGCTGCTGAACACACAGAGAGGAAAGTGCAGGAGAAGAGAAGATGGGACGTGTGAGTAGAACAAGGAGCGAACTGAGCCCTAACTTCCCAGTGACCACAGACTGACTGACTGGACTGAAGAGGGGCGGTGCTGCTCCATGCTCTAAACGTCACCGTGTCCACCGTCCCCCAGCCAACTGCGGCACAACTACGCCCACCACGGCCGAGCAACAGAATTCCCTCTGTGCAAAATACTCCTCTCTCTCTCTTCTAACGCCACGCCTGCCAGCCTCATAGTAACAAGCCACGTGACCATTCGGAGCGCCTGTCAATTGTCATGGGACGCTAGTCTGGAGATTCATCTGGGCTGTAGGCAGTGAGAGGTCTGTTTGACAGAACTTAGCACCTTGCAGACGTTTGCTGTTTAAGAGTGCCTTGGGGGGGACCTATTGATGTTGGTATATATTTATAAAGTTGAAATAAAGTGTAGGGCCTCACTGTGCTTTGCAGCCATTGGTCCTGCCCATATTGAGCTCTGCCATTCTGTTAGTGTCCCACAGACAAGGGGACAATTATATGGAAAATACCCTAACACATTTTCATTTCATTTGATTTCAGACCAAGGCATCATAACCCAGTGGGCCTGTACAGATATTTGACCTGTTATCCAGAATGCTTGGGACCTAGGGTTAATTGCTTTCATTTAGATCTACATACCAGGGCCGCCATCAGGGGGGCACAGGGGGTACAAGTGTACCGGGCCCGGGCCTGAAGGGGGGCACGGCAAGGCTGCACTTTTCCAAAGAGCTAGGCCCCCCTTAACAGTGCCCAAGCTGTGCTGCCCTGCCGAAGTCCCGAACAGCCAATTGCGGAAGTGCCGAAATGCCGAACAGTCCCGAAGGGGTGAAAAGACCCAAAGTCACGTAAGGAGGCGAAGTTGAAGTCCTGAAGCCATGAGTTCAATTCTACCGAACACCAATTTGTGTTTTGTTTTTTTTAATCCCCTGGCCACCAATGTATTATTTTAATATTCTAAAGGCGCCTTCCACCAATTTTTTTTAACTTTTAAGGGGGGCCCTGGCACCAATGCTTTTTAAAAAAAACTTTTATGGGGGGCCCTGGTGCCAATGTTTTTTTTTTAAAACTTATAAGGGGGCCCTGACCGTCAATAGCTTTTTATAACTTGTGTGTGTGGGGGGGGTTACTTTTTTAGTGTGATGTGGAGTGGGCGGGGCTTGGGCACCAGGGTGGGTGAGGCCCAGGGGGCCCCAAAAATTTTGTTGTACGGGGCCCCATGATTTCTAATGGCGGCCCTGCCTGTTGGTACATTGATACACTTCTTGTCCAATGGGTCTCTGTAGGTTTAATGGATGGTAAGCCTAATTTGGCCGAGTGTGTGGGTAGCCAACCCAGGCCCAGGTGCCCTCATTTAGCGACCTCACCAAATTAGTGGATGTATTTGTAAATGGCCACCTTTACACAGTAAAATTTAAAAAAATCTGAATTGCTAAATCAATTTTAAAAATCTAAATGCTTTTATTTTTTTTTTAAAGAGTGCCATAACCTAAAACTGATTTTAGTTGCATTTATAATGAAAATTCTAGGCTACTTTCCAATATACTGTACATAACCAAATTTGCAATAGTTGTAATGTTATTTATACATATAATTGCAATTAAAATCAATGTTTGTTTATTCGTGAAATGCTCAAGATATAATGCAAATGACACACAAAAAACTTAAAACAAGACACCCTGAGAATTTTAGGTGCATAATATAAGCCCAGTATGATGTTGCCGCTAAAAAACAATACATAGCCTATTGTCTCTCTATTCTCAGCCAGGCTGGTTGAAGATATAAATTCATCACAGTTGAATGGATGGTGAATTGCCCTTCTCTAGAGTTCAATCTAGAGTTCAATGTGTGAAAGAATATTAATTTCTTTGTCTGTAAGTACAAATGGCACGTTACTAATGAATATTTTTATTTTAAGCTTAGAATAAGTGTTATGTAATGTACCTGATGACACTTTCTCTCCCAGCATTGCCTTGCATCCTCTGCAAATGACTTTGGTATTTTCCTTTGGCATCTGGAAGGCAGAGCAATGACACTTAAATGTCAATTAACACCTTCAGAAAAAGAACTTTTCTCTTTGTCTCTGTGGAGCCCAGGCTGAACTTTAGCTTGCTCTGCTTTAAATGTTGTCATTCTGCCTTTTATGTCATTGTTAAACAGGTATTAACCCAAGCTTTGCACTCTACACAAGCAGGCAGAGTTCTATTGCTTTCTGCAGCTAAAATTCAGTTAATGTGTGTTTACCTGTGCAAAACAGGTGCACATGCTATACAGCAGGCAAATATAAAATACAGGTATGGGATCCGTTACCTGGAAACCCATTATCCAGAATTTTCCGAATTATGAAAAGGTTGTCTCCCATAGACTCTTTTTTTATCCAAATAATCAACATTTTTAAAAAACTATTTCCTTTTTCTCTGTAATAATAAAACAGTACCTTGTATTTCATCCAAACTAAGACGCAATGAATCATTATTGGAAGCAAACCCAGCCTATTGGGTTTAAGTGGGGGCTTTCTGAAAACAGCTTACTTTTGTGTTGTATTATTGTGATGGCTAGTTATGAGCAGGCATGTTCTGGCACAAAAGTTGAGTCTCTTATATTATAGTTATTAACACCATTCATCATAAACTGATGCAGGTGTTACACAAACACTACTTTCCTAGGCTTATAATGCACACTTCACCTTTAAATTGTGAGTATGACGTAGAGGGTGATATTCTGTTACTGCAATTGGTTTTCATTTTTTACTATTTGTGGTTTTTGAGTTATTAAGCTTTTTATTCAGCAGCTCTTCAGTTTCTGAAATCTAGTTGCTAGGGTCCAAATGACTATTTGCTTTAGTAGCCACAGAATGACACTGCCCAGAATTAGACAACTTGTTATCTACAAAAACCCCTAGATCCTTCTCATTTAAGGAAACTCCCAACACACTGCCATTTAGGGGCCCATTTACTTAGCTCGAGTGAAGGAATAGAGGAAAAAAACTTCGAATTTCGAATGTTTTTTTTTGGCTACTTCGACCATCGAATGGGCTACTTCGACCTTCGACTCGAACGATTCAAACTAAAAATCGTTCGACTATTCGACCATTCGATAGTCGAAGTACTGTCTCTTTAAAAAATACTTCGACCCCCTAGTTCGCCACCTAAAACCTACCGAGGCCAATGTTAGCCTATGGGGAAGGTCCCCATAAGCTTCCTAACAATTTTCTGATTGAAGGATAATCCTTCGAACGATGGATTGAAATCCTTCGAATAGTTCGATCGTAGGAATAGCGCTAAATCCTTCGACTTCGATATTCGAAGGATTTCAATTCGGCAGTCGAATATTGAGGGTTAATTAACCCTCGATATTCGACCCTAGGTGAATTTGCCCCTAAGTGCTAAACTTACATTTATATTATTTTTGCCAAAGTGCATAACCTTGCATTTTTCAACATTGAACCTCATTTTCCAGTTTGCTGCCCAGTTTTACAACTTAGACAATTTACTCTGCAAAGTGGCAGCATCCTGCATGGAACTTATAGTTCTCCACAATTTAGTATCATCTGCCAAAGTAGAAACAGTTCTTTCAATGCCCACTTCCAGGTCATTAATAAACAAGTTTAAAAGCAAGGGACCTAGTACAGAGCCCTGTGGTACTCCACTAACAACACTGGTCCAATTAGAAAATGTTCCATTTACCACACTATTTGTAGTCTATCTTTTAGCTAGTTCTCTATCCAGGTACAAATACTATGTTCCAGGCCAACATTCCTTAATTTAGCCAGTAACCTTTTGTGTGGCACTGTATCAAATGCTTTTGCAAAGTCTAAGTAAATCCCATCCACTGCCATCCCAGAATCGAGGTCCCTGCTTACCTTCTCATAAAAATAAATTACTGGTAAGTTAGTCTGGCATGATCTATTATGCATAAAACCATGCTGGCATACACTCATAGTATTATGATTTGCTATAAAGTCCAGTTTCTTATCCTTTAATAACGCTTCAAAAAGCTTTCCTACTACTGACGTCAGACTAACTGGCCTATAATTTTGAGGCTGAGAACGGGATCCTTTTTTGAATAGAGGCATCATATTAGCAATTTGCCAGTCTCTCGGCACTATGCCAGACCTAAATGAATCCTGAAAAATTAAGTAAAGAGGTTTGGCAATCACAAAGCTAAGCTCGTTAAGCACCCTGAGATGAATACCATCTGGCCCTGCACCTTTCTTTATCTTAATATGTTCTAGTCTCTTGAATTTCCTCATGTGTGAACCATGCATCATTAGTTGTATTACTAGAATTGGGACTATTAAGAAGGAAACCTTCAATAACTGGTTCCTCATGACCCTCGACCCTCTCTTGAGCACAAAGGCGAGTACGTGGGGGAGGGGGACACAGCAGCGGCAAAGTTTCCTCAGGCGGTGGAGGGGCCAGGATCTCCCCTGCAGATGGCACAGTAACATTGTCTGCAGGTACATCCTAAAAGCCACCTGGGAACAACTATTTACATTTTGGACTTTGCATCGTTTGAGGATAAGGCTATGAATGGACTTAAATAGACTTTTGTGCCTTTAACACCAGCCACACAATAAGAAGGTTCCATTAACCGCTTCGAACTATTTGCAATGCTTTATGAATTTGTATAATTGATTTTTGTTTCATGAATTTGCATATTGATTGTCGCTATATGAATTTAATGCTTTATGAAATGGGGAAGTGCAATATAGCTTTATGAATCATTGTAATACATACAAGGTTATGAATGTTCTATACATCTTTTTGGAGACATTAGGTAATAAAATAAATGTGTTTAAACATACTGTATATTACCAAGTGCAGTTTTACGAGGTAATGTTTTTCAGATTAAATATACATTGCCATAAAGCTGTCTTGCACCCACCAGTGCTGCACTCTGCACCTTGCACAAGATTTCAAACTCAGTGTTAGGTATAGAGTGGAGCCAGACAAAGCAAGTGGTTTTTAACCACACCCCTAAGGTTGAGGGCACATGGAGCACACAGGATCATAGTAAATAACCCTTTATAAGAAAAATAATTATCAGAACAAACTATGCCACCGCATTTCACTCCAGAAAATACGCAATGCTGGTGAGGCTAAAATACTTGCTCTAATTTAAACATAATTCGCTAGAGGGTTTAGTGGCCCAATCGTACCAAACAAAATCAAAATGACAATTCTGTTGCAGAATCCCAAATAATCAAAGTGGAAAGAACCGTATATACGGTATATACAGGAAGATGGCTACAATTCAGTAAGACTTCATTTCACCCCCACCCCCTGGGCTTTGTAGGCTGGTGTAACAAGACTTCGAGTTGTGGTAAAAAATAAACTGTTTCTATTAAAGATCTAGAAAAACCCTTAGAATTGTCAGGGCCGACTTTAAACATCCCTATAATGCTTGCGTGTTAAATAATAATGGCAGTCTGACCTATAAGCCCTGTCATCTTATCAGTTGCTAAGTGAGTAGAAAAGCCTTTCTATACTGGATACTAAACATAATAAAAGTATTTTTGTGTTCATTTGCTGACCCATAGGATTACCTGAAATCTCCCTGAGAACCAAACTCAACAACACTGCCCAGTCTTCACAAACAATTGTTGAGTATTCTAAAGGTGCCCATACATGGAGAGATCCGCTCGTTTGGCGATGTCGCCAAACGAGCGGATTTCCCTCCGATATGCCCACCTTGAGGTGGGCAATATCGGCTGATCCGATCGTGGGCCCTAGGGCCCAACGATCGGATCCTAATGATGCCCAAACGGGCGGTCGGATCGCGGGACCGCATCAACGAATAGATGCGGCCCCGATCCGACGGGATTTTCTGTACCATCCGATCGAGATCTGGCCGACTTTCGGCCAGATCTCGATCGGTGAAGCCCGTCGGGGGCCCCCATACACGGGCCAATAAGCTGCCGACACGGTCTGTCGGCAGCTTTTATCGGCCCGTGTATGGCCACCTTAACTCTGGATGAAAGTGAATGTTTCACCAGTGTAACACTGCCTTCTTTAGGAAATACTCTTGTTTTCCTAATTTTCTTTTCTATGATCCCATCTGATGTAGTGATATAAGATTTACCAGGATCTCAGGATTAGCTGTAAATAAATAATAATTATTTTCCTCAGATATGTTTTCCTATTATACTATGCTCTGTTAATCTGCATTGGCCTGCAGTGTACATGTGCTGTAACATTCAGGTGCAGCAAAATGGCAGTTGGTCACATGGTATGCGCATTTCCTGTTATATACCCATCATCCCTTGCAAAGTAACAGTTGGTTGCAACGAGCCTGGTTGTCTTTGCTGCACCAGCATTTGGAGATTTTGGAGATTTTAGCGTCTTCCAGAGCGATTTTTTTTACAGTGAGAAGAAAAGAACTTATCCAGGATGGACTCTACAATCAATATGATCAAGCAAATAAGATCTCATCTTGAGGAGGACAGCAGGATGGAAACACGTGAGAGGGTTAAGAGAAAGAGGGAGCAAAGCCCAGAGATAAACAACAAAAGACCCCACCAAAGACCAGAGCGAGCAAGGGAGAGGAGAAGGAGGAAGAGGGAGAGGAGGAGACAGAGGCTCTTGTATGAGAAGAAGGAAGAGCAAAGGTGGAAAAGACCAAGAAGCAGCGACAGGGATGAAGCAGAAGGTAAAAAGGATCAGACTATCCCATAACATAGTGTAACTGTCTCTAACTGTCTCTTCAAGCTTGTTACCTATACCCATGGCTAGTAGCCACAGGACATCATATTTTGACCTCATTGGCAAAGGCAAATTCCCAGCCTGACTGTAACATGGTATTTAATGTATTAGATACAGTGACATTGGAGCACAATCACTCTAAGGGAAAGCTGTCACTGGTCCATAACTGACATAAAAAACAGTTGCAAATGCCTAGCATTAAACCTAGCATTAAACAGTTTGCCTCCTCCAGTTATCCACTTGTGTCTGTCTGACTATAAATCTATCAATACCTATTTATCACTCTAGCCAACAAATCCTGATCCTTCCTATGAATCCCTCATTCAGTCTCACTCCTGTGTTGTTCCCTAAGGAGCTGTGATGCCCATTTCAGTCCTTCTAATGGTTACCATAGTGTCTAGTAAAATCCTATGTATGTGCAACACTGAAGCAAACATGTGCCTCTCCTATCATTTGTATTCTAACCTCTAGATTGTAAGCTTATGGGCAGGATGTTCTGACCTAATGTCTCCCTTTATGCTTGTTCTATCCTTGTTTTTGTTATGCTGTTTGAGTTCACCTGAGCCAATAGTTTGGTGCTGCCTCATATGTTGGTGCTTTATAATAAGTTATAATAATTATACAGGTATAGGCTCTATTAAAAGGACATGCAAAACCTACATTTTCCTACCATGTATGTAAATTGGGCATATCTTCCCCATACAAGCCACATCATTTGTACTGCATATACCCCTCCATTTGCCAGCCCCATCACATTTTACTAAAACAAATAGCCTTTTCACACCAGCAGCCATTTTCCCTTGAGCACATCATCATTAACATTGACATCTATAAACAGGACATGTTTGCTGTAACTTTCAGGCAATTGAGAATGCAGGTTTACACAGGCACAACATACTTTGATAAAAAGTTCTGCTAGGGGTGAACACTAATGGTTAAGCTGAGCTCAGGAGAGTAGAAAAGGGATCAGACAACTAGAGTTTCTATGGGAACTAGCAATGCTATCACTTCATTAGCTGTTAGGCTAAGGCCACACTAGGCGATAGCGCCGCGATTTGACTCGCGGCGACTTTTCGCCACGACTTTTAAGCCGCAATCGCTGGGGAAACTTTTGCGCTGGCGTCTATGGGGAATCGCGACAAATCGCCAGCGTAAAAACACACGCGGCGATCTTTTCTCTACTGTCGCTCGAAATTGCCTCGCTAGGTGATTTCGAGCGACAATAGAAAAAAGATCGCCGCGTGTGTTTTTACGCTGGCGATTCCCCATAGACGCCAGCGCAAAAGTTTCCCCAGCGATTGCGGCTTAAAAGTCGCGGCGAAAAGTCGCCGCGAGTCAAATCACGGCGCTATCGCCTAGTGTGGCCTTAGCCTTAGACTAGAGAGTGTGTTTAGTAATCTGAGCTGAGAAGAAATGAGCATGCTCATGAGCCAATAGCCAAAGTAAATTCCTGAGGGAGGGGGAAAGTAGGTTAGAGGAGTAGAAGGATTTCTAATTAAAGGAGAACTAAACCCTAAAAATGACCAGGGCTAAAAATTCCATGTTTTATATGATGCACCAGCCTAAAGTTTCAGCTTCTCAATAGCAGCAATGATCCAGGACATCAAACTTGTCACATGGGGTCACCATTTTGGAAAGTGTGTCCATGCTCAGTGGGCTCTGAGCAGCTGCTAGTTGCACTGGTTTCTGTGCTGCCATGTACTTATTATCCATATTAATTACCAATCAGCCTTATATTGTGATATTTATATTCTATGTGTACTGTATATTTTGAGTCGGTCCCTAAGCTCAGTAACTGACAGCAGCACAGAGCATGTGCAATAAATCAGCAGGAAAGAAGATGGGGAGCTACTGGGGCATCTTCAGAGACACAGATCTTCACTGCTAAAGGGCTGTGGTTGCCGTGGGCTGGTACAGAACCCCAAAATATAATGTACAACATTTATAGTCTACTTCTTTAATTTAACTATCCTTGCCCTTTAAGGGGATGCTGCAGCCTTACTGTTAACCTTTTAACAACCAGAGAGGCAGTTATCTAATATTTCAAAGAGGCTGTTCATTGATTATATTTTTTTTGTGTGGGGGGGTTACATGTCCTTTAAGTGGAATGCATAGGACCAACTGTTTTCCCCCCATAATTTTGCCACTTGGGGGTGCCAAATGTTAGGCACCCCGGGTGATTGTACTGACTTACCTGACACCCAGTGCTCCTATCAGCAGAAAACTGCACTGGCCCGGGGTTCTTCCAGCGAGCACCATGGAGTGATCCTCTTCCTGCTTCTTCACTCTTCAAATTTCCCGGGGCAGACTCATGCGCAATAGAAAGAAATAGCGGGCCTTTTCATTAAAGTTCGGCTTTTCGCTCTACTGTGCATGTGAAGAAAGAAGCCGGAATAGGACCGTTCCGTAGTGCTCGCTGGAAGAACCCTGGCCCAGTGCAGTTTTCTGCTGATAGGAGCACTGGGTGTCAGGTAAGTAAATACAATCACTTGGGGGTGCCTAACATTTGGCAAATTACTTTCCTTCTCATTTAAGTTATTACTATATAACCTGAAGTTATGACCAGACCTTTTATAGTATATACTATACAAAGAGGTGTTTCTGTAGAATTCCTTCAATTTTGTTTTCAGTTTATTATTAATAGATCCTCAGTATTATGCCCATAATATATGTATTGTATATTTGCAATATAAATTAACAGGATTTCTTTTCTAACAGAAGGAGAAAGTGCCTGGAAGAGACCACACATGGACGAAGAAAGATGTGATCCACTGGACATTTCCAGCTACAACTTCCATCACGAGCTGGGCAATGGATCATTTGGCAATGTGAGCAATACATGCATGTTTTACTTATCTGCCATTAAATAAAGTACCTATAGTTAACAGTCAAAAACAAGGGTCCTGGGGTTAAAACGGTCATATAAAAAGCAGGATCAACTATTGTTTCTACACATACAGGTGTAAAGATCATACAGGGTTGCCACTAGAACTTACTTGGCCCTATAAGTCTTAGGAACCTGACTGGGACCCTTCTATGTGGGCTTTCCTGTGTTTCTAAATAAGTTGCTTCAAGTTTACTGAAACTGGTCCTTTGTCCATGCATTCTTGGGTAAGCCCTACCTCTAAAGTGGCCTGTGATTGTGGATTTAATTCTACCCCCTATATGGCAGGATGGCCGACCTTATTTATTATTTATGTGGAGCAAAGCAGTTGGCAGAGGATCTCTGTAGCTTATTAAATGAACTATTCTGTATATCATTTTTATGATATGAAACATTTTTATTGTATAAAATCAGAATGTGAGAATCAAATACTTTCCATTAATTTTGCAATGCTGTATTATTGTAATGGTATAAATAACTTTAAATATAGCATTGCAGCATTTAGTTCATACATATGCTCTACTTCATATTAACTGACAAGCATTAAAACAATCAAAACAAAATAAAAATGTGCACATTGTGGCGGTTTTGTATCATTTATCCCTTCTCTTTTTTAGGTTATGTTAGCATCATTGCCCGACAGAAAGAAACCAGTGGCAATTAAAATTCTTAAGAAAGAAAACATCAAGCTTAAAGACAGATATGAGACTGAAGTGAAGGTGATGAAGCTGGCTTGGAAATGTCCTTTCCTGTGCAACATCCATGCAGCATTCCAAACACAGGTACAATTAAGTGTCATATTGCAGTGAGGTGTGTTGATGTAGGGGCCTCTTCCAGAGAGACCGTACAATTTGCTTAGAGGAGAATATCCCTAAGAAAGTCTCACAGGTAGGGTTGCCAGGGGCGGTATTACAAATTTACCGGCAATGTAGCTGCCGGTAATTTGTAATACCATTTACAAAAGCCTTTGCCCGCCGGTGAAAACGTACATTTTCTTTGGCTTTGGGTGATGTGACCCGCCCCTTTTGCAGCACTACCCAGTGGCTCCACCCATTTTTGAGTCACACTCCGCCGGTCCTCCCATTTTGCATCACGATCCACCCCTTAATTCCCACCCCTACTACTGGCCGGTAATTTTTTTTTTTTTTTTTTAAAAGGTGGCAACCCTACACACAGGGCCCAGCAAATTGATACCAGAGTTGAGATTGAGAGGAGACATAATTACTGCCGCAGTTGTCTTAAATTACTGTTTTTATTTGAATACATGAAAAGCATGGGAAACCCATAGAATTGTACTTGCATAAGGCATCACTCAGGACACAGGGTTAGTTATGAAAACACATGAAGTAGGTTCGACTTGTGGTTCCAAAGATAATTTGTCTGATTCTGTCGTACCTGCCCTATTATGGCTGAGCTACACAGCAGGGTTGGAGGTTGATCTGGTCCTGGTTCCAGGGCACATGCTCATAGTTGGTGATCAGCACCAGGGAGCAGAATTGAAGCAGAAGAATGTTGCAGTCACCATGGTACTCAGCTATGCCTAAGGAGTATTGGGGTGCAGGGCTGCACTTGGAATGCCGTTGCAGCAGTTCAGGAGAGGGGGCTGAGGAGGGGATGTATGGTCACTAATTGAATTTAGTTTTCTTTTAATATTGTTGTAGAGTGGTACCTATGTAACATGTGCTTTCTTTTTCTAATTCTATCCAGCTGCATGCCTTCTTTGTGATGGAATATGCAAGTGGAGGAAGCCTACAAGATCTTCTCAACAACAGAGGCTATCTGGACATGGACTCCGTACTGTAAGTGACATACAGCCTGGGGAGGTGCTTTTCTTCATGTAGCAGCCATACGTTGAATGTGCAATAAACACAGTATGGCAACAACATTTTGCTAGATTGTAGCAGCAATACAAACACTATACTAGTCCCTGACACACACCACCTTGTCACCAGTCCATGACACATGCACATTCCAGAAGAGTAAAAACTAAACTTAGAAGCCAAACTCTTTTCACTAATGCACATGCAAACAGCACAGGGCAGCAGTAGGGATCCCAGGGACAGAAAGAAAGATGGCAACACGGCACTCACTAGCATTGTCCCTTGGCTGATGTGATTTTTATTATGATTATAATTCAGTCACTGGAGGATGCTTATAAAATTGGCACCCCAGTAATTAAGCCTTTCCTTGTCTTTTAAAGGCGTAAGAATAAGAATATATATCCACTATGTGCATTTTTACTCATTTTTTTCAAAGGTTCTACGGAGCTGAGATGGTGTGCGGCCTGCAGTTTCTGCACTCTGAAGGAATCATCCATCGGTAAGAACAGTTTTCTATATGATCTTTCTGTAATATGTTTAATAGCTGATATTATTGGGGGCCTTGTATTGCAAATCCATTGCAGGATGCAAAGTGAAAAAAAATCTGGTGCAATCTACAATGTTTTTAGCACTTTGCATCCTGCCATAGGAGGGAGCTGTCATCTGTTTGCCCTCACACAAAACCTTTGTACTTCACAAATGCCCATTAGATTGTTATTCTATGTAGAATTGAAACCACATAGGTTCTGCCATACAAACAGAATTATGCAGTATCTATAGAAATAACTCAAATCAACTGGATTTGCTGTTGTTTTTCTTGAAGATGTTTCACCAGTCATCCAACGGGCTTTCTCAATTCAGAATAACTTGTACATAGGATCTTGCTTCACTATATATCCTCTGGAATGTTGCTCCAATCAATCAATGATGTCATTAAATTAGGTGTTGATTGTATTAGCAAGATTGGAGTGTTATTAATCCTTACAGGGAGAGGTGCCAAAACCGCATTGTATGTGGCCGACAATAGATGCCGCACCCCCAACCCCCCGCCTCTATTCAAACTTGGTTTTCAGTTTTTACATATATGGTTCATTAACACCTCTTTTGAACTAGTCACTCTCCCGGTCTAGAATCTGGACTTGACAGTCTTCAAACGTGTGTCCTTTTTCTTTTAGATGTAGGTACACGGCTGAGTTTTGACCAGAGGAGCTGGCTCTTCTTTGCTGCTCCATATGCTGGTGTAACTGTTGTTTGGTTCCCGCACATCCAAATCAGAGCACTCCTCACTGCACTGCACACACAATGTTACTCTTCTTGTGTTTTGGGGTTGGGTCTTTTGGGTGAACTAGTTGCTGACTTGGGTTGATTTGACTTATTTCTTTAGATATACCATGACCTAGATGAATGGTAGAGAATGAACAGAATTATGCAGTGACACCTGTACTTTACCTTACAGAGACTTCAAACCGGAAAACATTCTGTTCAGCAGCAAGGGACACATCAAGATTGCTGACTTTGGATTGGCTGCTGAGAACGTATTTGGCAACAAAACCATCTCAGGATCAATTGGGACATTGCACAACATGGCCCCAGAGGTGAGAGACTTATTACTGATATATGTAATGCACAGAATTATACAGTATGGAAAGTAGTGGAAGCACATTCCCTATAATGTTTCTCAGTGGTCAATAATCTGCATATTAGCCTAACAGATTGTAGGTCAAACATTTCTCCTTCTTAAAATATGAATAATCATAATACATTTCTTCAGCTGTTGTTTTTAAAAGCATCTTCTTGAATCCCAGCATCATGTTTAACCCTTGAATCACTTGTGAAAACAAAGGCTTTCGATAGGCTCTTAGCTAGTTGTAGCACCTATATAGTTCTACCTTTTGTGCACACGGAGCACTGAGTTTTCATGGGAGAACTTGGACCACAGATTGATCATAGAACCCTTGAACGCTAAAATCTCATCAAGGCATAAACACAAACGTTTATAAACTGGAATTTCTGTATTTGATGGGGAATGATCTGTTCTTTGTATTTCAGATGATCCAGTGTCACATCTACAATTCAGCAGTAGACTGGTGGGCTTTTGGGATTGTCTTGTGCAAAATGGCCACTGGAAGATCACCTTTTTATGAAGGCCGTAAAGCAGAGAAATGCATTAATTTCATCCTCAATTGTCAGCCCAGCTATTCAGAACAGCTCAGTACAGAACTGCAAGATCTCCTGGAAAAGGTGGGTGCCAGTGCATCTGATTAGGATATATATGGCATATACAGTATATGGACTGTAGTTTTGGTTTCTATTAGTAGCAGTAAGTCACTTGTTTTTGTTCCCTTAGCTCCTAAAGAAGAAGCCATACAAGCGACTTGGGTTCAAGGGGGATATAAGGAAACACCAATTTTTTAAATCTATCAACTGGATCGAAGCAGAAAGTCAAAAGCTTAAACCACCTTTCCAGCCAGAACCTGTAAGTATATGACTGCAATAGATATTGTGAAACCATGGATTACAAGCTACACTTTTTAGTAACAGTTCAGCACACTAGATATCGAAGAGACTTTATTAACACCGCAATATTTCTGTCTTTATGTGCCTGTATAACAGGAATAGCTCAAGGAGTTAACTCTATATTGCACCTTTTATGTTATAAAGACTGCAACCACAGTGTACAGTTAGGGGCCAAGCTATGCAAAAATGCCTTATAATATCACATATCACTACATAATGCATCTAAATTCCAGGAATATTTACCAAGTGTATATTAATTTTACATGACTGCTGGCATGATGCATTATTTTTCACCCAATGAATCAGTGGTTCCGTCACATTAAAATATTTTAAGAAACACAGATATTGAAGTGCACCACAAATATATATATATATATATATATATATATATATATATATACACACACACACTACACTTATCAACTGAATCCATATATGTAAAAAGAAAAGTAACAGATTTATATTTCTTTCAAGCAACCAAATCCTGATGTGAGCATTCCAGCAAGTGCCTTAGAGGTCCTCAACATTGACACCGCCTCAACTTACAGCTACAGTCTTCAGGATTTCACATATCTGAGTCCCAGCTGGAAGACATAAGCCCAGAGGATACATCAACTCCAAGTCCAGTTTCCATCAAAACTGAAAAACTGCTTCATTTGTATAAAAACCCACCAGTCTGCTGTATGAATTAACAGTTCCATCTGTAGCTCTACCATCAGCTTCATCTAATGCATCATTGCTACATAAAGCTCAGCAGCCAACTCAAAGTCTATGGAACTACCATCAAGTCCATCTTGCATTTCCATCAAAGCTATTTCATCACCTATACTTCCATCTCCATCTGTCAAATTCACCAGAACTACCATCAGCTTCACCTGTCCCTTCAACGGATTACTGGCTCTACTTCTTCAGGTGAAAACATTGGGTCTGGCCTACCATCAGTTGTATCTCTGTATGGACTTACTAAGCTACCCTCTCTAACCCTGATATAAATGTGTAAGAGGAGCTGATGTAAGTATTTTTAAATGGTGGTAAGTATTTTAAAATGATTACAAGAGCTGGGATCCTTTGGTTATATAAGTTTTGGCTAAATGATATAACTAAAGGGCTCTTATAAAACAGATAGTATAAAATCAAACTAGAATTAGGGTAATAGTAGAAATGTAAATGCAGAGATACATGGAAATATAAATAAAATCAATAAATATTATAAATATATAAATAAATATCAATACATAAATACATATCAATATATATGATATCAAGTATAAAGTAGCAAATATATAAGAGTATATATATATATATATATATATATATATATATATATATATATATATATATATATATATATATATATATAGAGAAGCAAATATATGAGTATATAAGAGTATATATATGAGTATATATAAAGTAGCAAATATATAAGAGTATTTTAGAGTGTATATATATATATATATATATATATATATATATATATATATATATATAAAAGAGTATATATAGAGTAGCAAATATATAATTAGCTAACAGGAAATAGATTGATTAAATATTAAAAATATCTAACAGTGGAAAATGACAACAGTCATATAATACTGAATATGATAGGATATTAGAAGATTAAATAGGATAGTTCACAAAATAACAAGATGTTGGAAGATCACATAAGGTATAACAAACATAATATAAAATATGGTAACACATGAAAGGATAGGCTAAAGGCTTAGACGTTTTAAATTAAACTACAAGGGAAGAGGATAAAATGGTAGATGTGGTATATATAAGAAATTGTAGCATAATAAAATCAAAAATGTAATATAGAATATAATAAAATTGCCTATTACGACAAATAGAATAGAAAACTGTCAAACATGCAGTAGGGTGTAAAAATAACATATAATTCTTAAGTCAATAATAAAGATTTTAGAAGAAGCCATAAGATAATATGATCAAATAAACATAATATGATAGAGTTTAAAGTAGGACTAACTGTTTTATAGATTTAAATTAAAATGTTAGTGGAATACATAGGACATATAGATGGAGCAGAGTTTGTTCCAGAATAATAGGAAAGATTTTGTTCCAGGAATAATAGGGAGGATTTTTTCCCTGACAGTAAAACTATTGAGTTGTTTCTGTTGGGTTTTTTGCCTTCCCCTGGACCATATGTTACTAGAAGTCAGGTTAGCACAGCAGATAGTATAATAGGAAATAATAAGATGGTTAGAGTAGTTAGGGACCTGCTCAGTGAGCCTACCTTGACGTGGTGGCAGGCTTGATGTCTTTTAGCCAAATCTAGTCTATGGGCTTCTTCACCTTCCAAATACTTTTTTGAGTTTTGATGTTTTTCAGATAGTATAGAACTTCTTTAAAATCAAAGTTTAATGAAGACATTTTGTGTCATGTACATCTTCTAGCAGTTGTGTAACTACTGGGCATGCAATCGCACTCATGCCCACCATAGCTGTGATAAAACATACCACAAGCAGAACAGGAGGCAGTTTCACATGAGTTACTGTCCAAGGGCAGGGGGAGACTGAGGGTGTGTGTGTGTCATGTATTTATTAGTGCCAAGAAGAATCTCAAGTTAAAATATAGGTATGGGACCCGTTATCCAAAATGCATAGGATCTTGAGTTTTCCAGATAAGGGATCATTCTGTAATTTGGATCCCCATGCTTTCAATCTACTAAAAAAATCAGTTAACCAATAACAAAACCCAATATGATTGTTTCCACCAATTAGGATGTATATCTACGTTAGGATCAAGTGCAAAGCACTGTTTTATTATTCCAGAGAAAACGGATATCATTTTGAAAAATTTGAATTATTTGATTAAAATGTTGTCTATGGTAGATGGCCATTCTGTAAGTTGGAGTTTTCTGGATAACGTTTCCTATACCTGTATGTAAGGGCACTAACAAAGTAATTTACAGAGGTACCGGAGCGGTTTTTTTTGCTATCCCTACTTTTTTGTTACATACATGTGTGGATGTTAATGAAGGTGATTGGATCACCTATGAAAAGCCAACAATTTTGCTTTCCTATTGTTGCAAGGGATTTTTTTTTTTTTTTTTTTAAAAAAAAAGCAAATTCAAGAAGTAATGGAATTACTTACTCCATGTTCCTGTTTTCCGAGCAAGGTAGGTAGAGTACCCGTATGGCATTTCACCAAAGATTCAGCTGAATACTAAACCAAATCCAAATTTGCATAAGCAAATTAGGGGTGGGAAGGGGAACACTTTTTTTTTACTTCCTTGTTTTGTGATTCGGCAAATCCAAATCCTGCTGAAAAGGCAGAATCCTGGCTGAATCCTGAACCGAATGGTGGATTCGGTGCATCCCTAGTGTATAGCCACAATAACTATCACAGATGGGACAAGCTGCTAAAAGTAAAGAGAAACAAATTGTGTTGTATTATCCATTTCCTTTATGTGCTGTCAGCACCCCACTGTATAAAATTAAGACTTGCCATTGCTGGGGATTGTTACCAGATAAGAAAAGCAGCCATGTTCTAAATCATTTCATACCTTTCAAATATAAGTAATTCACAAATCTGGAGCCATCTGACAACAAATAAAACTATTTAAATGTGTTACACAGCAGTTTGCAACCAGTTTGCCTGGTCATATTACTAGAACAGGTAAGTAACACCGTAAGCCTCATTTGGAGGACAGGTAAATGTATCTTTTTATTTATCCTTAAAATCTTACCATCCCAATCTTAAAAACAAAGACAGAGGGGTAAAATGTGTGTAAGGGGCTGTGCGTGGGTCTCATAACTTGGTTAAGGAAAAAAAGATGGACTCTATAATCTAGAATTACCAGTAAGCACCTATATAGAGTATTCTCATTCCTTTTTCTTAATAAGCAATTTGTTGTTTTACAGAGTTGCATTTTCCTGTAATAATTAGACAGTATAAGGGTACTTGATAACTAAACATAAATCCATATGGATCACAAAAATAAGCCTGTTAAAAATGTAAATGTTTTTTGTAGCTCCAAACTATGGAAAAGCACCAAGCATACTTTGGTATTTCTTAGAGGTGAAATTAGTAGTTAAGCATATCGTTAAGTTACGGAGTGGTTTATTTCACTACAGAATGGAGTTTTGGGAGACTGTGCCACAAAGCTTTAAGAGTCTAGTACTGCATGTGGGTTTCAAATGATCTCTGGCAAAGCAAGCAGTAGAAAAACCAAAGCAGAGTTAGAATATGCTGTGCTCATCAAAGTTGTAACAAAAAAAATTGACACAGTGACACAATGGCCATGCAAAGAAACTGAGCAAATCAGACATATTGCAACAGAGGTATAAAATGTGTTATCCAGAATGCTTTCTGTAATCTGGATCAGCCGGATCTTGTCTGCTAAAAATCAAATTAAATAAACCCAAAATGATTGTTTTGCCACCAATATGGAATCATGTAGCTTAGTTTGGATCAAGTGCAAGGTCTTGTTTTATTTTTACAAAGGAAGTTACTCTAAAATTTTGAATTATTTTCTTAAAATGGGAACTATATGAGATGGTCTGACTCTAGCCATTCGTAATGCTTTGTGGAAAACAGATTTCTTCATAATATTCTTTACCTGTACTGATGAAGAACCAATATGTTTGGCAGTGTTTTTTAAATTTTACTTACCTTGAAATCATGTAATAACATGAATTTGATGGCTGAATCATTATTTCTGTGATTTAGTACTTGATAGTATCTACAAACAGAGAACAACTGACTTTTAAAACTTGCGTATTGCAGTAAGAGGGTTCAGTGAATGAATATTGAATTTATGCATTTTTTTAACACACATTCATATTCCACACAGTCTTAAGGTGGGCATAAACGGGTAGATTTGTGATGCCAATTTCGCCCCTTCAGTCTGAGGTGGCAGCTAATTTGCCTGAAAATCAGCAGGTTTGAAAATCCCGTTGGCACAATGATACAGTTCTTGTCCCATGAGTCTCTGTGGGTTTAATGGATGGTAAGACTAATTTGGCCCAGTGTGTGGGTGGCCAAACCAGGCCCAGGTGCACTCATTTAGCGACCTCACCAAATGATTGGATGTATTTGTAAATGGCCACCTTTAGTTGGACTTGTTTTTGCATACCGCAATTTTGCAGAAAAGTTGGATAGTCTTTAATTTAGGGGTGCACCAATCCAACCGAATCCGAATCCTAATTTGCATATGCAAGTTAGCGGTGGGAAGGGGGAAAAAATGTTTACTTACTTGTTTTGTGTCAAAAAGTCACGTAGTTTCCGTCTCCGCCCCTAATTTGCATATGCAAATTAGGATTCGGTTTGGCTGGGCAGAAGGATTCGGACGAATCCTGCTGAAAAAGGCCTAATCCTGGCCGAATACCGAACCGAATCCTGGATTCGGTGCATCTCTACTCAGTAGGGATACTTAGTAAAACTTAAAAAAATCTGAATTGCTAAATCAATTTTAAAAATCTAAATGCATTTATTTTTTTTAAAGAGTGTCACAACCCAAAACTGATTTAAGTTGCATTTATAATGAAAATTCTAGGCTACTTTCCAATATACTGTACATAACCAAATTTGCAATAGTTGTAATGTTATTTATACATGTAATTGCAATTAAAAGCAATGTTTGTTTATTCATGAAATGCTCAAGATATAATGCAAATGACACACAGAAAACTCAAAACAAGACACCCTGAGAATTTTAGGTGCATAATAAAAGCCCAGTATGATGTTGCTGATAAAAAATAATACATAGCCTATTGTCTCTCTATTCTCAGCCAGGCTGGTTGAAAATATAAGTTCATCACAGTTGAAGGGATGGTGAATTTCCCTTCTCTAAAGTTCAGTTCCAGTAACAATGTGTGAAAGAATATTAATTTCCTTGTCTGTATGTACAAATGGCACATTGTTAATGAATATTTTTATTTTCATCTTAGAATAAGTGTTATGTACCTGATGACACTTTCTCTCCCAGCATTGCCTTGCATCGTCTGCAAATGACTTTGGTATTTTCCTTTGGAATCTGGAAGGCAGAGAAATGCCACTTAAATGTCAATTAACACCTTCAGAAAAAGAACTTTTCTCTTTGTCTCTGTGGAGCCCAGGCTGAACTTTAGCTTGCTCTGCTTTAAATGTTGTCATTCTGCCTTTTATGTCATCGTTAAACAGGTATTAACCCAAGCTTTGCACTCTACACAAGCAGGCAGAGTTCTGTTGCTTTCTGCAGCTAAAGTTTGGTTAATGTGTGTTTACCTGTGTGTAGAACAGAAGAAATCTGAGCATTTGCTTCTGATTCAAGTTAGCAACATGTGCTTACATTATGTACATATCTTCGGTGAAACCTTTTTTGATGCATCTGGCATTGACACACAATATTCATCGCAAAGTCAAAAAGTAGTTTTCCACGTGTCTAATACTTCAATACAGCCTGAAAATATGAATAGGAGAAGACCTGAATAGAAAGAGGAGTAATACAATGTAGTAATAACAATACATTTGTAGCCTCACAGAGCATTTGTGACCCCCCCATTTGAAAGCTGGAAAGAGTCAGGATAATTCAGGAACTATAACAAATAATTAATGAAGACCAATTAAAAAGTCGATTAGAATTAGTACTATAACTAATTCATACTAACAGTTAACTTAAAGGAGAACCAAACACTTTGGGGCAGATTCACTAAGGGTCGAATTTCGAAGTAAAAAATACTTCGAAATTCGACCCTCGAATTGAAATCCTTCGACTTCGAATATCGAAGTCGAAGGATTTAGCGCTAAACGTTCGTTCGATCGATCGAACGATTAAATCCTGCGAATCGAACGATTCGAAGGATTTTAATCCAACGATCGAAGGAAAATCCTTCGATCAAAAAAAGGTTAGCAAACCTATGGGGACCTTCCCCATAGGCTAACATTGACTTCGGTAGGTTTTACCTGCCGAAGTAGGGGGTCGAAGTTTTTTTTAAAGGGAAAGTACTTCGACTATCGAATGGTCGAATAGTCGAACGATTTTTCATTCGATTCGTTCGATTTCGTTCGTATTCGAACGAATTTAACCAATTTGATGGTCGAAGTACCAAAAAAATACTTCGAAATTCGAATTTTTTTCATTCGAATCCTTCACTCGAGCTTAGTGAATCGGCCCCTTTATATTAAAATCCCATACCCCCCCCTACATAGACCCCCTCCCTACTTCCCCCCAGCCTAGGTGTTACCCTTGGTAAATGCCCCTAACTCTTTACTTACCCTCATTGTAGATTCAGCGGATCAGAGTTCACGGGTACCATCTTCTTCTCTTCAGTAATCTTCGGGTCTTCTTCCAGCACTTCAGCAATTTCCGGCACTTTCGACACATGCGCAGTTGTCAAAAGGAGAGAGAAAGTGACTATGAAAAGAACAATTCTCTGCTTTACTGTTACACACTTGTGTTTTCACATGCAATGAGTGCTTTGAAAGTAATATATAATCTGCGGAGTAAAACCTGCACCAATCTAAGGATGCCAAGCACCAGATGGGAAATTAATACCATCACATTTCTACAAGGGGCAAAAAGGCATTCTATAGCTCATAAAAAAATGAAAAGGCTTCACGCATATTGAATTATTATGGCTGATATGCACTAAATTCACAACTAAAAATCGTTATACTTTGACTTGCCAGATTGAAATTTTTTTTGTTAATTACCATTGGCAATAGTATTCCCACATAAATTCCCACATAAATACGGCTTAGATTACGTCACTCAACGTATAAATATCCTTGGAAACTTCTAAAAATGTATAGTTTACTTTCCTACAATCAAGATAAGACTGACTTTCAGTATTTACTTGCTTTGTAAATTCCAGAATGACAATACTGTGTTTCTAAGTGTAATATTTCTTCAATAGAATCACACCATCGTCACTGGTTTGTGTGAGAGACTCTTTGTGGGCTTAGGCTATGAAAAATAGGTAGGTAAATCTGGTCCTGAATTCTAGGGATGCACCAAATCCACAATTTTGAAATCGGCCCCCGAATCCTTTGCGAAAGATTCGGTAGAATACCGAGCTGAATCCTAATTTGCATATGCAAATTTGTGGTGGGAAGAGGAAAACATTTTTAACTTCCTTGATTCGGTTCGGCCAGGCAGAAGGATTCGGCAGAATCCTGGCCGAATCCTGTATTCGGTGCATCCCTACTGATTTCTGCAAGATGTGGTTTCATATTTTTTAGCCAAACCAAATCCAACCCAAAAAGTTATTTGAAGTGTAAATAAAGGCAACAGATGTTTCTTGCGGACTGTGCAGTTTTCTGAACTTCGAAAAAATATATTTATATATGTTTTACACAGACATACCTCTTTCTACAGATTTAAAGGAAACCATGAAATTCTGTCTCTTTTCACAAATACTCGAAGCCTGTCTACTGTTCACCTCCCACTACAGAGAGCAGAGGGACTTGTAAGCAGTGCCGAAACTAGGGGTAGGCAGAAAAGGCACACACTTTGGGGGGGGGGTGCTAGGCATGTACATAAAATGCAGCCTACCCTTAGTCCGAGCCCTTGTCCCTACACCACCCACAATTCAGATTTCCCCATCTTATCAGTAACTACTACTACTTGTTTGTGTGTGCACCAGCTTATTCACTCACATACACGCACATAGCGGGGGCCAAGGAGGCTGGTTGGGTTGCCTTAGGCAACCAGCCTGGCCTGGCACTGACTAAGTACCTGAATCTATCACTTCACAATGGAAAAAGTACCCTTGTCTGGTGAATTTTTACAGAAGAGGGGCATAAAACCGGGGGGAATTTACATTCAACGGGAGTAACTAAGAAATCTGCACCCCCTGTGAATAACACTTTATTTGTTCTTCAAGAGAAGAGAAGGAACTCAAATGAGGGAATAGGATTCTATTGTGCGCCTACCCTTTAAGTTTGCTTTATTATTATAAACCAGTTATAATAAATATTACCTGTTCCACAATCAGTGTTGTCAACAACTTTGTTAGCTTTATATTACAATTTCTAAAGGAAACCTACAGAAACCTATATACTGTACGACTGATTTTTCTTTAACATCATAAACTGTACATAGACTGTACTCACTACTCAAGTTATAGAATCCTACTTGTGCTGCTATGCTATAAGATCATTTACTCCCTTTGTATTTCTGCTCTGAGAAAAAGGCTACATTCATAGTTGCCACCACATAAATCAAAATTTGAAACAATGACATTTTGAACTCTGCTGTAAAGCTGGAGCCTTCACACACTGAGGAGCATCAGACAGTTGAAGGCATGTACCATTTTGTATCATAGCATGCTCAATTTTAGCAGGAATCTTGAATTTTATATTATATGAATAGTACATTAGAATGTCTCACTGTTCTCTGATTATGAGCTCTCCACATGACAATGTGTAGTTCTTCTTAATCTTCAGGATTTCCTTCAGCAGTGGAGGCATGTCTAGAAATCAATTACAGAACAGCAATCAGCATTAACAGAGATTGTGTGTGAAGGCTTTCATATGACAAAATGCTTTTTATTACAGCACATTCACTATAAATGTCTTTCATCTATTGTAAAATGCCTGTCACTAAACCAACAACATGGGATTCTACTGAGAACAGTAAGGAAGAACATAAAAATGCATTCTTTATTGTATTGCAAATATAAATAGGCAAATGTTTTAGCAGCCAGTACATACTATTTTTTCAATATGTGTAACTTATGAACTAAAATATTTCTTCTTTATATCTTGATCTTGGAACTCTGGTCAGAGATGGTACTAAAGCAGGAGACATTTGCTGAAATGCATTTAACCAGCACGTTTGGTTGTACAGGTATGGGATCCGTTATCCAGAAACCCATTATCCAGAAAGCTTTGAATTGCGGAACGGCTGTCTCCCATAGACACCATTTTATCCAAATAATCCCATATTTTAAAAATGATTTTCTTTTTCTCTGTAATAATAAAACAGTACCTTGTACTTGATCCAAATGAAGATATAATTACCGTAATCATTATTGGAAGCTAAACCTGCCTATTGGGTTTAATTAATGTTTATATTTTTTTCTAGTAGACTTAAGGTATGAAGATCCAAATTACGGAAAGATCAGTTATCAGGAAAACTCTAAACAACAATTTACTTTCTCCTACCATAGTACTATAGAGACTGGACAGACTGGTCCATCATGATTTACACACTATATTACCTCCATGCAGCACCAGTATATGGAATATAGCGGAACATGTGTAAAGTATGGAAAAGGTCAATAAGCTTTACTTTTAGTTCTAAATGATTTAATATGTGTAAAGGATCAAAAGGAATTAATGTGATCTCCAGCTAAAATATTGTCAGAATCAGCTCAATAATAACACCTTCTGATACAGCATGCATTTTAGTGGAAAGACTAGAAAAATGTTCATCAGATAAAGAATCACTGCCCTCTTCTGGTCAAAGTACACAGCACAATAAAAAAGTTCTGGTTTTAAGGCTCAGACTTTTTTTGCCAAGTAGGATCAAAGTCCCATAATGCAGCCTGACCAAATCATAATTCAACGAAACACACACTGATGATTTAAAAAGAATGAAGCACAACAACATTGTACCTTTTTGAACACTTGACTACCTGGCATTAACCTAAAGGTAGGGATCAAAGAATTTCTGGAGTGGAAAACTTCCAAGTGAAACTTCCCAACAGGAGATTGCACTAGTTCTTGCGGCAAATTCCCATAGTAGTGAATGGGAGAGGGGGGGGTGATTTTTGGAAATATGCCCATTTGCCACAGCCCTAAATATACATGATTTTATACAATCTACCTTATCAGTATAGATACTCCCCTGCACTGTACTATGCACAGCTCAACAGGAAATAATAAGAGAATAACAGGCTGTGTCTCAGATCAATACACAGATGAATTTTAGACTATTTTAAAATAATACATTTTGTATCAACAGAGACACTTCCTGGTCATTTTGGCCAGCTGTCTGCAGTTAGGAAAAAACGAATGATAAAAAAAAAAAAAGAGCTGTGAAGTTGCTCTGCTAAGAAAGTTTGAAGTTATTTCACCAGTGTTGTTAGTGGAGTACTACAGGTATCTGTACTTGGACCTTTGCTTTTCAACTTGTTTATTAAAAGCATTAATCAGCCATCACAACATCAACCTGCAGTGCATTCCACAACCTCACTGTGAAGAACCACCTACGCTGCTTCAAGTGAAAGTTCTTTTCCTCTAGTCTAAAGGGGTGGCCTCTGGTACGGTGATCCTCTTTATGGGAAAAAATGTCCCCTGCTATTTGTCTATAGTGTCCTCTAATGTACTTGTAAAGTGTAATCATGTCCCCTTGCAAGCATCTTTTTTTTCCAGAGAAAACAATCCAACCTTGACAGTCTACCCTCATAATTTAAGTCTTCCATCCCTCTAACCAGTTTAGTTGCTCGTCTCTGCACTCTCTCCAGCTCATTTATATCTCTCGTAAGCACTGTAGCCCAAAACTGTGCAGCATACTCCAAGTGAGGCCTTACCAGGGACCTATAAATAGGAAAAAAAATTATCCCTTGAGTTTATGCCCTTTTTTATGCAAGACAGAACTTTATTTGCTTGAGTGGCCACAAAATGACACTGCCCAGAATTAGACAACTTGTTAGATAAGGAAACTCCCAACACACTGCCATTTAGTGTATAACTTGTATTTATATTATTTTTGCCTTTATATTACCTTGCATCTATCAACATTGAACCTCATTTTCCAATTCGCTGCCCGGTTATCCAGTTTAGTCAAATCTCTCTGTGAAGTAGCAACATCCTGCACAATTTGGTATCATCAGCAAACATAGAAACTGTATTTTCAATGCCCTCCTCCAGGTCATTAAGAGGGGTTTGAATGATTTCTTGGACAGACATAATATCCAAGGCTATTGTGATACGAAAATCTACAATTAGTATAGATATGGGTATATATAATTTATATGAGTGTATGGAGAGGTCAATGTCAGTGTATTTAGGGGTGCTGGGTTTCATTTGGAGGGTTTGAACTTGATGGACTTTGGTATCTTTTCAACCCGATTTAACTATGTAACTATGATTTTTCTATAATCAGTATTAAGCAAGCACACACCACAACACTTTCCTACGAGTTAATGTTCTTTCCTGAATGTAGGTATTTGATTCCCTTAAAATTCTCATTGACATTGCTAAATCACCAAACAGAGCGGTACTGAGAATGAAAATATTAATTCTAGATACATTACAAGTTAAAACGATATACACATGTATACAGATGCAGACCCGGCTAAATAAATATTTTAGCCATGTTCCTAATTTTAAGTGTTTACTTTACAACAGAACAAAAAACCCAGTGATGAACATGGAAAATAACTAGTCCATCTGCAGTCACTGCTTTCAATTTGACCTAATGCAGACAAGTGTTCGGATGATTTCAAATGAAAAACTGATACTTTTATAGTGATAGGACTATTACGGTAACATAATACAATGATAAGAAAGAGTAGATTATATTTAGAACAAAGTGTTCTCTCATTCTGACAGTACCTGTACTGTTGGCAGCTTCCACTTTCAGCCGCATGTGTAACCCTTCTCCAGCAATCTGCTGCACTAAAGGCAAGATGTAGGAAGCAGCTTCACATCAGCTGGGATAGAGAACCTCTCACACTGCTCAGAAGTTTGGATCTGCAAAGATGACGGGCCAGAGACACATCAATGGGAAAACCTTCTAAGACGCTGATGTAAAAAATTACATTAATTTGCTATTAATAAGTACCGTACGTTTCTCTTTATTTATCTAGACACAAATATAGTTATCAGGTTGCACACCCTGGCTCTCCAAAACGTGTATTGCCCGGTGCCCGGCCGAGAGGGCTTCGGAAACCCACAAACTTCCAGAACGAATAATTCCACAGGCACACAGGTCTTTAGTTGCAAGCAGGGATAACCCTTGCTAAATTTTTATTTGCGTGATGCAACGTTTCGGGGTGATCCCCTTTGTCAAGCATGTTTGACAAAGGGGATCACCCCGAAACGTTGCATCACGCAAATAAAAATTTAGCAAGGGTTATCCCTGCTTGCAACTAAAGACCTGTGTGCCGGTGGAATTATTCGTTCTTTATTTATATAGGTCATCTCCTGAACATAAAATGAAAGAAATCTACAATCATCTCAAAATCCATTCACAAAACTAATTAAACATACGAATTTTGGCACTGGGCATTGTGTACCGAGTTACAGGCTATGCATATTGCCATTAAAGAGGTGGTTCACCTTTAAGAAAACTTTAAGTATGTTACAGAACGGCCAATTCTAAGCAACTTTTTGACTGGTCTACATTTATTTATGTTTTTTTTAATGATTTGCCTTTATCTGCTCACTCTTACAGATGCGGGTCACTGACCCCATCTAAAAAACAAATGCATTGTAAGGCTTCAGTTATTGCTACTTTGTATGACTCATCTTTCTATTCAGGCCCTCTCCTATTCATATTCTAGTCCCTTATTGAAATTAGGGCATGTTGTAACAGAAATTTGGACCCTAGCAACCAAATTGCTGAAAATGCAAATTGGAGGGCTGCTGATTAAAAAGCTAAATAACTCAAAAAACACATAATACAAAACTAAAACCAATAGCAAATTGTCTCTGAATACCACTTTCTATGTCATATTAAAAGTTAAATCAAAAGTGAACAACCCCTGTAATAGATATGAGAAAGAGCTAACATCTTGCCTGACAAGTAAGGTATTAGTACAAAGCTGCAATCAAGGAATAATCACAAGGTGTGCTGTCAGGCCTTTGCCGAAGCAATCAATATGGTCACATTCACACACAGATGTACATGAAAATATGCAAAGAATAATCTGTGCATATACTGATTATTTCAGACAAAAAAACAGAAGAGAAGCACAAATGTAAAAATACAGTGTATTTCTTTTCTATAAGCAAAACTGATTTTTTTTTAATAGCAGAGTATGCATGGATCCAGTAAAGAACAAAGTCACAATGTTATTGTACATTTCTGCTAATTTAATTTTTTTAATTGGCCTGGGGAGAACACCAAGGGGCCAATTCATTAACTTCGAGTGAAGGGTTCGAAGTAAAAAAACTTCGAATTTCGAAGTGTTTTTTGGGCTACTTCGACCATCGAATGGGCTACATTGACCTTCGACTACGAATCGAAGGATTCGAACTAAAAATCGTTCGACTATTCGACCATTCGATAGTTGAAGTACTGTCTCTTTAAGAAAAAACTTCGACCCCCTAGTTCGCCACCTAAAAGCTACCGAACCCAATGTTAGCCTAGGCTAGACTAGGCTTGGCTAAGTTTTTTTGGTCGAAGGATAATCCTTTGATCGTTGGATTAAAATCCTTAGAATCGTTCGATTCGAAGGATTTAATCGTTCTATCGAAGGATTATTCCTTCGATCGCAGTTTTTGCGCAAAATCCTTCGCCTTCGATATTCGAAGTCGAAGGATTATATTCCCAGTCGAATATCGAGGGTTAATTAACCCTCGATATTCGAACCTTGATGCATCTGCCCCTAGCAGTTTATATACTTTTTCTAACAACAAATTGAGATTTAATAAAAAATATAGCCCCCGTTGTGCTGGTTTATGCTTCCATGTGTTATTGGTGTACCTATGCATAACGCCTTGCACACGCACATGTTACATAATTGTCTTGGCTTGATTTAGGTTTTTCCACCACATCCCTAATTAAGCCACACAATAAAGTAATTTCAAAACAAATTATTAACAGCATGCAACTGTACTGATCACAAAGGATTAAGTGCAGTCAGTAGCAGCAGAAGACCCAAGTTCCTTTGTAAGAAACACTTGCTCAATCTCTTTAAAAAGATACTAAAATGCTAATATTGGAAGCAATAGAACGTTATGTAGTCTTGTCCAGTTCTGGGGGTCAATGCCCAAAAATTGTGCATGTCTGCCCTCCAATTTATGCTTGTATATTATCCACCCACTTGTAAGCTCTCTTTATTTTAATGTTCCCTGTGTACACTGTAAGATTATACAGCACTTTGTATCCTTGTGGTGCTTTATAAATACATTTATACATCATACATCAAATATACACATCGAACGAAAATCTTTGAAAATAAAAACAGTGCGCCGTTGCATTTTGGTGTCCTTTATATTGTATGTGTCAAATAGTAATGTATATCCCCTGATTGTGATGTCAATAAGGGGGCAAGCATGCTGGTGAAACACAAAAGTCTTAAACAGACCCCTAAGCACTTTGACATACTGTATCCCCCAAGCATTCATGACATTTACTCCCCGTCCTCCAGGTCTATAGGCAGCAGTGCTTTATATAACATTACAGTCTCATCTTACAAGACTTTGACCAAGTTTCACCTGTTGTCACTGCAGAAATGGATTGAAAATATTAAATTAGCCCTAAATATTATATACATATGGGTGTGTTATACTACATCTCTCACAAGCCCCAAGTTATCTTTAGAGTTATAGTTTAATAACAACTGCAGAAACAAATGCTAGTCCCCACCAGATCACATGACAAAGTAGAAGTAGAATCACATACCAAATGCAAATAGAATACAGTTGTATTGCAGACAGGTTAGGGCTGAGGTTTGTGTGATGAAAGAGCAAGGCGGGTGTAAGAGTAATAATGTTGTAGTAATGTAGCCCATAAGAATGATGGCGGAAGGCATGACATGCTCAGAGGCGGGGCTATGGATGACGTTACATTGAGGCGGGGCTATGTATCCATCACAGGGAGGCGGATGAATGGGGCATGCAGGACCTGTCAGAACAAAGTAAGAGGAGATCGCATATATGTTACCAGCAATGGGGGAGGTGCGATAAAAATTCTTAGCAATGAGGACATTTTATAGAGGGAGAAAGCAGGACGCGCTTTCGCTTTTTAGATGGATGTCCTAAAATGGGCACCGTACTTCCTACTCATCACAACTGCATGCCGGGAGCTGTCAGCTGGACTGTGAGCGGTGTTGCTGGGTGAGAGTTCTGGGTTCTGATAGGGGAACTGGTGTCACGACAGGTAATAATGTGAGAGTGTGTTTTCATTTTCCAACCCTCTGATATTTCCGGATGCTCATATAGTACGGCGTTGTGATAGCAAGCAAAGAAATGGTCTGTTCTAAAGAAAGATGGTTCCTTTCTCCTTGGTGACCCTGGATAAATGCAGTCGCGTCTCCATATATCTGTTTTAACATCAAAAGCGGAAAGATGAGACAGACCCATTTATGATCTGTATTTGCTGGATTTGATGGGGCTTGAGCCAACATGTAGTTGACAGGATGAGCTGTACGCACAGACCTATTACAGGAGAATGACAGAAATGTGCTAATCTGAGGCTAAATGTAGTAGGAAAATGTAAGAGGCATGTGGGGGAGGGGTATCATGGTTGTATGGGTGAATGGACTGAAGCTGATTGGATAATGTATCACTGTATAACACCTTTCCAAAGAGAACATTTTTGCTATGTGGGCTTGACGTTGCTGGTTGTCCTTGTGTAGTTTAAAGGTGTTAAAGCATATCTGTTTTTTAGTGTTCGCGTGAACAATGGAATCTGATTAGAAGACCTTTAGTTTTGCCATCAGTACAGAATTTTTTTATGTTTATATATTTAAAACTCAAAACAAGTTAAATTTACAATTGCCACCCCCAGCATTCCATGACAGCAGCTTGTGTGCCACCCAAACATTTCACAACAGGCAGTGTGTGTACCCCCCAGCATTTCATGTCAGGAAGCATGTTTGCCCCCCAACATCTTATGACAGGCATCGGGTGTGCCCCCCCCCAACATTATAGAACAGGCAGTGGGTGTGCCCCCCCAACATTATATAACAGGCAGTGGGTGTGCCCCCCCAACATTATATAACAGGCAGCGGGTGTGCCCCCCCAACATTATATAACAGTTAGCAGGTGTACTCCCACCAACATTTCATGATAGGCAGTGTGTGTGCCCCCCAACATCTTATGACAGGCACTGTGTGTGCCCCCCAGCATTTCATGACCGGCAGCGTATGGCCCCCCAGCATTTCATGAAAGGCAGCTTGTGGGCCTCCAGCATTTCATGATAGGCTTTGTGTGTGGCCCCCCAGCCTTTCATGACTGGTAGCTTGTGTGCCCCCCAGCCTTTCATGCCCAGCAGCATGTGGTCCCCAGCATTTTATGACAGGTAGTGTGTGTGCCCCCCCCCCAGCATTTAATGACAGATATTTTTGGTTGGGACAAAATAGCTGTTTTGTTTGATGAGAATAATACTACATACCTTGCTATTCATGTTATTTCCTAACAGCGCTGTGAACAGAGTGCAGGACTCACCCCATCTAGTTGTGATCCATTAAAACACCCTAACTGGTGCCTTTTTTCCAAAGAGGAAACAAATTGACACCCCAGTGAATTTAAATTTCCTTGCCCTTTGATGCATACCTTTAGATAGAACTGAAAAACCTATTCCACAGTTCTGTTCATACAAGTATATATGTATTGGCATCTGGACAATATACAGGTTTTGTAAACAATGGCTTAAAATCTATACTTTACTTTTTGCTATACATTTTTTGCTGCTTCTTGGATCTTGTGATAAGTGGCTTAATTTAATTGTGTGAGTCATTAGCTTTGCAACTTTGTTGACTCTGTTTGCTTTTTAAAACAAATCGCATCATGCTTTATATTTTGTTGTTTAACTGTTTGCCAGTTAAAGTTCTAACATCACAGGCTGAGACTTAATAAGACAGTGGATATTAGACTTTTTGTCATTTTCTGCTCTAGCATTTGCTAATGGCCCCTGTCATGACTAGGTTACAGATATACTGTAATATATTTATGTTTTCATTGGCACCACAAATTTAGTTTCTTTACTAGCAGAGCAAATAAATATTTATCCCAAATTCCAGTCTTGCTAATGCAGAGATTAGTGGAACTACAGCTGGAGCAGCAGAAGCATTGAATTCTGTAGTTGAGCTCTTCATTGTCTCTTTCTCACCCTTAATCTCAAACCCTATTCTGCGTCAAAAATATATGTTCTAGTATTCATTTCAGTTCCATCCAAAAAAAAATGGCAGCACCCTTTTTATAACCTTCTTATAGAGATGTTTCACGGTGTGCTAATTTGTTTGCTGTAAGGTAGCGAGTTAAACACAACTTGTCACAACCTTTTTCCACAACCCTGAAGTCAGTGATGCGGTATTTACGTTGCACAGAAACCAGTCAACTGTTGCGTGTATATTTTCTTGCTTTAAGTGGAAGAATTAAAATCAATGGCATCCTTTGTAATAAAAGTCAGATGTCATTAGTTGCAGCTACAAAGTTGCTTTGGTGAACAAGTTGTAACCACCTGCAAATTTTTCAAAGACCAAATTTAATGAAATCTCAAATTGTGTTGCCCTCTATAAATTCTTCATATTCCATTTACTTGAGCTGTGTTTAGCAGCAACATTTCAGCTGACTTTGCAGTGTTGTCTATTTGACTTGATGATGCAAAGTTATTAACTTTCATATCTGAGTTCGCAAACTGCTGGCATACTTAAGGAAAAACTTGAATCTGAAAAATTTGATCACATCCCAACTGTCCCTTTTTCGGAGGGACAGTCCCTCTTTTGACAGCTCAACCCGCAGTCCCTCATTTGTACTGGAAAGTCCCTCTTTTGTCTGCACTGAACAGCCAGAAAAAGAAACAAAGTTTCTCACTTAATTGGCTTTTAGCAGAGAGCCCAGAACAGCTAACAGGTGCAATAAGATACTTTGTAACAATGAGACACAAAAACACAGTTTAGATAAGGAGAAATATTTTCAAACTTTCATAACCTGCCAAATTTTGTAGAACAAACATGGTAATTAGGGGGGGTGTCCACAGAAAGGGGTGTGGTCAAAAAATTGCTGCGATACTTGCTTCCAAAATGTTGGGAGGTATGATATATATATATATATATATATATATATATATATATATATATATATATATATATATATATATATATATATATATATATATATTTTGGTGCTCTTTAGAGTAAAGTATCAGGCTAAATCATTCCTTCATATTTTCTAATAAAAAAGTTTATTTTGTAAAGCTGAATACACTTTCAGTACTATCCCTATTTAATTGGTTCATGCTAAACATGTGTTCAGCCCCCTTGAGTTAAAGGGAAAAGACACGACAAATTAAAATTCTATATTAGCTTCAGCACACTGAAATAAAAACTTTCTAAATACAATCAAATAAAAATTCTGTACCGTTTCTGAAATAATCAAGTTAATCTTTACTATTCCTCTCTCAGCATCTGTTTCTCTTCATTCTCTCTTCATGCAGCAGTTGGGTGCCAGATGAATGATCCAATATATCTTATAGGGGGCACCTTTTGCCTAGAAGATGTATAAGAGCTCACTCTATTAAAATCACCAGAAATTCTGTCTCCTCTCTATATGCAGGATTCGTGCAAAAGGCAGTTATTTTGTTTGATTTTGTTTGTACTGAAATCAGTTATTTGACATAGACGTAAAGATCCGATCATAGGTATCATCGTATGATCAGACTTTCCCATCTCCCGACCACTAACTAACCATTAACCATTCCGATCAAATAAAGTACAAAAGAACAGATCAGCCGATATTCCGCCCCTGATAAAAATCGTACGAAAGTTATGTCCGACCAAAGCTAGTGACAGTCTCCCACTGAAAATCGTAGGATCGATAATACATGCAGAGATATTATCGGCAGCCCACAGAAATCTTTTAACCTGTCCGATCGACCAAACGTCCGATCTCCGCCGGATAAAAAATGTCAGGACTCTCCTCACATGGTCCGAAAATCGTACGAATCCCCGATTCGTACGATCAGATCTTTGCGTCTATGGCCAGCTGCTACACAGAGAAAGGCAGAATTTTTAATTGATTGTATTTAGAAAGTTCTTTCTTCAGTATGAGGAAGCTTATTTTATTTAATTTTCATTTTCACGATAGTTCCCCTTTAAAAGACCCACCCTCTGTGAATATGGGCTGAGACACTGTGTGTCAGAGGCATAACCTCTAAATTGGAAGCGTATCAGTCCGTACAAAATCTGCCATTGTTTTCCAAAAGAGATATACCTTTTACAGGTATATAGTTGGCTGTAAACAAAACTCTGCATGTAGTACAGCATTTGATAATGGCAGAGATTGGTGTTCTATGCCTTAAAACCTTGCAAGAAAATTGAATGCTAGTCCAATAAAAGAAACACAAATCTTGCTGGATATTGTAAAACAATCTTCTATTCTACAAGTGTATTCATATCTAGAACATCACAGTGACCATATAATTTATTTCCTTTATGCTTTAGCCTTAGCCTGGCAATTACTGAACAGTTTATATATGCCAATAAGAATGTGATTTTCCTGTGTGATAGATAACACTGTTGGTGAACTTGAGATTGGCTGTAATCGCACTGGGGTGTAGTAGCTTATCATATCTAGGCTGTGGCTTGTTTTCATTGCACAGATTCCAGAAACAGCGTACTCTATCATGTGCATGTGAATCATTGATTGGACCTTATTTACTAAGAAAAAAACTTTAATACAGATGATGCAGTGCTGGCTAACTGTGGGCCAGAGTCTGTTTTGCATATGACTTGCACTGCTGGGCTGAATAAGGTATACAGGTCAGACTTTCTGTTATTATAGTAGTAACTTGTAGTTTTCTGTATAAAGATTGAGTTAATTTTGTTTTTTTACATTTTTATCAGTCATAAGATCTGACTAATATAACATCCAAATGTGCTAACAATTTCTCAGCCTTTTAATTTATGTTTGGGTTAAAACTAAGGGGGTTATCTATTAAGGTTTGAGTTGTGTTTTCCACGAAAATTCAAGTTTTCAAGTTTTTTTGGTCAAAAGTCACATTTTTGGGTTAAAAAAAACCTAAAATTTTTCAAGATACAATGGAAATAGCTTGAATCCGAAAATACACCATCTGAAACCTGTCGAGTTCACATAGGAGTTGGCAGAAGTCCCTTGAACCATTTGAAGATGTTAATAGCCTTCAGGATGTTCGAGTTTTTTTAGGAGGCTTTTGCCTGAAAACTGGAGCGATTCCAGTTTTTCCAGCCGAAAACTTGATTAATTTAAGTTTTTGGGTTGTTTCTTAAATTAGAAACCATTCGAGTTGTGCGGTCATTCAAGTTCATTCGAGGTACAAAGAACTCTAAAGCTGGAACCTTTGATAAATAATCCCCTATGTGTTGCCTGGTGCTAGAAAATACATCAGAAAACTCCCCTATAGTATAACAGGTTGGTTTATAATATTTTACCCAGTCCTATTAACCTATTAAAAATATGACACCCAGGATGCATAATTAGAAAAAATAAGATCAAAAAGGTAAATCTATTTTCCATGCTTGATCAAATTGCCATATTTCTATATATCCATTGTTTACTAGAACTGTATTTCCTTCCTTAGGTGATGCTTTCTCATGAGTACAGGCCTTGCCTCTAGAGGGACGTGGTGTGAGAATGAACGCAGAGGAATTAGAACTTCTAAGTGACTCCAAGTATAGGAACTATGTGGCAGCTGTTGACAAAGCGTTAAAGAACTTTGAATATTCCAGCGAATGGGCTGATCTTATATCTGCACTTGGGAAGCTTAACAAGGTCAGTGTGAAACTGATAATTAGTTAAAAACAAGTAACTGTAACTGTAATTTTAAATCCAGAGAGCATTGCTAGGTTGACATATTCTCTTTAATTTGTGAATGTGTTTTTTATTAAAACAAAAATGAATTAGTCAGCAGTCTTCTAACTCTTATCCGTACCAGCAACCCCCAAGATTCAACTCTGAAACTAACATAACAGTGCATTTAACAGCAGCAGCAGCAGCTAATGAGATGTTTGCTTTCATTATTCTGACTGCCCTAGATTGATGAAAGCTAATGGTGGAGTGTTTCTCCACTGGTACTCTATTGTATTTTTATCAGTAGTAGTAGTAGTAGTGGATGATTAAAAAAAGAGGCAAAAAAGCCTAACATAGTTTTGTTGTACCATTGACCACAACATGGCAGCTATTTGGCAGACAATATCAACTATTTCACTAGACTTTGTTTAACTGTGTTTCATTACCACATATCTGTGCTTCATGGCTGGGCTGGCCGTATGATATGAAAATAAAATAAGAAAAAAGCTCACACTTCACTCAACATAACTTGTTTATATCTTTAGCTTTTACCTTGTGGAATGTAAGAAACCAAACTTCTCCTTCTTGCTACGTTGCTCTGTATATTAATGAATTAATTAATATTTTGTTACACTTTACCTTACTCTTTCTTTGTGCCTTGTTTATATTAACTGGTACAATGGACATATTAGCAGTAGGTGCAAATTTCTGTGGGATATTTTATATACATTTGACTGTAATGCTTTACCTCATTTTTCTTTTTTATATCAGGTCGTGATGCTGTTTTTTTTTTTTTTTTTGGAATAGAGGCTGGGGCTTGATAATTAACTCACATACCCATCTGAGCTCATTCAAGGACCCATAGCAAGGCATCAGTTATTCACTTTTACCATGTTAGCTCCCATTAAGAATATTTGATTTGAATTATTTTTTTATTTTTACATTTACTCTAAGTGCTGGACATGGTTTCCAGTTTTGAAAATGCAGTAGTTTTAAATACATTGCTTGAATATACAGCTATATTGAGATAATATTTAAGTTGTTTAAGGGGCATTTTACCATAAGTTATAAGTTATAAAAAATATTTTATTCTGTTTTTAATTGTGCCTTACTTGTGACAGGTTTTGCAGAACAATGCAAAGTATCAGGTTGTTCCTAAAAAAATAACAATTGGTAAGAGGCTGGCACAATGCCTTCACCCTGCCTTGCCCGGTGGCGTTCACAGGAAAGCCCTGGAGACCTACGAAATTATCTTCAAAATTATTGGACCAAAGCGCCTTGCCAAAGACCTCTTTCTGTACAGGTAATTTGCATATTGCCTTGTATTCTGCTGATAGCTTGCAGCTTGAATTCTCCTGCACATATGCCCTATATGGTTTCCAATTGTTTTCTAAATAACATATTTATTGGATGTTAACATTTTTCAGCAGAATATGTGTTAATACCGGAAGGGAAAGAAAAAAATATCACATAAATTCAGTATACTACAGTATGTCATTGCAGACTTTCCTGGTTTTTCATTACTAGTATAGTACTAGTACTATTATTAGTGATGCAAAATGTAGGCAGTTATTACACAGCATACTTTTATGTATTTGTTTATGCTTTTGTTTTATTGAAATTTTTTGCAAAAAGTTTTTCACAAACATCCACCGTGTTAACAGAAAAAAAGGTCACAAATGAACAAATTATACTTCAAGGGATTCAAATGTGTTTGATATCCACAAATTTCCATGGAGCTATTGGACTACAAGAAAACATAAGAAGAAATAAGGAATGAAAAAAGAAGAGGGGGGGTTATCAGTAGATTCAAGTGGAACAATCAAATCTGCTTGGGTAGTGATACTGAATCCATGGATCCCAAACCTTCATGAATTGCCTTTGCTTGTCAAGTGCTACACTAGTTAATTTTTCCATAATGAATACTCTGTCTATTCTTGCCTTAAAGGAATTGTTCAGTATAAAAATAAAAACTGGGTAAATAGGCTGTGCCAAAAAAAGTTTCTAATATAGTTAGTAAGGCCAAAATGTATAAAGGCTGGAGTGACTGGATGTCTAACATAACAGCCAGAACACTACTTCCTTCTTTTCAGCTCTCTTCGCTTCCATTGACTGATTACCAAGCAGTAAACACTCAGTGACTTGAGGGGGGGGGGGGCACATGGGTCATACCTGTTGCTTTTGAATCTGAGCTGAATGCTGAGGATCAATTGCAAACTCCCTGAACAGTTATGTCCCATGTGGCCCCCTTCAAGCTGACTAACTCAGCTCTAGAGTGTACAAGTAGTTTTCTGGCTATTATGTTAGACATCCAGTCACTCCAGCCTTTATATATGACATTTTTGTTCCTTTAACCTCCAGAAAATACAGGTTAGGATTAAGCCAGGCCTTTGCAATTACTTGCTTGGTGGCAGTGAATATTGGGTGTAATTAAGGTACACTGTGCTCTAAAAATTGCATAGATTTTTTATTTATTTTTATTTAAGAAGTCCTTAAGAAGACATTTTGGGTATATTAACCTATAATACTGCATAAATTATTTGTTAAACCCTAATCCATAAATGCTATGCTTTATCACAGTTCCAAAATATATGTGCTATTGTACCTGGGGTGGCACAGCCCCTGAAACAATTGAGGTAGGTGCCAGGGGTCCATTTAGCTTTACAACTCTACTCAAAACCGTATATAATGTTTCCTGAGCTAACACATTACTAGAATTATGCATGTATTTGAAAAAAATGTTTGCCCGTCTTGGTCATCTAAGATTAGAGACAGTTCTGCTTTATAAATTTCAAGGTGTCGATGTTAATACATTGATAATAGATAAAATTAAGCAATCCTTTCATTAAAGGAGAACTAAACCCTAAAAATGAATATAGCTAAAATGCCATATTTTATATAATGACCATATTGCATCAGGCTAAAGTTCAGTTTCTCATTAGCAGCAATGATCCAGGATTTCAAACTTGTCACAGGGTATCCCCATATTGAAAAGTGTCTGCAACATTCACATGCTCAGTGGGCTCTGAGCAGTTGATGAGAAGCTGAGCTTAGGGGTCATCGCAAATCAAGCAGAAATTTAGGTTTCCCTCTAATATAAGCTGATGTTATTTTTAATGTAATATATAATGGCGTATATGCTTAAGCCTGGTGGAAAAAAATCACAGGCGCTGCGGCTAAAGGATGATGTTTAGAGAGCCAATTAGGTTTAATACTAATTGAGTGTCCTATAGCAAGAGCATACAATATTGTTGGGAAAACAATAGATCTATAAGACTGTTTGTAATTCCAGAGAAGGTCCCCAAGATGATCGATTGACAAATGTCTTATTAATTAGAATCCATTTGGACAAACCAATTTAATAACTGTGTAACTTGGGCAGCAAAATAATATTCCTGAAGGTTTGGGACGCTCAATCCTCCCGTGGATCTGTGTCTATAAATGATTTTGCATGCTACATGCATTCTGTAATTTGGTTAACAAATCTGTTGGGGGTGCTTGGGGAAGAGTTCTAAATAAATACAAAATACAAGGTAGAACACTCGTTTTTATAATGTTGATCCTGCCGAACCATGAAACAGTAATTGTTTTCCAGAAATCCAGATCGTCCATAAACTTCTTAATAAGATCCTTATAATTAGCATATAATTCACTTCACTTAAGGTATTATGTGAATCTGTGAGGCATACCCCTAAATATTTTATTGAAGAATAAGACCGGTTATAATTAAAATTAAGTTCCAGAAGCTTTATCGTATGAGGCGACATGTTAAGGGCTAAAGCTTCTGATTTAGCAATGTTTATTTTGAGATCGGAAAGCAAGCTAAATTTATCCAAAACGTAATAATTGTCAGTATATAGACAACATTTGTACTCTTTGTCTGCTACCGTTAAGCCACTAATATCGTTATTAGTGCAGTAGTGCCGCTAAGAATCCCATTATCAAGACAAAAACGGTTGGCCACAAGGGGCAGCCCTGTCTAGTACCTCTTCCTATAGCAATTGAGGTGGTAAGTAACCAGGGATGTTTTATTTGTACAGTGGGAAAATGATAAAATGCCTGAATGTGTGACACAAAAGTTAGGGGGAATCTGTACCTGATTAATGCATATTTAAGGAAATCCCACCATACAGTCAAAAGATATTTCTATATCTGGTCATTTCTTTCCAATTTATGCAGCAGAATTGGTGCTCAGAATGAGCAGTTACGGGAGCTTTGGGTGCTTTATCCTCGGGTCTGACCGAAGCGATGTGCCTGCACATCTCCTTATTTTCCTGGGCCTTTTCGGGTAACAGAGTGCCTGATGGAAACCTTGTATAAACAGTCATAAACTTGAGCCCACACACTTGGTTAACATTATACCAGTATAAAAGAAATTCTAGTCAATACTTTTGTTGCAGACATGTTGCACAACATGTTTTTTTCTCTAACTTGTACACATTTTACTAGGCACTTGCCATATGCATCCTGTCTTTGCTCATCTTTATATATTCTGCAGTGCTTTATAGAGACTGTATATCATTCACATAAGTCTCTGCTCTAACTTACAGTTTGTCCTTATCTTATTAATTGTTGCTTGCCAGTGTGAAATCATGAATGTCTTTCTGTTTATTCTCAGCTCCGGTCTCTTCCCTCTGCTGACAAATGCTGCTATGTCTGTGAAACCAGCGTTACTTAGTCTGTACGAGATGTACTACCTTCCTCTTGGCAAAACCTTGAAACCTGGACTGCAAGGACTGCTCACTGGAATCCTTCCAGGACTAGAGGAAGGTTCTGAATATTACGATAGGTGGGTGCATGTCTATAGACTGCTTCTGCAAGTTTGGAACCTCTGATATTTCTATTGTAAATGTATCATTTTTGTTATGTCTTAGATAATTTAAAAATTGCTTATTGTTGTCTAGACAACAACTACATTGCATTTGCCTTACAGAAAACACCTATATTGATATATCTAATATAATATAAAAGACAAATGTTTACATTCCATGTGCAGCCATTTCTTTGATTCTGTGTATTCTAACCACTCTTCTGAAGGTGGCCATTGATGCACTGATAATATTGTGTGAACAAATTTTCATACAATATTTGGTGTGTATATGGTGGGAGACGAGCTGACCAATATCGGCAGAAGGCTTTGATATAGTTTTATGGCACGGCTCACCCCTCTCCCATCTGCTGCCTATGGGAATTACATGAAACAGCCTGAATGTGTGATTTTCTTGTGAAAACTCATACATGAGAGCATATTTAGCTGAGAACTGCATGTAACCACGTGAAAATTGCCTTTTCTGTTGTTTTTACATGACTCCTTTAAGCACCAAAGTGGTGTGACTAGAGGCAATTTTGAACTAAACTAAGTGGGATTTAATGATACGCTATAGTGATTATTGCTATCATTGGTATTGTGGCCAGAATAGAAGAATGATTACTGGCAATGCTATTTAGTACCTGTATACTCTATGTCTATGATGTGGGTGTCCTGTACAAATCACAATAATGCAATTAGCTAAGAATACTTTTAGCACTGTAACATTAGTGGCAACTATTATAACCTTTATGTTTGTGTCTGTAAGTTACTCACATGCTTGGACTCTTTATGCTTAGATGCTTTATGGGAGTACCTCCTTCCTTGTTTTTACACAAATATTTGTGATCTATAGGTTTTTTAATTTTTTCCCCTCTTTTTCACAACAGGACTAACACCTTGTTAGAGAAGGTGGCTTCTGCTGTGGAACAATCTGCATTTTACAGTGCATTGTGGGGAAGTCTTCTCACCAGCCCTGCAGTGAGATTGCCTGGCATCACCTATGTGCTGTCACACCTTAACAGAAAACTTTCTATGGAGGATCAGCTTTATATCATTGGCAGTGATATTGAATTAATGGTAACCCTTCTTGTCTTCTTTTGGCATAGGAAAATTACAAATTTGCTTAACTGAATTTGATTTTCCATGAGCTAAAAGGTGCCCCTTTAATTGATATAATATACAATTAAAATGCTCAGTAGAGCAGAAAATTTGAGGGTAAACTCTCCTTATATTTGCTTTACAAATAATTAACTTTTATTTGTTTGCTTTCTTTCTTTCTCGCTTGCTTGTTTGTTACGAATCAGGAGTTTGACATAATCTCCAGGCATGTTAGGAATTGCAGAAAATATGGTAGCATTCGTGGACTGCTTGCACTGTCCTAAATGCTTACATTTCACAGACTGATGAATTCTACTCTAATTCATTCTTTAAAATGTGTCTGTGTTCTATTGAGACATGCATCTCAGATATATAAATAAACATTTGGAACTTTCATTTGGTAAATAAGTGCATATTTGGTTGTTGTAAATGAAAATAATTACTTTTTGGATTTCAGGTGGAAGCTGTAAGCACATCTGTGCAGGACTCCAGTGTGCTTGTTCAGAGGAGTACGCTAGACCTTATACTCTTCTGCTTTCCTTTCCATATGAGCCAGGTATCAGCTGTAGACTTTTTAATATTTTTTTCTTGGCCATGTTGTATTATCTGTTTATATTATATCAGTGTGCTAACTCTAGTAATCTAGAACTTGGCCGTCAAACTAGGGGCTCGCGGCATGTAACCCACTAATGTATTTTTATGGATGTGACCCACTAATGTATTTTTATGACCCCAGACTACTCATGAACGTCTTAGACTTCTTTGGATAACATGATTTTAATATATTTTGGCCCTTGGCTTGAGATGTAAGCAGCCTGCTGTAAAAAGAACAGCTCGAATTCTTCTTTGTCTCCCCCCATAAAAAGTATATGCCCTCACTATTGCTATATTGAAATACAGCACCTCAAGTTGTTTCACATTGTCAATGTAATGTATTGTGAAAAGTGTACATGGTTGGTTATTGCTCAGGTATGCACACTGATGCATTTTTGGTTGATAATGGAGGACTCAAGAAACCCTTGGCACTGCCCTAGTTGCACATGCCAGGTAGCAAGTCTTTTGACACTACAAATAGAGGGAATCATAACAGACCAACAATCAAACCATATACAGTATATAAAGAGCAAGGAGGTGAATATTGGTCCAATATTCCTGGTCTAAACAGCTAAAGTTTATCTTTCCTTGTGTTAATACTTCAGCAATATATCCCTTACTTATCCTGGATAGAATTCCCCTGTGTTCTTTCTGTGTAATTAATATTACAATAAGGCAACAAAAAGGTTCACAAATGCAGTGCACACCTGCATGTTGGGGAGTCAAATTCTACCCCCTCCAATGTCTCTTGAAATCTTGCAGTGTCAGGAAAGTGTCATACTTTGCTAGTGTTCTTTTTTTTTTTTTCTTCTTCTTCATTACCTATAGGCAACCCGTCCTGATATGATTCGTATCTTGTCAGCTGCACTGCGTGTGGTGTTACGTAGAGACATGTCTTTGAATCGAAGACTTTATGCTTGGCTCCTTGGTATGTGGGTAATCCATAAATAATGGATAATTCCATAAAAATAGATATGTATTTTGTTCGTTTTGTTTATCTTTGCTATTACTGATCCCATGTCCACACACCCAGTTGCAGCGAGCTGGCACTCCTTTTTAGCCTGGTTCAAAGTACAAGTGATTTATTTCATTGCATCCAACCAGTTTCTTGTGACATTGTGCATGATTTAACTTGTACAGGCAAAACATTTCTACTGTCATTTTCATTCAAGTTTATCCTCCAAAAAAAAAAAATCGAAAACAGTGAAACCTTGTTAGGGATCATTTGTGCAATATCATGATTTTGAACTGTAAAATATGGAGGGTAAAATTAAATTTAGCTAGTCTGTTTCACCAACTACTGGTTGGAAAGTTTTTCATAGTTGCGCCTTGCTTTCTCCAACAACCAAACATTTGAATGTATTATTTTTCTTAAGTTGGATGGCCAAGCTAAGTGTTGATTATAGTAGCAGTAACCAATTACATCTAAGAAATTATAATCATTGCAAACTAGTCCACCATTCATCGACTTAGACTCTGAGAAAAGTGTTGGACAGGTTATGGGCTTCTGTCTGCCTGCTAGGAGTGGTTCTCATGAGTGAGGTAAAACACAGTGGGGGTCATTTATCAACACTGGGCAAATGTGCCCGTGGGTAGTAACTCATGGCAATTGTTGCATTCATTGTTCTACCTGGCTGAAGAAAGACACTCAGTGATTGGTTGCTATAGGTTACTGCCCATGGGCACATTTGCCCAGTGTTGATAAATGAGCCCCAGTCTGCACATTAATTATTACTTCTCATTAAAAGTATCAGAAATGGTTGGGAGGGGTAGAGGTTTGGTATGGAAATACGACATAAGAAAATAAAATTCAGGTCATTCAAACAAATCTGCTATAGCAGAGCTAACACAGTGCTTTTATGGTGCACCATTGTGTTCTGTGTTTCCATGGGGCAGATTTACTAAAGGGCGAAGTGGCAAATGCTGGGGACAATTTGCCATTGTTACCGCCTGCAGGGACTTTGCCAATTTACTAACGGACACAGGGGTCACTTCGCTAGTGAAGGAGATAGACGCTAGTGGTGATTCGCACTCTATTGCCAGGTGACTTTTCGCTCTGGCGAATGGACAGTACTCTGCAAATTCACTAAAATGCGGATTTTACTGAACGTTACCACTTTCCAGCTCAGACCAGGCGAAGTGCACTGGAATGCATAGAACTTCCTCAATTTTCTGTTAATTACTGGCGTCTTTTCCTTTTTTCAGGGTGATAGGCTGAAATTTGTTGACTCTCTTGACTTTATTAAGGTTCCCTGGATATGTCTAGTTATCAGTGTCAATGTAATGTTTTAGATGCAACATGTAACAGAAAGAGGTCCATTCAACTTTAAATTTCCTGCCGTATGCAAATTAGCCTGAGCGCAAGACCTCTAACAAATTTGCACTAAGCAGAATCGAACATTGAATTCGTCAGCGTCTGTCGGCCAGGAGGAAACTTTGCATTTTAGTAATTAGCGTTGTTCCAGAGAATTTTCGCCAGGCAAAGTGTGTGGGTGTGAAGCCATCGCTGGCGAATTTTCGCGGCTTAGTAAATTTACCCCCATTATTTGCAAGGTTTAGGCCTAGTGCCTCAGAGGGCAGTTTCAGTGTGAAAATACATGCTAAGTGCTAAAAACTGTTGCTGCCGATCTGGCTGCCAACGGGTGTTGTATACTGCAGGTCAGCATTTGGTAAAGATATAAATCGTGTACATCTCTGCTGTATGCAGTACAATAACCCTCTATTCCATTCCTTATGTAAATATCATGTTTATTAATGAGAAATAATACTTTTTTTATTATAAACCTATCAGTAGTGATAAGGGACATTTTTCACAAGGCATGGACTCACTGTAAAATTTGGAGTTTCGCCATCTGCAAATTTTTTTACAAAACTACAGCAAAATGTTTCTGTGAAAATTTTCGCTAAAAACACGCCCATTAATCTCAATGCATTTTGCATGAAAAAACACCACAAAAATTATTGTAAGGTTATCAGTAATTATGGGGCAAATTCACTAAGATGCGAATTTGCGCCAGGCGCAACTTCGCCGCACTTCGCCAGGCGTAGTTTCGCCAGCGCTTCGCAAATTCACTAAAATCCGAAGTTGCGCACAGGGGTAGCGTAAGGTTGCGGAGTTGCGCTAGCGTTGTTTCGCTATATAAAGCGAAGTTGCGCTAGCGAAGGCTAATTTGCATATGGCGCGAAATTCAAATTTCAATAGAGGAACACGGATCTGCACTACAAATGCCTGGAAAACCTTCAAATCAGCAAATAAAAATTTTATTTTGCCCTACACATGTGCCCACTGTCTAGGTAAGTTGCCATGAGTCAGGAAATGTAGGGGGGAGGAAGGGGAGCCCCAAAAAATTTTCGATCTTTTTCAGCCTATCAGCCATCATGTAGAAAACACGCCAGCGTTTTTTGGGACTTAGAAAAAATTTTGACTTTTTTTTAAACAATCCCTATCTACTCTATTGCACTTTGCCAGGTCTGAGGTGGCGAAGGAAGTCTAGCGTAAAAGGTAGCGTTCACTAAACTGCGCAAGTTAGTGAATTTGCGTAGTTTCGTCGCTAACGAAGATTCGCCTGGCGTAAGGTTGCGAAGTAACACTAGCGAAACTACGCCAGCGTTCGTTAGTGAATATGCGCAGTAGCGAAAATGCCAAACGCTAGCGAATTAACGCTAGCGTTCGGCGCTTCGCGCCTTAGTGAATTTGCCCCTATGAGTGAAGTTTTTCACAGTTTTGCGAAACCACAGCAAAATTTGCCATGAAACGTTTCCCCTAGAAAAAAAAAAAAAAAAACGCCCACAGACTTCACTGCATTTTGCACAAAAAATGGCTGTTGACTTTAATGTATTTTATGTGGGACAAAAATACAGTGAAAAAATGCCCTTTGATTTCAGTGCTTTTTGCAGTCTTGCAAATTTTTCTGCAGGACAGATTCACTCTTCACTACTTATTGCTCATTTTGTAGCTATTGCTGATAGTGTTATTAGCACTGCTGATACAAAGTAAAACACAGTCTACAGTTAAAGTAAATAACCTTATTCTTACTAAACTCTGAATTGGTATTTCTCCTGCTTTCATTATGGGGACTCCAAATCTGGTGAGTTATCAGAACCCATTGCTGTTTTTTTGTTTTAAGATATGAACCTGATTTTATCACCTTGTTATTTTACTCAAAGGGTTTGATAACAATGGTGCTGCTGTAGGACCAAGAAGCTCAAGGCAAAGCAACCATGAGGAACATGCCACTCACTATTTTAATACATTCTCCAAGGAGCTCCTAGTGCAGGTTGGTACTGGGCCACTTCTGTCTGTTTTTATACCTGTACTAAGAAAGGCAAACTAAGAACTACTTCTGTTTATCACCAAAATGAAAACAATGGACTGTTGTGTATGATATTTGATTCTTTTAGTGAGCGCTTCCTCAGAGATCATGGATTAAGACATATTAGCGCTACAGATATTTTCAGACCATTAAATGTATGTTTTTAAGGGAACTTTAGTTGTTAAAAAATATAAACAGGCAAGTGCAGGGCTGTTCCTTATCATGTAAGAGGAAGATTAGCAACTGGCTCACATATTTAAAAAAAAATAATAAATTATGTGTGGGACACATGCAACTTTAATGTAAGCATGTATTTAGCATGTATTTGTTTCTCTCCACTGCCTTCAGTATTGACAATAATACAGTATAGCTGCAAAATAATTTTATTACAGGGTTTATAATTATTTTCCTTTATCTAGTGCATATTTTGAAGTGCATAACATAAATAATAAACCTTTTAAATCAGTCCCTGCTTCAGTGGAGCTTACAATCTCAGGTCCCTATAACACTCACATATGCTATGGTTAGTTTTATAAGGAGCCAATTAACCTACTTTTCATTATATAGAAAAATGACCAAACTTTACTTTTACTGTTGATTCTCTGCATTTGAATGACTACAAATAATAATGAATAATGTGGTGCAATTATTTATTTTTGTAGGCTATGGTAGGAACATTACAAGGAAAAGAAATGAACAGAGAGAGTGCCTCTGTGCAAGACTTAAAGCCATTCCGAATTCTCATAAGTCTATTGGACAAGCCTGAGCTAGGTAAAGGATTTTCGGTATTTTCGCTGAAAAAAAAATAGGTTACTCCAGCCGGCAATGGTTTTATTTTCCATAATCACAGATTTTACATACATACATACAATACTGCCGAGTGTGAATGATTTGATTACTTAAATACTTTTTATAAGGGTAACACTGAAGTCATGATTGTATGATGTTTAGCCAGAGGCATTGGTTTTAATAGTAGCATGCTTATGGTATATACTGTAGTTACTGAGAATGGATGCTCACAATTTAGCTGCTTTTTCCAGAAAACCTGATATACAGTTGGCATACTCAAAAGTCAAATACCTGTGTTTGTGTTTAGGACCAGCAATCTTGGAAGATGTACTTATAGAAGTGTTCAGGACATTGTACACACAGTGCAAAGCAGAACTTGATCTTCAGGCTCAGACTCCTTTTAGCAAGGACCCAGCGCAGTTAAGTAGGTGAGTACTCACGACAGGCAATAGTTGATGCTGATATCTAGTATCTAGTATTGATATCTAGTATTGGTACCATTTTGCAGTGGGGGAAGTACAAACTGAAGAAAACAGCAATGTGTTTCCTTGGCTTTGCAAGCAGTTACTGTTTACTTTAAAAGTGATGGGGAGTTTAATATCATGCAGTGCTTTGTAGTGTAGTAAGAAATTTCCAGGTAACAATACACACAGGCACACCTTGTAAGCCTCTCCCTCTTGATTGCAATTGCAACATTGTAATTGACAAAATGTTAGCATGTCTTTTTTTTTTTTTAAACTATTTGTATATATTTATGTTTGCATGTACCGGTATAACTTTTTTTATAAAGCGCTACTAGGATTTGGACTTAAAAGCATGTTCCTTGTAATATTTTGTAGTCCATGTGCACAAAAATGTTTGTGTGCAGTTTATAGGTCCAATCAAGTGTTAATTAGTTGTGCACACACAAAATTATCTGTGCTCATTTTAGTGCAATGACATATGAGGGGATTTGTTACTGGTGGTAAATATGAGCTGACGAAGGGGCAAGCCCCCGAAACGTTGTGCATTGTTTGACTGAATAAACACGTAGGGGTTTACCCCTTTGCAATTGCTATTGAGTGCCAGGACTCTCTATTTTGTCTATACAAAAGTGTGGGGATTGCCGTATCCCCCAAGGACTGGACACCTAGCAGGATTAACGAAGGAGGGCCGGTGAGTGCAAGCGGATATTGTTTTGGTAAATATGAGCTACCACAGGTGACAGGTCTCCTAAAAAAACTTTTGCGCTGATCCAGCATGGGAAAATACCTTTCTTTGCATTTACCTGTGAGTAAACCGTATTGGTACGAGTGATGTGTTTACTTTCGGAATGGAAAGGCATTTTCAGGAGATTTGTCCCTTCGGGTAGCTCATGTTTACCGCAGCTGACCAATCTCTTTGTGTGTCATTGCCCTTAGTTGTGTGCACTGGTGTCATGCTCGCTGGCTGTGCACAATAGATCCACAGGCAAACGCCACTAAAAAAACCATGTTTAATTACACTACATTACATGCAGAATCTTCAGCCTTTGAAGTATGCACTTGTTAAACCTTGCTCAATGAGTTCATCCTTTCCTAGTAATGGAGGTTAAATAGATCCTAATTGTGACTGTCCCCAATGTAATTCTTTAGTTCCACTTTCCTGATTGCATAAGCCTAAATCACAAGGACCCCAGATCTGTTTCTGTAGTACAGAGAAATGTAATTTCCTGTTGAAGTTGAAAATCTATTTATTTAAAGCTCAGTTATTGTTAACCAAAGAGTTCAAGAATACCTTGGGGTAGATCTGTCCTACTATGTTTATAAGCTGCTGTGCACGTTTATTAATCTGTAGTATATGAGTTCCCACAAATTTCCAGGGCATACAGTAGCTTGGTGATAAGGGTAAAATCTCAGAACCCAAAAATGTACTCCTGGCAGTTCAAATGCCATGGTACTTTGAGCAAAATGTTCTGTTATTGTATGTTTAATGTACAGTAAAAAGGCTTTACAAAGGCTTTTATGTTGGAAATTACAGTCACTTCTTTATTTTATTTATGAAGTAAACTGAGGGAAAACAAGAGGACTGCAGAGTTGATAAAAACAGCAAACCTTCTGTTTAACTCTTTTGAACCTTATTACATGTGGGATTACATCGCTCGTTGGTTTGAAGAATGTTGCAGGTCAGTATCCATTACACGTGATTTGTTTTTTCCCTGATGTTTAATGGTAAAGATTTAGGGTGAGGTTACTTTTTCTGTTTTACTGGCTTCTATTGCATAATTAAGGAAACCAAAGCTTTAGTTGTAGTTGTTTTAACAGTCTTCTGTTTCTGTTCATATGTTATGAAATTTTAGGAGGACTCTCCACTCCAGGCCACAATCCTCAGGTGGTGATAGTTGCAAGTCTGAGCTACCACTTATCAATTTTTGCTTGTTGGTGGATTTCTTGTTGGATATAGTTTCCTTGGTAAGAGCTTTACTACATCTTCAGTACTTCATAATTTCTGATTAGAAAGCCAGCTTCCTCATACATAATGTCAGTGTCGTCATGTACATTCTGATGCATCATTAAAAGCAGACACCATCCCTACAGCTACTGTAGATGTATGGCTTGCAACAACTGTCTATATTACATTCCCCTCTGCTCTTATATATGATTGATTATAAATCCACCCTAAAAAGACAGCTTGATTTGCCCATATTATGGCTTGATAGGTTCACATTTCCCTTCTTTTTCCTGTGTGTACTAAAATATCTGCTTGATCTGTTTCCATTTGCCTTCCTGTTTCTTATATCTGTTGCCTTCCTTTTCTGAAGCCGACTAGAAGTATGAGAGTGATTTGTCAGGTATTGTATGACAGTCTTATTATTTCCCTGTTGGTTTTGTCCCCTCAAATCCATTTTCTTTGCATATACTTTATGCAATATCAATAATTCCTTTTTTGTTTAGAGATAACAAGTTGTTTAGAGATAACAATTGTCACACTTGTTTGTTTGTTCAGTATGATTAATGTGTTGGTTGGAATTCCACTCAGCACATGTAAGAAAGCAGATATTAATGCTCTTCACTGTTCGATGCTGTCTAATATAGAAGTATCTTTAACTGCATCTTTAACTAACTCTTTATCCTTTTCTACACTTCACCATGTTTACCGAGCTGCATGGGGTTTTTTACCTCCCCTCTAGTTTTGAATAACTTCCAAAGTTTAGATACAGTTCTGGTAGGTAGAATATATGCTGTCTTTTGAAGAAAACACCAGGCATTGATTTGATTGAATTGATAAATAAAAAATAAAGAACCCCATGTTCAGCAGTTCATTGCACACAAGGGTCTGTCAACTTTATGTATATGGAATGTTGTTTTCGATGAATGTTAATCCACATGCTTGAGCTCCTCAATACTGTTTTTGTACAGGAGGCCTACATTGAAATACAGACTGAACACCTGCCTCAGCTCCTCCTGAGGATGATTTCAGCACTGACAAGCCACCTTCAAACCCTAGACCTGAAAGAACTCGAAGACTCACTGAGGCTTTGTTCAAAAATCCTCAGCAAGGTTCAGCCTCCTCTTTTATCTCCTGGGATGGATGGTACTTTACAGTTTCCAGGTGGACGAAACAGCTACTGCAAAGAGAAAGATGAAAGAAAGGTAATGAAGTATTTTTTAAATGAGATTGTGCATACTTAAAGATAAAGGTCAAAAATAAGTAAAATGTACAAATCCCTCTAAAAGTTGTGTAAAATCTCAGGAGATACGATGTACCCAGATCCTATACAGTGCAATTAAAAATGGCTGAAGGGGCCACACTCTTCCATTAAAGGGTTCCTGGTTATGATTTATTTGAAGGACCCTACTCCCAAATAAAACGATGACACAAGGGGAAATTAGAAACAGTTTTGCAAAATTTGGTCCATGTTATTGTGAGAAGCAGGTCTGAGGACCCCAAGGGCCCTAAGCTCCTAGCCAAGATGAAAATGTGTTGGGTTAAAATGTCAGTGCTGGCTTAGCTTCTAAAAATGAGTATTGTAACATGTTTTTCCCTGTACTACCTTTTGTTATTGAAATTCAACAATATGTATCTTAAACAGCAAGGAAAACTAGACTGAGGTACTTTTGCAGAGGATTCTTGGTACTTTACATCAATAGCAGGGAGAGACCCATAGTTTGCAGATCCCTATTGTACAACGTAGTGTATACAGTGTTATAGTAAATCATCAAAATGGAGAGGCAGAAATGCAGCTTATATTGTAATGGTCATTTATTCATTATGAAAATCACTTACAGAGCTTTTTCTTTCATACAAAATACCCTCAACACAATAGTGATTGCTACAGTACCTAAACCCATTATTTAAGTATCTCAACACTCATAAAGGGGATGTCATTTTTTTCTTGGTATTACTTGGCTGTATTCATGTTCATTCATCAACTAGCAGTTAGGCGGGTTAAAATTGATTTAAAAGGTTGAACTTGATGGACGTATATCTTTTTTTCAACCTAACTTACGGTGTTACTATGTTGTCAGCATTGGGTAGCTCTGAGGCACTGAAAAAATCCTAAATGCTTTATTGCCTGCTTACATTCTCATTTTATGTTTCTTTCATAGCTTTCCCCTGATACCTCAGAAAACACAGGTGATGTGTTTGAAGATGGAGAGAACCCACCAAGCAGTCGGTCATCAGAGAGTGGCTTTACTGAGTTTGTGCAGTATCAGGCTGACAGAGCTGATGACATTGACAGTGAAGGCCAAGGTGCAACCGGTCTGCCCTTAGGTAGCACTTCATCAGAAGCTGAAACAGCATCTACAGTTGGATCTGAGGAGACACTTATTCCGCCCCTGTCTTTAAGCCCTCACAGGACAGCTGCTCACAGCATTACATCCACACAAAAGACTGCCATGCAGTGTTGCTTAGAGTATTTTCAGCAGTTTTTGACAAGACTTTTCACCTTGTACATTATTCCCAAAAGTCCTGTAACTATGGAAGTTATTCATGTTGGGGACCTCGCTGCAGGTCAGACAGACAGTACTAAGTGGCAAACACCAGTGCAAAAGAACCCTAAAGAGAAGATAACTAACAGGCCACTTTCACCAAAAGAATACCGCCCTGCCTTTATTGCCGCATGCCAGCTATTTCTTGAATGTTCAAGCTTTCCTGTTTACATTGCAGAAGGCAGTCAAGCATCAGAGATTAATGCAAGTATGGCTAATGCAGGTAAAGACTCTGCTGGGACACCTATGGTTCAGGCATATAAAAAGAACTCTGTAACACTCAGAAAAGCCATGTATGTGTTGTAGGACAGCATAAATCGTAATAAAAGACTCAAGCTCAGTACTTGGTACTGTTCATCTACAATCCCTTTACGGGGTAAATTCTCACAATTTTGTGGGGATTCACCCAATAAAGTGATTGCAGAAGGAGCCTCACACTCTCTCCTAAAGCTGCCTCTATGGTTTGCAGGCCCATTACACACCTACCACATATTTATCTGACTAGGAGAAGACCTTAATATTTTTTTTTCCAGACAACATACTGTAGACCAGTGATCCCCAACCAGTAGCTCATGAGCAACATCCATGCATTAAATTGGTAAATCAAGAAACCGCCAGTGACGGAGCACCAGTGTGAATCAAGAATATCCAACTAATGCTGGGTGAATGTGTGTTATCTCTAAATGCTCATGAGCAACATGTTGCTCTCCAACCCCTTGGATGTTGCTCCCAGTGGTCTCAAGGCAGATGCTTATTTTTGAATTCCTGACTTGGAGGCAAATTTTGGTTGCATAAAAACCGCATGTACTGCCAAGCAGAGCCTCATGTAGTTGACAGTCCACTTAGGGGCTACCAAATGGCCAATCACAGCCCTTATTTGGCACCCCAAGAACATTTTTCATGCTAGCGTTGCTCCCCAACTCCTTTTACATCTGAATGTTGCTCACAGGTTCAAAAGGTTGGGGATTCCTGCTGTAGACCTTTTCATATAGTACAGAGCCACAAGTTTCATTACATATAATGACCAAACAAATAGGTATTACAGATGTACTGTCACGCTGCATAGCTGGCTTGTTTAATTACATGGAGCATAGATAATAAAAGTGGATTACAAGGCTGTGTTGATAATAAAGTTATCATTTTTTTGCAACACTAATTTTGCAGCACTTATTGATACAAAGAAAGCTGAATGCAGAAAACTGATTAGTGGAATTTGTAGTCTGTTTAATTACTTATCTATGTAAAAGTTATATTTTTGTTTGATTCTGATAATATTTTCAAATGTGTGTTGCAATGCAGACTGTGAGCAGGTCCAGCCTCCTCTGTGGCTCCAGACACTTATGAACGCATGCAGCATGGCACAAGATTTCAGCATTCAGAGTGTGGCCATCTCTCTTGTCATGGACCTGGTGGGACTTACGCAGTCAGTGGCAGTCGTTGCAGGCGAGAACTCCAGCAGTCTAGAACCTTCCCAGCCTTTAAGCCCTAACCAAGGGCGAGTGTCTGTTGTTATCAGGCCACCACTTACTGAAGGCAATTTAAGATACATTGCAGAGAAAACAGAGTTTTTTAAGGTAAGGTTGGACATGCACTTTTCAATGTTATATTCTGTTTATTTGTCTCATTGCTTTTATATGTATGCATTGGATTAGGTTAATGTGAGAGCTGGGTATTTATGTCAAATACAATGTGAAGATTAAATACCTGGAATTGGTTAGCTAATAGCATTACTGTTAAGCCTTCTACAATCTGGTCCAAGCTGCTCTGACTATGTTTTAAGCTAAATTTAGTGTCACGTCACTAAATGTGATGTGACACTAGAATCTCTCCTATTACATTTATCCTTAGTTTCCAGGTTTTTTTTAATACTCTGCCTTGTAGTTTATAATATCTTTCTGTGAGATGATTATTACATAGACATAAAGCAACTGTCATAAAAAAATATTTTTTAATTCAGAGCAATACAGGGGTGGTTCACCTTAAAGTTAACTTTTAATATGTAATTCTAAGCAACTTTTCAATTGGTCTTCATTATTTTTTTTATTATTGTTTTTAATTATTTGCCTTATTCTTCTGACTCTTTCCAGCTTTCAAATGGGGGTCACTGACCCCATTTAAAAAACAAAAGCTCTGCAAGAGTAACAATTTTTTGTTACTTTTTATTACTCATCTTTCTGTTTGGGCCTCTCCTTTTCATATTCAGGTCTTTTATTCAAATGAAGGCATGGTTGCTAGGGTAAGTTGAACCCAAGCAACCAGATTGTTGAAATTGCAAATTGGACTGCTGCTGCATAAAAAGCTAAATAACTCAAAAACCACTAATAATAAAACATGAGAATGAGTTGCAAATTGCCTCAGTATATCACTCTCTTCATCATATTAAAAGTTCACTCAAAGGTGAACATCCCCTTTAATATACATTTTCATTTTCTTGTACAGCCCTTTTATATACATTTGTATTTGTTTCACTCACCATTCACAGCATGTGGCTTTAACTCTGTGGGAGCAGTTAGGAGATCGGACTCCTCAACACCATCAAAGAAGTGTGGAACTTTTCTACCAGCTGCACAGTTTAGTACCCTCCTCTAGTATATGTGAAGATGTCATCAGCCAGCAGCTAACACACAAGGACAAGGTAATTTGTTGTCTATGTGTCAGGGTATACTATGTCAGGCTTATGTTGCCTCCAATGATTAGCCTTAATAGGGGAGTAAGCTTTTCTAAGTATGGACTAGTAAACTGTAGTACCTTTTTGTTTTTTTTATTGTGTGAATTTAGATATCTTCTCCATATACAAGTATGGGATCCATTATCCGGAAACACCTTATCTAGAAAGCTCTGAATTACAGGAAGGCCAGCTCCCTTAAACTCCATTTCAATCATATAATTAAAAATTTTAAAAATGATTTCCTTTTTTCTCTGTAATAATAAAACAGTAGCTTGTACTTGATCTGAACTACGATGATATATATACTTATTTTAAGCAAAATAATCCTAGTGGGTTTAATTAATGTTTAAATTATTATTTTAGTAGACTTAAGATATGAAGATCCAAATTAATAAAATGCCCCTTATCCACTATCTGAAAATTCTGCATAACAAGTCCCATATCTGTATAGAATTTGAAATTGACATGTTGTGTACTGACTTAGCATTCAATAAAATGTGTCAGGCAGCCTTACTGATTCTATCTGAGTAAAACCTCACCCTCATACTCTAATGAAGCAGTGCACCTAGTACACATATTATCATAAAAATTTTATAATGTTAATTTTCTTTTAAAAGTTTTATATAGACTTTGGATGAACCATCTCACAGATAAGGGAGTACAGCGTAAAACGAATTTAATTTTGTTTAGAAGATTAGATTGGTAGTGTGTATTTTTGTCTGGTTTCATATATTCTCTTTAATGTATTTTATATCTTTATAGAAAATAAGAATGGAAGCTCATGGAAGATTTGCTGTCCTCTGGCATTTGACCCGGGACTTACATATAAACAAAACATCATCTTATGGACGTACATTTGACAGGTCTGTAATGCACTGCCAACAATAACCATAACTATAGACACAGCAACTTGGTGGGCCTTATTTGGTAAAAAAGATACATTCCAATTACAGCAACTTTATTAATACATATCACTGTATATTAACACACAAAGCCCAGGGTTTTGTATGTTACAGAAACATTCTGATCATTCCATTCTGATCATTTTATATGCCTTGTTTTTTTTAGGTCATTGTTTATTATGCTTGATAGTCTAAACAGTTTGGATGGATGTACATCATCTGTTGGACAAGCCTGGCTAAATCAAGTGCTCCAGAGACATGATATTGCAAGAGTACTTGAGCCTCTTCTGCTGTTGCTCCTTCATCCAAAGACACAGCGGGTATCTGTGCAAAGGGTGCAAGCAGAGAGGCATTGGAGCAAGTCCCTTCGATACCTTGAAGATAACAGGAATAACTCACTTAGAAAATTTACCAGCAGTGATGGTATGTGCAGTTGCTTACATTTATAGGGAAAATAGGCACCCCAACTGTAAACACTTGTGTATAGCATTAGAGTAATGTAACCAGTGATGTAACATTTTAGCCATATATCAAAACTAGAGTATATCATACTTGTTATTGGCTCATTTAGTAGATTGGTATGCAGGATTACTGCATACTAATCTACTTAGTGCACTGCTTTCGGTATGGTATAAACACTTGTGGACGTTGATTCTTGATAATCTATTTATATTTGTTGCTTGGTTAAATATTGATTCAGTATAAATTCATGCTTCTAATGATACAATTTCAGACTGTTTTTTCTTTCTTTTTTTCAGCAATGTCTAACTCCAGGGAAAGTTCAGGACAAATGGCATCAAAACAAGGAGCCGCTGATGATATGGAGACCTTCAGTCTTACAGTTAACCCTCTCAGTGACAGGCTTTCCCTTTTGAGCACCAGCAGCGAAACTATTCCAATGGGAGTGTCTGATTTTGATCTTCCGGATCAGCAGACTGAGATTTTGCAAAGCTCTGACTCTGGTTGCTCTCAGTCATCAGTGGGAGAAAGTGTCAACTATGAGGTTGATGCAGAGAGTGTATCTGCTCAAGATAACTGCCAAACTTTAGCAGAGGAACCCATTGCTGAAATAGTTCAACAAGTTATTTTAGACATGATAGACAAAGTTCTCACAGACCTTGGTGAAGATGATGATTCAAATTATTCACAATATAATCCACAAGACAACCCAAATATTAATACGTTCAGCTCTACTGTCAATGGGGACAATGAGGGTAAAGTTGTTCAGATGAATGATGATGTTCTAGTAGGCAGTGACCAATCTAAACTTTTATCTGTGTCTGCAGAAGTTGGCATTGAAAGCCTAGCAAATGCTATTTCTAGAAATATTTCCTCTCCTTGCATCATGGGCCAACAAAACCTCACAGATTTTACCCTTAACTTAGAATCACAAAGCAGAAAGAGAAGCCACAGTAGTATACAGTTCAATTTTATAGGCAAAACAACTGAAAAAGACAGTTCTGTTAAAGATGTCAGCAAACAGGGCGCAAAGCCCAAATTAAAAATGTCCAGAAGGAAAGATGAAGATAAGAAAAAAACACAAAATGAAAAGCTAAAGCAGGCAAATGTTTTCTTTAGTGATGGGTTGGATTTAGAGAACTGGTACAGCTGCGGAGAAGGAGAAATTTCAGAAATTGAAAGTGAAGTGGGATCTCCTGAAGTACGTAAATCTCCACATTTTAACATCCACCCTCTGTATCAACACGTGCTGCTCTACCTTCAGCTGTATGACTCCTCAAGGACATTATATGCGTTTACTGCCATTAAAGCCATATTAAAGACTTGCCCCACGGTTTTTGTAAAAGCCATTTCAACCACTAATGTTTGTAATGCTTATACCCCGCAGCTATCATTGCTCCAAAATCTTTTGGCCCGCCATCGGATATCGGTAATGGGAAAAGATTTTTATAGCAATATTCCACTGGACTCAAATCACAATTTTCGCAGTTCAATGTATATAGAGATTGTTATATCCTTATGTCTATATTTTATGAGGAGCCACTATCCTACTCATGTTAAGGTAACACAGCAAGATCTCATGGGCAATCGCAACATGCAAATGATGAGCATTGAAATTCTGACTCTGCTTTTTACAGAGCTTGCTAAAGTCATCGAAAGCTCTGCAAAGGGTTTTGCCAGTTTCATATCGGATGTGTTATCAAAGTGCAAGGTTCAGAAAGTAATTTTACATTGCTTGTTGTCATCAATTTTTAGTGCTCAGAAATGGCACAATGAAAGAATGGCTGAAAAGAACATAATGGCTATAGAAGAAGGGTTTTCTGAGGACAGCTTAATTAATTTCTCAGAAGATGAGTTTGACAATGGCAGCACATTGCAGTCTCAGCTTTTAAAGGTTCTTCAGAGTCTGATCATTCTGGAGCACCGTGTGCTGACCGTTCCGGAAGACAACGAAGCAGCCTTTGATTTTGTCATTACTGACTTGGAAAACATTAATCCTCAGCAGCCAATGACTTCACTCCAGTACTTGCACTCTCAACCAATCACATGCCAGGGGATGTTCCTTTGTGCTGTCATTAGAGCTTTACACCAGCATTACACTTGTAAAATGCACCCTCAGTGGATTTGCCTTATGACATCCACCTTGCCTTACATGGGGAAAGTTCTGCAAAAAGTAGTAGTTTCAGTGACCTTACAGCTTTGCAGAAATCTGGATAACTTAATTCAGCAGTACAAGTATGAAACTGGACTGTCGGACTCTAGGCATGTCATATTTATAATATTATTTTCATTATTTCTCGTTGTGTTGTTTTAAGAAAACTCATTTAATTTTCTTTTCTGTTTTAGGCCACTTTGGATGGCATCTTTTGTTCCTCCAGACACGATTCTGACTCTGTTAGAAGGAATTACAACAATAATTCACTACTGCTTGCTTGATCCATCCGCTCAGTATCACCAGGTAAAATATGGATGATGAATTTTGATAGAATGCAAAACGTTGACTACAGATGAATATTTTTTAGTGAAATAGCAAGAATATGTACTTTTGAAATAATAAAGAATAGACACAGAAGGTAGAAAATATCCACAGTGGAATAGGCTACCAACGTGCATGAATAGAACTTTTATCTAGCTAATTCTTTCGAACAATCCAGCTCTTCTGTTACTGGAAATTGCACCACTGCAATTTGCAACTTTGTTCTACACTAAGCTGTAAAACATGTTTGAATATTAAGCAGTATGTTTGAGGGATGCAAACAGATTTCTCTAGGTGGGCCAAACCGAACCCTATACATTTCATTAGCTGAGTACAAGGAGAGGCTTTTGGGCATGACAAACATATGTTTGATATGAATTGCCCCTTATTGTGGCACCAAGTTAAGTAGGTTTTTAACAGAAGAGATGACGTTGGGCAGTACTTGTCAGCTGTTTGATTTATGCCTCCCTTATTGGCAGCTTATGGTGAGTGTTGATCAGAAGCACTTACTTGAGGCTCGCAGTGGAATGCTGTCCATCCTTCATCTGATTATGTCATCAGTTACCTTGCTGTGGAGCGTACTGCAACAAGCTGACTCTTCAGAGAGAAACTTCACTGCTGCTTCTGCATCTGTAACCACAATCAATCTTGGCTCTACAAAGGTTAGACAAAGGCAAAAGACAATTGTTTCACTCAGTGGATATGTTGGATTTGTTTTTTTCTCTCTTTTATGAAAGCAGATCAATGTAGAATTCAAGGTGTGCAATTACTGAGCACATTGCAATTAAAAGAAATAGCTATGGTATAAGATGTACTTTAGGTTTTATGCTCTTGTGTGCAGGGCTCTCTGGTCCTAGTTTTATTCTGTAACCATTGTAAGATTTATACCTTATAAATAGATGTAAAGTGCTGCATAAATAATTATGATTAGGTTTGGTAGGTTTTGTTCCTTTTGATTAAAACAAAATCATAGTGTTCCACGATCCTGTAACAGGCTTTGGTAATACCATGCAGAAGTCTTTCCAGATACTAAAACTAATTCCTCAGCTAAAATGGCATGGGGAGAACACTGCTGGCTTTCAAGTCACTAACTAAACCCTGAAAAAGCCACGCTTGATGTCACCTAGCTGCTATAAATATATGGGTTATGGGTTTAATGAATACCTAATAGTGAATAAATGAGCTGCTATATTTCTGAACCAGTTGTACTTTAGTTACTAATAGTGTCTGTTATTGGACAGCCTCTGAAACAGTGTGGATTAGCATTAGGGTCCCTGGCTGTGGGCAAGTACCATGTACCCCCTAAGCATTTTATGTGATGTTTCTTAAGTTTAAATGTTAATTGCGCATAAGATAGTTAACTCTCTTGCCTTCTTTAAAGAGGTTTCATTAGTCATACCCATACAGGTTTAATGATATATACTTAAGGCAAGATGTCTCGTATTGTGTTATGGAGAGTGTGTATGATTCTCCACCCAGAGGTTGAAGTTATTTATCTGGTGAAATTGGAACAGTTCTGTGTCTGGCGCTTGATTTTGCTGTTTGAAGGTTGACCACTCCAGGACCTTACCTTGTTAGATGATATACTGTAATATAATTATAAAATAAAACATTGTCAGTCCACCATTACAATTGAATGAGACATACTGTACGTACCAGGTGGAATTTAGGATTATGAAATAGAGGAGAGGCAGGGCTGACAGAAGGGCATGGTGACGAGAGATTGCATCATAAATTTTTAGGCATAATAGTATTACAGGAGAGCTTACAAAAGGGTTTATGCAGTTTAACCACAGCATGTATTGGAAAATCAGGGAGGGTTTTATGGCATTTTAAATGTCTACCCATGCTGGCATTGCCATAGTATTTTAGGATTCTCAGGCCACCATGCATGAAATGTCATGTCAGTATCAATTTGGCCTAACACTCCTGTATGTAAAGTTCTGACTAGTTGTTTGTAGCTAAGTGCTTTGGTGGGGATATTGAGTTTGAAATATACATATTTCAAACTCAATATAAGATCATTTAAATATAAGATGTGTTCTAGAATTGACCTCTTGAGAGCATGGATTCTGCCAAACTAGGAAATATGTAGGAGCAGGAGCAGTAGTAACCTATAGCAACCAATCAGCAGGTAGAATTTGCTGGTCACCTGTTTAAAAGCAAACATCTTATCAATTGCTTTGGGGTACTGCTCCTGGGCAAACTTAGTGCCTTTTATTACATATGGGGGTATGTCTCAAGATCTTTCAGTAAACTATTGATAAGCCCATGGTAATTGGTACTCAAATATGCATACTCAGGGGTAACTTTTTACTGTAAGGTATTCCATATGCTCAGATTTCCAGGTAAAATCTAAATATATTTGAAGGAGTTTATTTAATGGTAGCAGAACGATTATATCCTGTGCTGTTTATTTAAACAGACTTATCATTAGGCCTGCTAAGATGCGATATAGATTAGGTAGTGATGTCATCAACGGGTATTATATTGTCTTCATATTGGCAACACTTGTATTCAATACCATCTGCCTGTAATACCAAGATGTCCAGACACATTCTAATGGCATGGTTAAAAGGTTCTATGCAAAATAAGAATAGAAGCTGAGAGAATGGGCAACCCTGTCTTATTCCCCTTTGTGTAATAATGGGATTTTAGGTAAAGTTCACATATGTTACCTTAGCACATGGACTTTAATAGATTGCAAACACATAATTTAGGAAGCTAAAGGGGAAATTGTATTTTGTACAATCTCCTCTAGATGTACCCATAAGACCAAATTATAAGCAGACAAAGGTTCTTTTAGTTTACATTTTCCTCATGGAGCAGTGCCTCTGTTCAGCTTGCCTTGTTTTTGATAGCAGTTAGCCTGCAATGATACTTTACTGTACATTATACATCTTACATCAGTGGCAGTTCCTGTTTAGCTGGATAACCTACTACCATGTTTTTCTTGACATTTTCTTGTGTATATTACTGTGAAACCATGCAATTTTGGAATCTTGTTTTGTTGTGTTCTCTATAGAATTTACGGCAGCAGATTCTAGAGCTGTTGGGTCCAATTTCCATGAATCATGGGGTATATTTCATGGCTGCCATTGCGTTTGTTTGGAATGAGAGAAGACAGAACAAAAATTCTGCTCGCACAAAGGTAATAGTCCTTTACGTCAACAATGTTCTGCTCATCAACAATACATTTGAGCTGTCAGGTTTTAAAATGTATGTTAAATACTTTGTCAGGTTTCAAGGAGATCTAATATGGCCTGCCCAGCAGCACCTATTTTTTTTATAAAATGACTGCATAACCATTTATTTTCAATTAAAAAAAAGCCATCAATCATATATTTGGGCTACTTCTAAGGCCCTAAATATATCACAATATTGAATGCCAAACAAAAGCAGTTTCACACGTAAAACATTTAATGGATGCAATTGGGTGCTTCATCAGAAGATGTTAGGAAGGAAGAACTGGTGGGGGGGTATAGATCACTAAGAGACCTCTGTCATTTTGTATGGTATGAATTTTTTTTTTTTATACTTTTTTGTGTACACCAATAAATGTTTTTATGGGCAGAACTGGTACTGCGTAACCATTTGCCCAACAAAAACTCACATAAATACATCTGTGATATATCATAAAAAATCCAGATACTTTGCATTAATAGATATTTACCTTTGAATAGAGATTTACAGAAACAAGATGCAGTGTATTATTAAAGATCTCATTTTTGCCAAAAAAAAGCAGTCTTGCCTTCATCTAAGTAAGAAGGTTCACAAATAACAGCATATTTGTATAAATAAGTCAAATCAACTGGACTTGCTGTGTTTTTTTCTTGAAGACGTTTCACCAGTCATCCAACTGGCTTTTTAATTCAGCATTATCATATAACACTGTACCTTCTAACTGCTGCAGGGGTCTATTTGTGACCCCAGGAGTCAGGACTACTAAGGCAGAAGATTGTTATTTCTGAATTGATAAAGCCAGTTGGATGACTGGTGAAAAGTCTTCAAGAAAAAACACAGCAAGTCCAGTTGATTTGACTTATCTCTAAAAATATACCATGACCTTGATGAATGAGAATCTTCACAAGCAGAACATCTTCAATATGTAAAGGTTACAGTGGGATGGCTATGTGGAATTAAACTGAGGGGCCCTCGAAAGGACCGGTGTTCCATTCCAGCTCTACTTTTATAACTAATGCAGGTGCAGGGGTCTGAAACAGGGCCTGTCAATAGCTGGGGGGACAACAGCTGTGAGTTTGTTCATAATGCTGCAATTAAAATGTTATTCAGAAATATTCTTTATTCATTATTATTAGTTGGAGTTGTTAAGGAATGTGCTTAGCTGTTAACTGCAGTTTCTATGTTCAGGTTATCCCATCTGCTAGTGATGAGCAGCTTTTGCTGGTGGAACTGGTTCGCTCCATCAGTGTGATGAGGACTGAAACCGTGATACAGACTGTGAAAGAAGTATTAAAGCAGCCACCAGCCATTGCTAAAGACAAGGTAATGCATGTACTAATACTAGGAAGAACAGCTGCAGTGACATTCTTTTATTTATCATGTATAAAATATATATTTATATATTTAAGTAGAGCATCGAATTGTTCTATTAGATAAAATGTAAAATCCTCATTCACAAGATAATTGTGTTATTTTGGTCACTGTGAAATAACAATCATCTGAATTAGTAGTCCTCGGGTCAGAAATAGACCCCTGCAGCAGTTAGAAGGTATTGTTAAATGATAATGCTGAATGAAGCAAAAGCATATAGTATTATTTTAATAAGAGAGCATACACACTGCATAGAAGGCCAGTGAGTTAGGGTAAAGTCACATACGTAAAAAGTTGTAGCCTGGTATATAATTGTATTCAAAGGTGTGCTAAGGTGGCCATAGACACACAGATCCTATCGTACGAATCGAGGATTCGTACGATTTTCGGATCGTGTGTGGCGTGTGCCGACATCATTCATCCGGCGGAGATCGGTCGTTTGGTCAATCGGTCAGGGTTGATTTTGACCCGACAGATCCCGCCGGAGCCCATGCTCATTAATGGCATATTGGGGAAAGATCCGCTCGTTTGGCAACATCTTTGCGTCTATGGCCACCTTAACTTATATTATATATCTTATTATAAATCTGTCTCTGCAATTCAGTCTACATTTAACTCTGTACAGATCATAGAACATTTACTTTGAAGCTAATGTATCTGTTTTACTTTTAAATATTTTAGAAGCATCTCTCGCTTGAGGTCTGCATGCTACAGTTCTTTTATGCCTATGTTCAGAGGTAAGCCAGATGAATTTCTACAACAAATAATAAAATGTAGGTATAAAAGTCTCACCGAACTAAATAGATTCACAAATGAAACTCTAATTTGTGGTTAGAAATGTTTTGCAGTTAGAATGTGATATGATAAATATGTCCTTGTGACTGCGAAATATGTTGGCACTATATAAATACATGTTAATAATAATATTGTAATAAGAGGTGAAGCTGATTTCTCCATTTGGCATGTGCCTGTATTAATGTCTTAAAATTGTTTGCATTAACAAGCAAAGGGATAAATTGCATAATATAAGCAAATGATATAACTACAATGCTTTTTCAACCATTTTGTAAAATGTTTGTTAAAATTAATATATATATATATATATATATATATATATATATATATATATATATAAAATCAAAGAAACTAGTCGGGTTTTAGTATAATATTCCTTTGATATGCTGCCTGCTAGAACTGACATTAAAGAGACAATTAACTGACTTTCTGTAGTATAATTGAATGCATATTTTTATTTGTGTGGCAGTAAATAAGGGCATACTATGTATTATAGTAAGATGGCCATGATTTCCTGCTATATGACTCTTTGTATGAAGAATGGTTAATGGTTCTCATGAATGGTACAGATGATATTGAATCATCCTTCCGAGTCCTACCCAAAGGCATGGGCTCCATTGCCCAAGTGTCCCAGGCACCACCTGCGGACAGCTTGAGCGGGTGGGTCCCCCTTCACCGAAGCCAGGGAGGGCCCACCATCCCCCCCCCAAGGGGATTGGGGTCGTTTGGACTCCCCTTCGCCAAAGCTAGGGGGAGTCCCGTCTACCCTGGGTTCTGCCAAAGCTTCCCCCAGGGCGAGTCGTGGCCTGGGGTCCAGCCAAAGGACTATGACTCCCATCCAGGGTGCTCAAACCAAACACAAAAAAAGGTGCTGGAGTGTGCGGTTCATGTACAGATGCTACAGGTGACTGCTGTAGCAACTGTGCTGCAGTCATTTGAATAGTGGAAAATCTACTGGCTATCCAATAGGTATGCACAATGGGATGTTGTACACCTATGGAGAGAGTTAGTAATACCATACCTGTAATTAAAGTCTCCAACAATATCATACAATCCCGTGCTATTAGAAGTAAGTTACAAATTAAATGAAGCTTATGGACCATAGTAATTTACTGATTACAAAAAATAACAATATCCTTACTCACATACTGAGTATACATTTCCCTATAGCAGTTCCAATGATAAGCGTCATTACTACCTTCAACGCATATAATTGTAAATTTATATTGTTATTATTTACATCTGTCGGTTATTTTCTAGAATTCCTGTCTCCAATCTTGTCGATAGTTGGGCTTCTTTTCTTGTGCTTCTGAAGGACTCCATTCAGCTTAATCTTCCAGCACCGGGGCAGTTTCTTATACTTGGGTATGATAACAGATCCTCACATCTCCTTAAAATTGTGTGCCATTTATTGCTCTGTTTCAAGTGGAAAGAGTAAAAAAGTTCCAAAACTGTACCAAATGTTGTAGTAAAGTACAACATACAAACTGTATATATTTCTGCAAAATGCACATTTAACATGATAAAGTTCTTCATCCAATCAGTTGCAGTGATTGCTGGTGGCTTACAGAAGGAGCTGTCATTGACAATGGCTTGTGCATGTTCCTGATCATGGGTTCTTTGGGGCTATACCAGTAATCGTGTTTTCCCTCAGGGGATAAATGTGGCTAACAAATCACCAAAAATTACAGTAAATATGACTTGCTGGCCTTATAAAAAAAAATGTGAGCCATTATTACCAAAATAAAACAAATCCCAAAATAATGTGTCACTGGATAATAATTACATGTGCCATAAGCACAATTTTGCCCTTATCTTTTTATTTTCCTGATAAGAAAAAACAGCAACATATGCAATTTTTGATACTTAGGGGGTTATGTTAGAGTTTTTAAAACATCTTCAACTAGTTCAAGGGACCTCTGCCATTGACTCAACATGTTTTAGATTTCCAGGGCCAGGGTATAATAAAAAAATTTAGGTTTTTCTTTAACCCCAAATGTGATTTTTGACTAAAAAAATTACCTTGACGGCTCAAATTTTCATGGAAAACACAACTCCATCCTTAATAAATAACCCCCTTCTTGTTCACTTTGCACACTTATATGGTGTTGCTTTCAGTTAAATACAGTGGTGTGAAAAACTATTTGCCCCCTTCCTGATTTCTTATTCTTTTGCATGTTTGTCACACTTAAATGTTTCTGCTCATCAAAAACCATTAACTATTAGTCAAAGATAACATAATTGAACACAAAATGCATTTTTTAAATGAAGGTTTACGTTATTAAGGGAGAAAAAAAACTCCAAATCTACATGGGCCTGTGTGAAAAAGTGATTGCCCCCCTTGTTAAAAAATAACTTAACTGTGGTTTATCACACCTGAGTTCAATTTCAAAGGTTATAAAGCCATTTCTAAAGCTTTGGGACTCCAGCGAACCACAGTGAGAGCCATTATCCACAAATGGCAAAAACATGGAACAGTGGTGAACCTTCCCAGGAGTGGCCGGCCGACCAAAATTACCCCAAGAGCGCAGAGACAACTCATCCGAGAGGCCACAAAAGACCCCAGGATAACATCTAAAGAACTGCAGGCCTCACTTGCCTCAATTAAGGTCAGTGTTCACAACTCCACCATAAGAAAGAGACTGGGCAAAAACGGCCTGCATGGCAGATTTCCAAGGCGCAAACCACTTTTAAGCAAAAAGAACATTAAGGCTCGTCTCAATTTTGCTAAAAAACATCTCAATGATTGCCAAGACTTTTGGGAAAATACCTTGTGGACCGACGAGACAAAAGTTGAACTTTTTGGAAGGTGCGCGTCCCGTTACATCTGGCGTAAAAGTAACACAGCATTTCAGAAAAAGAACATCATACCAACAGTAAAAAATGGTGGTGGTAGTGTGATGGTTTGGGGTTGTTTTGCTGCTTCAGGACCTGGAAGACTTGCTGTGATAGATAGAACCATGAATTCTACTGTCTACCAAAAAATCCTGAAGCTGAAGCGATCTTGGGTGCTGCAGCAGGACAATGACCCAAAACACACCAGCAAATCCACCTCTGAATGGCTGAAGAAAAACAAAATGAAGACTTTGGAGTGGCCTAGTCAAAGTCCTGACCTGAATCCTACTGAGATGTTGTGGCATGACCTTAAAAAGGCGGTTCATGCTAGAAAACCCTCAAATAAAGCTGAATTACAACAATTCTGCAAAGATGAGTGGGCCAAAATTCCTCCAGAGCGATGTAAAAGACTCGTTGCAAGTTATCGCAAACGCTTGATTGCAGTTATTGCTGCTAAGGATGGCCCAACCAGTTATTAGGTTCAGGGGGCAATTACTTTTTCACACAGGTTTGGATTTCTTTTCTCCCTAAATAATAAAAACCCTCATTTAAAAACTGCATTTTGTGTTTACTTGTGTTATCTTTGACTAATAGTTAAATGTGTTTGATGATCAGAAACATTTTGTGTGACAAACATGCAAAAGAATAAGAAATCAGGAAGGGGGCAAATAGTTTTTCACACCAATGTAGATATAGTACAAGTATGAACCGGCTTTGGTTAAATAACTTTCTTATTCTTTCAGCATTCTAAATGAGTTTATCATGAAAAACCCCACCCTGGAAAACAAGAAAGACCAGAGGGATCTACAGGTAGGGCAAGGCCATTGTAGAGCACTATGAACAGAACTTTATCTGTTAGCTAGAAGACTCCATAAAAAGATTATTATATAGTATATACTTATTTTCTATGTTTGCACTGGTGAATCCAGCTCTTGTTAATTTTAGTATATACCCAAGAGAACCATGTATTTTATATTTGCAAGAAAGCAAAGGTTTAAAAGATCTACATTACACTTGATTTTAACTATAAATTAATACTTTAAATTCTGATGAGTACTGCCTTGAGCTGAGTATTCCACTGCAGTGTAAGGGGCTGCTCTTCTATTGCAAAATTTATCTGTGCATGCTCATCTGCTTGATTTTAGGATGTAACTCACAAAATAGTAGATGCCATTGGATCAATTGCTGGTTCATCCCTGGAGCAGACTACATGGCTAAGAAGAAATCTGGAAGTCAAACCATCTCCCAAGATTACTGTAGATGGGACCAACCTAGAATCTGATGTTGAAGGTAGATTTTTTTTTTTTCTGTTACTGTTCCATAACATTATATATAATCTTTTCAAGGAAAAGTATGATATGCCTATAGTTATGTCAGTTTGGTATACAATCTTAATACGCATTTTTATCGTCTTTGATCCAGATATCATGTTATCCCCAGTCATGGAAATATCAAATATTACTCCATCTGTTTACAGTGTACATGCCCTAACACTACTCGCTGAGGTAGGAAAGCAGCAATGCATTATTTTTTTAAATGCATTAGCAGTATTGCCTGTGCCCCATAGCATTAAAATGTCTGTTTTCTTCCTGTTTATATCCTGACAGGTTCTTGCACACTTGTTGGATATGGTCTTCTACAGTGATGAGAAAGAAAGAGTTATACCTTTGCTTGTTAATATTATGCATTATGTGGTACCATACTTACGCAATCACAGGTATGTGTATTATATAAAAACGGATATTAGCAACATATTGGTTTTGCCAGACTTGGTCTCTTTAACTAGTTAAAAAGAAACTATGCCTAAAAATGCTGACCCTGTATGAAAGTAGGGATGCAGGTTATTTGGCCAAATACTATATCTTTAGCCTAAATACTGTACCAAATACCAAACCTTTTTGCATGTTTAGATTTGAGCAAAGTTGAAAGAAAACCCCCGACAAATATGTTTAAACTTAATTCTTCGATCTTCAAACTTCTCTCTAAAATAGCTTTTTGGGAGATATCAGTTGGTGAATTCTTCTTTCACCCAGTGCTTAACATTTCCCAAATATAATGTGTTGAAGTCCATTATCTGTCTGCAAGGTGTGGCCATATGTGCCCCCAGATATCCCAGTGTAAAGCACCCCACTGAGGTTCTCCCTCTTCCTCTTTATACCAGTTTCATAAACAAGCATTTTTGGGTGGTCTGTGCCAAGTTATTACTTTTATGTTAACTGAAGTCAAGGCTCAGGTAAAAGAATGCTTATAATGAACTTTCCCCCAGAACACCATGTGAATAGTTGTTCCTTGGATTTCTAGCAAAGAGACAGTAAACCAAGGGACTTAATGTGCTGATTCTGTGATAAAATTATGCCTGAAAGTGCTGATTTGTTATTCTCTGACATGTTTCCCATCTCTGCAGTGCACATAATGCTTCCAGCTACCGAGCGTGTGTGCAGCTTCTGAGCAGTCTCAGTGGCTATCAGTATACAAGGAGAACGTGGAAGAAGGAAGCATTTGACCTTTTTATGGATCCCAATTTCTTCCAGATGGATGGATCCTCTGTTAGTCAGTAAGACTATCCAATCCTTATGATATAATATGGCAAATCGCATTCTGATGTAATCTCTTTATCATTATTTAATGGGACCTTTCACCCAGACATAAAAAGCTATAAAATAAAAGTACTCAAATTAAACATAAAACTTAATTTTTTAAATTAAAACGTCCATACATATGCATTATTGATATTTTGCCTCTATGCCTGAGATACAGCAAAGACGTTCACTTTCATTTCTGTACTTCATAGATGTTGCTGACCTCCCTAAATACCTCCTTTCCCATAAGTTTGTTTGATTGCATAGCCTCTGCATAGACATGTACATCAGGTCCTCCTTTATGGCACATACAACTGATGCTGCAAATTGTGCTTTGATAACACATTCAACAAAATGGTGTCTGCCTATATGATCTAAATGTAGATGGTAAATGAATGGAACAAGATTTAAAAAACTTATATAGTGTAAGTAAAGTTTATTTTGCTAGATTAACATGATAGCATAGGATTTAGAATTATTTCTTAGATTAGCAGGCCCCCTATAAGCATTTATGTTTGGGAATATACTTTTTAACTATCCTTGACTGTTTCAACATGTTCATGAAGAGGCAATAAAAAGTGAAGAAAAGATATGTGGATACTAAAATTGTTGCTGACGGGCCGAAAAACATGCTCGGGTTTCAATCTACAATGGTTTTCCAGATAACTGGTCTTTCTGTAATTTTGATCTTCATACCTTTGTCAACTAGAAAGTCATGTAAACATTAAATAAACCCAAATAGGCTGGTTCTACTTCCAATATGGATTCATTATATCTTAGTTGGGATCAAGTGCAAGGTACTATTTTATTATTACAAAGAAAAAGGAAATCATTTTTAAAAATGTGGATTATTTGGATAACATTAAGTCTATGGGAGACAGCCTTTCCCTAATTTGGAGCTTTCTGGAAAACGGTTTCCGCATAATGGATATAGGAGAGTAACATAGCTTATATTGCCCTTGCACCATTTAAGCTGTGTGCAGATATTTATACTTCTTAAAAGGGTTGTTCACCTTTGAGTTCATTTTTAGTATACTATAGAGAGCGGGATTCTGAGACACTTTGCAATTGGTTTTCATGTTTTATTATTTGTGGTTTTTGAGTTATTTAACTTTTAGCAGCTCTCCAGTTTCAGTAATGCTCTCAAACAATGGAGCTAACAGAGCTCCTCACTATATTCAATAATAATTTATAGTTGTCACTTTACACAATTAATGCAATATCCAAAATATATTACAAATATTAAACCAATAATGTTCATTGTAAGTATACACATGTGCTATAATAAAATCACTCTGCAGATGCATCAATAAAGCAAAGAGCAACCATAAGTCCCACTGTATTGCAGTTAAGTGTTCCAGTAATCAGTATATTGCCCCATAATATTCACACTGGGTTGAAATATGTGATAGGGCATTAAATAACTAATTGATTATGGATGAAGTGCTCACCTACTCTTTCTGTGAAGAAGTGAGCTCTTCATCCATAATGCAAAGAGTCATAAATGTTTGTGCTTTAAGTAACACTTCTTGATATTCCCTTTCAGCTGGAGATCTATTATGGACCATCTCATGACACATGATAAAACCACATTTCGGGATTTAATGAGTAAGTGACTGCATTGCGAAAAAGAGAAAAAAACACAATATATTTTCATAGTGAACTGGTAGAAACTGAACATTATAAGTGCAAATATTAGGTAAAAAGCACAGTTCAACTCATTTTGTTCATTACGTTGTATTTTTAAATTCTTGTATATAGTGTAGTATAGTAAAAACAAAAAAAGATAACTAAACTAAAACTTTAATTAAAAATGAGAAGTTGATACTAATGTTGATAAAGTTGATACAATTGTTGCTAAAACATAGTGGAAGTCTATTGAAGACAGAAAAAAGGAAAAAAACGTACGTAAAAACTTGGTTCGTAAATAGACATTAATGCAGAATGTAGAATAGAGCTTGTATTTCATAGAAAATTACAGAGAGTTAATAGTTAACGGGGGAAACTACGGTACGTCATTAATGGTGTAAGTTCTGTTTGCTTTTTAAAAGGGTGCCAGTTAAATGCATCTTTATATCTATGGTTACGTGTGTTTGCAGATGTTTTAGCTGTCTCCAAGAGGTTTGTTAAGTGCATGCTCAAAATTGGAATACTTTTATATAGTAATACTATGTTTTTCAGCCCGTGTTGCTGTGGCACAGAGCAGTTCACTTGGCCTGTTCACTAACCGTGAAGCAGAGTTGGAGCAGCGAGCCATGCTTCTCAAGAGACTGGCATTTGCCATCTTCAGCAGTGAGATAGACCAGTACCAGAAGTTTCTACCAGACATACAAGGTTAATACATCAGAACTAATTTGAAGTTTTCCTTCAAGTAACCTTCAAATGAGGCCTATTTATCATGCTGTGTAAAAAGTGTAGAGAAACCTTACCGGTGATGTTGCCCATAACAACCAATGAACAATAAGATTTACTTTAGATATGATCAGTTGCTAGGAGCAACATCACCAGTATTGTTTCTCTCAACCTTTTAAACAGCCTGATAAATAGACCCCTATGTTGTTATAATAAACCTGGGTACTATTTGTAAGGGGGTTTTATGTTCTCCCCTTGTGGGTTTCCTATAATATGTGAGTTCATAACTAAGTTTGTGATGGTATCTGTATTTCTATACATGCAGTGTGGTTCATTTGAAGGGGTTGAACTTTATGGTCTTTTTTTCAACCCAACTTAACTCTGTAACTATAGGTACTCTAGTTTACACTCACATTATAATAGACATTCAAAAGGGTTAATTTGCTCCTGATGAAATCGACATTAGTTGCTGTGGGGCTCATTTATCAATACAGTGCAAATTTGCTCATGGGCAGTTACCTATAGCAACCAATCAGTGATAAGATCTTTGAAGCCAGCTGAAAGTAGGACAATAAATGCAGCAATCTGATTGGTTGTCGTGGGTTAGTGCCCATGGGCAAAGTTGCCCGGTGTTGATAAATGACCCCCTGTGTCTATTCTAGGTAATTTGATTGTAAGCTCCCTTATGGTTATCTGTGTAAAGTGCTATGTAAGTATGTTGGCGCTACTGTATATTCAAACAAGATACAGCCCCATGGTCAGTTGTATACTATTCAACACTGGCAGCAGTTCACAGCTAGGAAAGCCACCATTCTATTTATCACAGGCATGTTTTTTGGCTATTTGTGAATTAAGGGAATTATTCTCAATAAAGTCATCTCTTTTTATGATGTAGAAGGTAATCTAGGGTTGGGTTGATCAGATGAGATTGAGTGCCCCACCTCGCTGAAATAAATTCTTTTGCTCTCTTTTTCAGAAAGATTAGTGGAGAGCCTGAGACTACCACAGGTGCCAACCCTACATTCCCAAGTATTTCTGTTCTTTCGAGTTTTGCTCTTAAGGATGTCTCCCCAGCACCTCACTTCTCTGTGGCCAACTATGATAACTGAACTGGTGTGTTGCATATCATTTAATCTTGTACTCTTGTTTTCTAAAATTGGAGTTTTTTATTAGTAAAGAAAATATGTGCAGAGGTATATTTCATATCCGAGCGTACATGGAGAATGAAAAAAATTCAGTTTATATATATATATATATATATATATATATATATATATATATATATATATATATATATATATATATATATATATATATATATATATACATACACATTTGCTTGCTGTTTAGCAAATCCAATGCAGTGCTTTGAATCCAAATCAAACTCTTTTTCCTTGTAGGTACAAGTATTTCTGCTCATGGAACAGGAACTCACTGCTGATGAAGATATCACAAGGTACTATATGTTTTTTTGACATCATATAATAAATATTGTTTTTGAATAAAAAGTGTTTGTGCCTAAAAACTACTATGTTGTATAGTTTAATGGAAATAGAATACTGCTGGCACTATATATGTGGAGCAATCCATTTATCAGTACCCCAATGATTATTACATAACTATATCCCTGTATCCAACATGGGAAATAGCAGAAGCTCCATCTTGCTATATGGCAATTATTTCTTATATACTAACTGCCTACCACTGTACCACAAGACGAACAAGATCAATCAACCTTTATTCAAATGGTTCATTACTATGTTGTACATTGCTAGTTGCAATTTGTCTGCACTTACACGCTTTACATAAATTAAAGCAGACCCTTTAAAAAAACTCAATTTAAATTCTAACTAGGGATCAGCAAATTTGACCGTTTCATTTTGCCAAAAATTCACCGCCAGCGAAATGTCGTCGATGCCCATTAAAGTGGGCATTGAAATTTATTTGTCACGTGGCGAAATATTTGTGATGCACTTTTTTTTTTTTTTTTGACGCCCAACACCATACAAGTCTATGTCCGTCATTTCCGCAGCGAAACAAGGCGAAAAAATTCGCCCATACCTAATTCTAACCTAAAATATGCAGGTTTTTAGTTTCATGCACAGAACATTCTCCTAATAACCTTCTGACTTAACCATGAAGTCTTTACCTAACACGAAGGGCAGTAATGTTCTTTTTAGATAGTAGCGGCTTTCTCCTTGCAATCCTGCCATGTATGTGTTTTACTGATGAACACTTAAATTCGCCAATGCAAGAGAGGCCTTCTTTGAGGTTTTCTGGAGAATAATATGGATATAAGTATTACACACCTTGCTCTTGGTGTGATCTTTGTTGATCAACCACTCCTGGGAAGGCTAAGAAAGGTGATGAATTGCCTCTATTTATACATGTCCTGTCTGACCGTGGAGTGGTGAAATTCTAACTCTTTCCAGCAAGGTTAGCAACCTATAATTATCCCACACCTGATTATCTTCCCATTGATTGAAACACCTGCCTCAAATTCCCCCTTTAAATAAACTGGGAATCCTGGCGATTCACATTCTTTTGCCACAAACAAATATGGATCTTTGCATATAAATTAATGAACAAGTTTTATGTGTTTGTTATATTGGGTTCTGGTTATCAAACTTTCAAGCACCACTGTATAATAAAAGGTTGCATGTATGTGTTATTGCCCAAAAATTAGTAGAGTGCAGATTATTTTCATCTGTACATGGATAATGATTCCAGAAGAGAAATTAGGAAGTGTATTCTGCTTCTACAGTAAAAAAAATGGCAAAACCAGAACTGTTGGTGACTGGTTTGTTGGTAATTAATTAAAGTTGACCGTTTGTGAGTTTAAGTAGTGCCATTCCTTTAATTGTACAGACATGGGATTTGTTATATAGAATACTCAAGATCTCAGTCTCTCTGTAATTTGGATCTCCATACCTTAAGTCTACTAAAACATCTGCTAAATATTAATTAAAGGGGTAGTTTACTTCAAATCCACTTTTAGGGCAGAGACACGTGGTCAGATTCGGGGAGATTAGTCGCCCGGCGACAAATCTCCTTTTCTTGGGGGCTACTAATCTCCCCAAACTGCGTTCCCGCAGGCCAGAATATAAATCGCGGTGGGATGGCACTTGTAGAACTTAGTTTTCCGAAGTTGCCTCACAAGGAAACTTCAGCTGACTTCGGAAAGCAAAGCCCCCCCAAGTGCCATCCCACCGGCGATTTACATTCTAGCTGGCGGCAATGCTGGGGAAGGCAGTTCTGGGTGATTAGTCGCCCTGAAGAAGAGGAGATTTGTTGCTGGGCGACTAATCTCCCCAAATCTGACCGCGTGTCTCTGCCCTTAGTATGATGTAGTCATTGATATCCTGAGACATTTTGCAATTGGTCTTAATTTTTTGCAGTTTTAAAGTTACTTATCTTTTTGTTCAGCATCTCTGGTATTTCAGCTGCTATCTGGAGTCTTATTTATCTTAGCAACCAGGCAGTGGTTTGAATAAGAGACTAGGATATGAATAGTAGAGGGCAGGAATAGGATGATAAATACTGTACTAACAATTAACAATAAAATAGTAGCTTTACAGAGAAATAGTTTTTTTCTGCTGGGTCAGTGACCCCCATTTAAAAGTTGGAAAGAGGCAGAAGAGAGGCAAATAATTTAAAAAAAAAAACTATAAGAACTAAAAAATGAAGACCAATTACAAAATTGCCAGGAATAGGACATTCTATAACATAGTCAAAGTTGGCTGAAAGGTGAAACACCCCTTTAAAGCCAATAGGATTGTTTTGCATACAATAAGGATTAATTATATCTTTGTTCATGCAGAGAAAAAGGAAATCATTTTAAAAACGTTTTAATTATTTGATTAAAATGGAGTCTATGGGAGATAGGCTTCCCATCATTCTGAGCTTTCTGGCTAACAGGTTTGTCAATAACATACCCGTAATCATAAAGTTCAGAGCAGCAGCTATAGAGGATTTATATCCTGTGAATAGTTGTGTGCAAAATAGTGCTACAATAAAGAGCAGCCAGTGAAGTTGAGCTCAGCATAATATTATTCTAATTGTTATCTGGTACGGCCATGCTTTTTCTCCTCTATGGAATTGAATCACTCTTTCTTATTGTAGGATATCTGGGCCATCAGTTGCTGGATTAGAGACAACTTACACTGGAGGGAATGGCTTCTCTACATCCTACAACAGCCAACGGTGGCTAAATCTGTATCTATCTGCATGCAAATTTCTAGATTTGGCCTTAGCATTGCCTTCTGAAAACCTGCCTCAGTTTCAGATGTAAGTCGAATGTTTTTCAGCTTTAAATGGATGCATACAACTGACTGAAACCTCATGCTTGCAGGATGTGAATGTTTGGCCCGCACTGAAGTATAGAACTACTGTTTTGAGGCTGGGTATTTTATTCATTTCTAATCATCTAATTATTTTGATAACTTATGATCTGTCATTGATACTACTGCCTGGTTTCTTAGCTCAGTGACTAGAAAATCCACAGGTTAAATGCCAAACTGTAAAGGAGTAAGTTCAGTGATCAACTGAAATGAATAGTGAAACCACTGGCAGATTGTCTTTCCCATCTACATCATACAGTGAGATAATTTAACTGTAAAGGTTACAAAGAGTGCAGTATAACATGTGAAGAGCTAAATTAGCTGTTTGCTGAAAGCAAAGAGCACTTGTAATCAAGAGCATTAAGTAATTTATGTGCTCACAATCCTTGTTTCCCTATTGCACTGGCTCTGGCTATCAGAGAAGAACATTTTTGTGAACAATAAATGAACACACGTTTCATAATTTTATCATTTCATATGAATGGATTCAAGCACTAATTTCTAAGCCTTCATTTATCAATAAAAATTATTGAATCTATTTATGATAGAATGGAGTACTTGAGTAACACACTAACACTGGTAAAGTGTACCACCTACTCATTCTATGTATCCCCATGCCCAGGTTTGTATTTTAAAAACATTGTGTTTGATAACTCTAGGTACCGATGGGCATTTATCCCGGAAGCATCAGATGATGCAGGCTTGGAGGTGCGCAGACAAGGCACACATCAACGGGAATTCAAACCATACGTTGTTCGCCTTGCAAAGCTGCTGAGGAAAAGAGCCAAGGTATTCTTTTGTTTATTGGTGGAAAAGTAGAACAGGAGGCTATAATGATCATTTAAATACTAATGGTAAAAATACTAGGCACTTTTTTTTAATGTTGTCTCCTACTCTAAGCAGTCCAGCCTCTCATCTGTCAAGAACTGCTCTGTGGGTAGTGGTGTTTATGCCCCCTGAGTTTTCGGGAATTTAGCCTTTGTGTTATCTTTATTCCTCTTGGATTAAGCAAGATAGTGTAAGGCTGTAAGTGGTATTGGCATTACATTGCCATAACTTTTATGTCTCTACAGACAAACTCTGTCAGACATTTGCTGCATCCACTAATAATGTTTGCAATGATGTCATGCTCTCTAAATCACCCTTACACTAGCTATACATGGCAACTTCAACTCAATTGACGAGGCCTCAAAATGAGAGGCTGTGTAATTAGAAAAAAGAAAAGCCACTCTTGACTCCTCACACCATACCAGTGTGCAAGGGGGTTGCTGTTCACTCTGACCAGATGCAACGCTTCATTGCATTCCAAACTATAACAAAAGTGGTGAAGCAGCAGCAATTCTTGTAGCATGTTAACATCTGACTCATTACTCCAGATTAAAAGCTTATACAAAACAGCATCAGGAACCTGACGCATTTCAGTCTCTCCCACCCTTAGTAATAGACACATAAAAATGTATATTAGATGTATAGCACAGAGCTGTTAATACGAACATGGCCCTATAGAAATAAAAATATCATTATAAAACAAAAAAGTACAGAATTAAAGAAAGCCCCAAAATACTGTGTGAAATAAGGAAATCACCCTATTTCACACAAAGATGGGTGATATCTTAAATTTAAGAGATGTAAATCTGAACTTGTTCTATCATTTAATGCCTAGATCTTAAATTCCACACTTGTTGCTTACCACATATTGTAGTGTGTCCTCAACTCTATTTTAATGGCATCATTCATAAGCTCCCTAATAATTTAAGAGGACACAATCTTCATGCTACGTTCTGTCTATTCATCTACGTATCTATTCATGCATCCTAATTATCTATAAAGTACTTCAGTTACAATATGTATTATTCTGGTAAATCATCTCTGTACCATTCAATTGGAATTCTAAACTTTACATGTCTTACAATGGTTAACACCACATTTTTATGTTCATTGATTGATAACCAGTTGTGAAGCGAGTCTTGTTTCTGTACCAAAGTAGGTCCCCACTTAATTCCCATATTTCTTGCTGTTCTACAAACCATCTTTAAATGGCTCTTGAACAAAACCTCAATAAGTACAGACTTATTATATAGTGAATAAAGTACCCCCTCTTGTAAATTATAAGGATATTATAAGTTACCGAGGAGTTTCATGACCATATAAAAACACGAGGCCGAGAGTTTTTATACAGGTCATGGAACTCTGAGGTAACTTCTAATATCCTCATATTTTGCAACAGGTGGTACTTTATTTATTATAAGTTTCATTGAGTCTTGTGACAGAAATGACATCACTATTTACCATTTATAACTGATGACATCAGTACTCACCGTTTATAAGGATATAATTTACAAGATATACATGGTATATTATTGTATTTGTGTATTATATCGTTAAAATACACAAGAGTCATGAATAAACAGTGCTTAGTGATGTCATCAGTTATAATCAGAGCTTAGTGATGTTATTTTTGTCACATGACTCACTGAAACTTGTGTATTATAATAAATAAATACCCCCTGTTGGAAAATATGAGGATATTAGATACCATCTTGAAGTTCCATGACCTGTATGAAAGCACTCTGCCTTCAGCCTCGTGTTTTTAAATGGTCATGGAACTCCTTGGTAACTTAAAATATCCTTATATTTTACAAAAGGGAGTAGTTTATTCTCTATATAAACTGTGCTATATTCTTTATAATCTAAATTAATATGTTTATAATCTAGGTGTTAGACTGAATTCAGATTTCTTTGAGAAAAGGGAATATTTTGATCCTTTATAATTATGAGAAGCAGGCTGGACTTTTGCCCGGCACCCCTCTACTCTGTATTGTTTGAACACTGTATGTTACCTTATCTAGTTTAATATGATTATTTCATACAGTGGTTATGTTCTTATTAAGTGCAATGCATAAACATGATATGCATGGTGTGACCTCATTTTTATGTGACTAAGGGCAGGAGTGCCTGAAATGCTTCCAGTTCCCAATGCTGTTTTGCATATTCTTTTAATCTGGAGTTTAAAAGAAAAAGTAGCTTTTTTTTAACGCACTACTGGAGTTTTGGACCCTATGCACAGTACTCACTTGTAGAGTACTGCTGCTTCATTGCAAATCAGGCTAATTTGATCATTGGCTCCCTGGCCATTGATTAGATCATAATAAAGACCTATTCAGACTTGTTGGAAGAGGCCCTTATCAACAAGCACGTAGAGTGCAGTCCCAACAGTAACTGAACTGGGTTTTAAACAGCCTGTGTGTTTTTTCAGAAAAATCCAGAGGAGGACTGCTCAGGGAGAACACTAAACTGGAACCCAGGAAACCTCCTACTTACAATCTACAGCATCCGCACCATCGAGCAGCTACTGCCCTTTTTCAACGTACTAAGCCAAGTCTTCAATAGCAAAATCACAAGCAGATGTGTTGGAGAATCAGGGAGCCCGATACTTTACCAAAGCTCTTTTCCCAACAAAGACATAAAACTGGAAAACCAGAAACTGTTTTCCAGCAAAATTAGACAAAAAATTGAGGAGATGCTTGAGAGAGATTTTCTTGAGGGGGTTTTGAAGAGCTGATCTAAAGCCACTACTGATCATCACATTTGCATTGTACAGCATTTGGATTTTTTTTACCTTGTATGTAATGTATGAGAAATGCTTCTTACTACTTACTCATTTGATCATATTTAATTTAAATATTTTTATTTGTAAATAAAAAATCAACCATACTAAAAGAACTTCCAGTCTGAACTAGATTTCCTGCATATTTTTTTGTGCTTAGTCTTGCTCTCTTCGTGACAGTAAGCTAACACCCTATATATTATGAATATAGTTTCCAGCATTCCCTATAACTTAACAAATAATGCTCTAATTCATCCTCATTTACAAGGGGTATACTGCGTTGATCCCAGTAGCTTGTGCCAAAAAGTTAGTTTTAAAGTTATGAACTAAGTACACGGCCAGAACCAAACACCCTGTACCCATTGAGGGAAGTTCAGGATGTGGAAGGTGCACTGCAAAGGCACTTGTGTTTTGTTCTATTGTTCTAGACCAGGGATCTCCAACCTTTTTCACCTGTGAGCCACATTCAAATGTAAGAAGGGTTGGGGAGCAACATAAGCATTGAAAATAGTTCCTGAGGATGCCAACAAAGGGCTGTGATTGGCTATTTGGTAGCCCCTATGTGGACTGGAGCCTAGAGAAAGCTCTATTTGGCAATACAACTGTTTTTTTTATGCAACCAAAAGTTTCCTCCAGGAATTCAAAAATAAGAACCTGCTTTGAAGCCACTGAGAGCAACATTCAAGGGGTTGGGGAGCAACATGTTGCTCACGAGCTTCTGGTTGGGGATCACTGTTCTAGACCATTGCATCCAATGGAATCCAGCACCTGTATGACTTCCCTTCAGGCATGAAATTATCAGCAGTGGAAGATCATCCCATGGGTACAGTGACAGTATCGTTCATAACATGTATGGAGATGGTTTGTGGCATGTTTCTCCCCCCTAAATATGATTGCATTTAGCGCTTGTTACACAAAAAGCCTGTGAAATTTTGTGCATTATTTCAGTGCTTGACACACTGACTTTGTATCTGTCACATCACTGGCTGGACTATTTTGAATACACAAGAGTGTAACTTACTGCACAAAAGTGTCTTCATGAACTGGAGAATCTGCTCTCCCATTAGGTGCTCTGAACATTGGTTGAAAGATGTGAGCTCAGAAATACTGTATATGTCTTATTAACTGAAGCTGCAAAGCTCGTAGTTATCAGGATGTTATTGTAATAACTTATTCCCAATGAATTTTCAACATACACATACAATGTGTGTTCTGGGGCATTTAACATGAAGCTGGCATACTTTTGAGGTTACCATTAAATATTGCTTTGTATATTATTAGTCATTGAAAGGGCACCGGTCACCTTTTTTAACCCTGCCAGAGGTCCTTTCTATCCAACTTGCATAGCGAACATGCACATAATAAACGAGTTTCACAAGCTGACTTCGATCTCTTGGATATGGATTTCAAACCTTACACATTGTGGGTGGTACATATTAATGCCATTTATAAATCAAGGACTAAGAACTCACTAATAGATAAAAAGTTAAGTGGACAGTTAAGGTGGCCATAGACGTAACAATTACGATCTTTCTTGGAAAAGATCTTTCCAAGAAAGATCGTTCGTTTCAATACACACGGGCAGAGCTGAATCGTCAGATAAACAGGTAGATATACGGGAAGAAACAATAGAATTCTACCTGTATCTGACGATTCAGCACTAACAATGGGCGATGTTTGGGTCCCTTCAAAGGCCTCCGATCAAAATTTTCCGCCCAGCCCGATCGACGAGCCGACTGATATCCAAGTCTTCTGCCGATATATCAGTCGGCTCTTTTTCCACCATACACGCAACGAATATTGTACGAAAATTCGTTTTGTACGATTTTATCTGTGCGTCTATGGCCACCTTTACCTAAAACATTTTAATTAGTAGGTGATAGTAGATTGTGGAGGTACCAAGTGACTGACCCTATAGGTCAATGGTAAGTTCTACTATTGGTGAGGGATAACCTCATGTCAGGCTCAGAAGTTCCAGACAGCTGATGGTGGGACAGAAGGAATAGCCCATCTTGAGGGGTAGTGATAGAGTTCTGGCAGTTCTGCAAATAAATTGACAATTTAAAGGGATATCTCCATCTATATCTGATGTGCTGGGATATCAGTGCAGTTCAGCTTTCATAATTTTTCTGTGTTGAAATGTTGCTGAGGCCAGATCAGAGTTGATAGAATATATGTGTCTTTTATATCTTTTATAAGTTGAGAAGCTGCCCTAGAAGTTTTCATTATAGATTCTTTGGATTTATAGTAGTCAAATCCTGCAATAACATATTTTTTTTGGGAGGGGGGGGGGGCTTGTTGCCTTAGCCCTTGAGCCCTATGGACTACAGTATATACAGGGGATATGTAGAAGTAGAATGAGGATCCTAATGTTCTGACCTTATCAGTTTTCTCCTCCATGTGGTCTTGGAGATCATGCAGTTGCTGTTGTAGTTTAGTGATTAGTTTATTGTGAAACGTAACCTTGCCAAGCATATCATCTACTTTGTCTACTATTGCCAAGGTGCTATTGCCCAGGTCCTGCGTCTTGCAGCAATGATTTGAACCGGCTTATTAAAAGTGAGTCTCCAGAATACCTTACTGTGTCAAGTCAAGTCAGATTGGAGAGTTTTGAGGGTAAATGTTGTCTCTGTGTTGGCCATCTTGGAAGTTTCAGCGGTTCTGCATCATGGCCACTCCCCCAAATATAACTTTTTTTTTTAACCTGACCTCCTTCAATTTGGCTTATGTGACTTCAAAAATTAAGTATAACTGTATTGAATTTTCACAGACACACGATTCCCCTGGATTCATCATAGTCTATCCCTGACTCATACAAACCATATCCCAGAAATTCCCAATTTACACGTTTCAAGGTAGATTATTAATCCATTTAGTTGTATAGAATAATGTTGCAAAAAACCCAGTGCAGTATATGAATCTAGGCCAAGGAACCCCCTATCCCCCAGTTTGTGCCTTTACCATACGCAAAATTATGGCAAAAAACTGTGTAGGTCTCAGGCTTTATTTAACAGTTTAAAGAATCAAAGTCTAGGTACACCCTGACCCCAGCTGCGGCTCTTATTCTCCAAACTTGGGCTCACTGCCCAAAAATGGTGCTAACCCAGTCTCTTGCATGCATCAAAGACCGTGCAGTCCCAGTATGATGCACACTCATGACTCACTCAAGGTAGGCCTGCACTGTAATCAATTCGTACTCCTAGAGCCGCACTGACGCAGAGCCACAGCTGACCCCAACAAATCTGTTGGTACTCCAGAGGAAGGGCAAAAATTCTAGCACTTTTTAGCCAATTAGTGCTACTAGAAAATTTCCTTCCTGACCCCATCCAGTCGATAGGTCAAAAACCCTGGAGCACCTTCTTCATGACTGGATCCGTCTTACCTAGGGAGGGAGGGTGGGAAACAAAAAACAGGTTAGTAATGAGCTCCTCAAGAACCGCATCCCCTTAAAAACCCTGCCCTGCTCAACACTCCTCCTCTGACTCCTCCCCCAGCTCACCCTTCTTTTTCTTGCCGTTGCTAGCCCCCTTCAATTGTTCTCACCTGGGGGCTAGCTGGGGAGGGTTGGGGGAGGCTAAACGCTGCACCTTAGGCGGAAGGGGGGCCTTGCCTTACCCAATTTTAGCCCAAGACAGGCTTCATTCCCCCTAAGTAATAATGAGTATTTCAGTACTGATATTTTGTTTTTAGTAACTTTTATTTAAGTTGTGGGGTAGGTTGTGGATAATTAGGGAAGGTGTGGTCTGAGTGGGTAGGTTTGATACAATACAGTAGAAGCAATAATAGTGGCAGATGAGAATTTTCTTTTTCATATAGTCATTTTTCTTGATCTCATTATTTATCATCCAATGACTATTCATCCTCAAACGATGATTCTTCATTATCAGAAGCAATTTTCACCTGCACTTGCTCTGTCCTGCACAAACAAAACAATGTATATTTTCAAGATGACTGCAGGTCAAAGAGAAACCGGACCCATAGAATGTACAATGGTACTTTCATTCTGGTCCATAAATTTTACAGTGGGTAGCAATTAAAGGATTGAATTAAAAAATGTTCCTCCATTCAGGAGTAGCCTGTGTATCAGATGAAGGAATACTAGAACGGTAAACTGTAATGAGTATTGCTTTGTACTTAGCTTATTTTATTTTTAACACGTCACCATTAAGCCCATATAATATGTTGTAATATTTCAGTTTTTTTTTTAATGTTTCAAAATACTGTTCATTCCTGCAATATCTGTGTTAATTTCCCCCTCTGAACATGTTTAGCCTCTTTTGCAACATTTCAGCCAGGCTTACATACCTGATAGACTGCAACACTGGAGGTGCCCCTTCATCCATAGAGGGCAATTTTCTCTTCAGTCTGCAATACTGAATACTGTAAAAAGAGGGGAAAGTTAACTTGAGTTTCCACTCTACCTGCCCTCCACAAAATGAAAACAAATTAGACTTACAATGCAACAAGTCCTATCACTGAGAAGAGCATCAGGACAGAACCGATAGAGAGTACAACTATAAGAGCTGTTTTCTCATTTCCTTTGATGTTTGGGAGGATATAATAGCTGATGAAATCACGTTCCTCCACAATTGAAGTTATCTCTGTAGGATTTACGGCAGTCGTCTTAGTAGGTACAGGCATTGTTGTCTTTTTCCCTACATTTGATGAAGCAGCCTGTGATCTAGCTGCTAGAAGAAAGGCAGGTAAGTGAATAATCTTAAGTGACATTAAGTGCTTGGCTGAAAACAATTTGTAAGCACCCCTTAATACAGCAGCTTCTGTGACAGACAGTGAGGGGCTGATTTATTCATTTTGACTGTTGCATTTTTCTGATATTTTCGTAATTTGAAAAAAAGATTTTCTTTTTAAAGAAACCTAGAAAATAAAAAATATCTCTGCATGTTTTGGGGAAAAAATGATAAAAACCTGCAGAAAAAAACTAATGATCACAGGTAAACAATGACATTTAATAAATCGGCCCCCTAGGCTTTTTATATATGTTGAATGTTTCAGGTGTAAACAGGTGCCAAGCTTTTCATTTTAAATCACCTATAAAAACAGAAATGAGTTCTACAACTGACCTAAATGTTCCCTTGGATTTACAACCTTAATTTCAATTGATGGAATTGGCTTGTAGAGATTTCCTTTCACTGAGAGCCGGACTTGATATATGCCACTGTCTGTAGTCTCTGTGGGGCTGATCACCAAACTGCAGTTCCCCCTGGATACCAGGGATGTAAAAAGTACTTGGTGCCTGTGTCAAAGGTTTTCACGTTGACACCATTCATTTGGATTAATGGCGTGTAATCTTGGTTGCCCATTGTAGTCTTGCCCCACTCCAGCTCAATCTTGCTGGGGTTGAGATGATGGCGCGTATGGAATGAGCAAAGTATCACACACAGAATTTTTGTATATTTACCACTGTAAGAGAGAGATATAACATTAAGATCGCAATCGGTACAGAGGTTGAAATACAAAAATAGATGGTAAATTGCAGCAGTGAATTTACCGGTACTTAAAGGAATTGTTCAGTGTAAAAATAAAAACTGGGTATGCAAGGCTGTGCAAAATAAAAAATGTTTCTAATATAGTTAGTTTGCCAAAAATGTAATGTATAAAGGCTGGAATGACTGGATGTCTAATATAATAGCCAGAACACTACTTCCTGCTTTTCAGCTTTTTCATCGTCTTGAAGGGGGGCCACATGGTACATTTCTGTTCAGTGAGTTTGCAGTTGATCTTCAGCTTCAGCTCAGATTCAAAAGCAACAGATATGAACCATGTGCCCCCCTTCAAGTCTCTGATTGGTTACTGCCTGGTAACGAGGGCAACCAGTCAGTGTAAACCAAGAGAGCTGAAAAGCAGGAAGTAATGCTCTGACTGATATGTTATACATCAAAACACTCCAGCCTTTATACATTACATTTTTGGCTAACTAACTATATTAGAAACATTTTTTATTTTGCACAGCCTCTATTTACACAGTTTTTATTTTTACACTGTACAATTCCTTTAATAGCAAAAGTGTAAAATTATCTGTTTCTTTTTCTAACTATCTGATCAAAACTGATTTTATACAAAATTTAGATATTAGGGAGCACCAACCATCAGTTACAGGAAAAAATGGTGTGCAGAGTCAGATAATGTATATTAAATCAAAAATAAAGGAGAAAAAGAGCTGACCCATGTGACTGCACCATCCCATCCACAGCATCCAAATTGCTAATGTGCAAATAAAACGTAACTTTTAATAAGAAAATATGTTAAAAATGTTAATATATAACTGTCCAGTATTCACACTTAAAAATTAGGCTATCCACAGAGTACTGATTGACCAGGGCAAAAAGTGAGTTGGTGTTTGGGGTCAGTACTGATTAATTGCGTGGTGGTTGTATATTACCAACCGCATGCAGCATATAGCAAATGCAATGTGTCCCAATACCGGACAAAACACACAACCATTAGGCGATTCCACTCCACGTGCCAACCCCCCTTTAAGACCTTACTCCTAGAGTAGCAATCAGGGCAAACTTGGTCACACTTAGAGGATTAAATACCCTGTGCCAACCCCTTCACCCACTCAGAGAACCCTCCCATCAAGTGGTGTCCTCGGCACCATCAACCAATGCCCGTAACAAAGTTGCACTTCATAAGTTAAGGTCGCACAACTAATCAGTGTGCCTGAAGTATGGTAGGTTGTTGCTATTGCAATCCAAAAAAGATCCAAAAGATGTGCGCTTTGCAAGACAAGACTCCCCCATGATTTTCCTAAAAGAGAGTGTCAAGATTACTTTAAGGAAAATTTTCAGCAAGATGTGCCTGAGTCCATGTCGGAATTCATGTCCTGGTTCAAAGTTAATATGCAACAGACTTTTGATACGTTCAAAAGTGCCACTCAAGCTCAGCCACAAGTAAGTACTTCAGTGGCTAGCCAGGTGGAGGCGCCAGTAGTACATGAGGTGGCGATGGACTCGTCTGATGAGGATGCTAGGGAGGATTCCTATGTTTTTTCAGTAGAAAATATAGATCATCTTGTTAAAGCTGTTAGATTTTCGATGGATTTAAAAAATAAAGATAAGCCACGTTCCAAACAGGACATGATGTTTCTAGGTCGGAAAAGAGTATTTCCAGTGCATGAGGTAATTTCAAGTATCATTTCTAAGGAATGGTTAAAGCCTGAAAAGAAGTTAACTATGCCTAGGAAATTGAAAGTTTTATTTCCATTTAAAGAAAAGGTGGTAGCAGCTTGGGACCTTCTGCCTAAAGTCGAGGTGGCTAAGAAGACGACTATTCCAGTGGAAGATGGAGCCATTTTTAGAGATCCGATGGATCGGAAGGTGGATGCTGCTTCCAAGAAACAATTTGAATCCTCTGCAGCGTGGGTTTAGGCCTGGAGTGGTCACAGCTTGTGTTATCCGGTCCATTAGGCTTTGGCTTACGCAGCTGGATCAAGATATGGAAGATGGAGTTTCTCGTGAAGACATGAAGTCTTCCATGGAAATTATTAAAGGGATCCTGTCATCGGGAAACATGTTTTTTTCAAAACGCATCAGTTAATAGTGCTACTCCAGCAGAATTCTGCACTGAAATCCATTTCTCAAAAGAGGAAACAGATTTTTTTTCATATTCAATTTTGAAATCTGACATTTTGTCAATTTCCCAGCTGCCCCTGGTCATGTGACCTCGATTTCTTTGCACAAGAGTTCCCAGGTGGTTTGTGAAGAGAATATTTCTCCTCAAGGGAGTTCAAGAATTTGTGCATTCCCGTGTGTTGGTTTCTGTTCCTCAAAGCAAATAGAAGAAGGGTGTTTATTCTTCAGTTTTTTTGGTCCCCAAACGGTCAGGCAAATTTTGGATGATAATCAATATAGTTTATCTAAATACGTTCATAAAGAAGATTCATTTCAGGATGGAGGGCGTCAGATAAGCAGTTTCTATCTTGCAGGAAGGAGATTTCATGGCGACGATCGATCTTCAAGACGCCTACCTTCATATTCCTATTTGGGAGGGGCATCAACAACTCCTGAGAATTGCGATCAGAGATCAGCACAAGACAAGTCATTATCAGTTTGCAGCTCTACCTTTCGGTCTCTTGTCATCCCCTCGAATTTTCACCAAGGTCTTGGTGGTGGTAGTAGCTTTCCTGAGGACCCTGAACATTCCGATTGTTCCTTATCTGGACGATTGGCTATTGAAAGCGTCTTCTAGAGATCTACTGCTCAGTCATCTACAGAAAGCAATTTCCTGTCTGGAGGCTCTGGGTTGGAAGATCAATTACCAGAAATCAGATCTTATACCGTCACGGAGAAAGCAGTTTTTGGGGGTTCTGCTGGATTCGGACAGAGTCGTACGTACCTTTCTCAGCTGAGGAAAGTCAGCCTGTGCAGTTCCTTGTTGAGTCTCTCTCAGCGAAGGGTAGTCTCGATCAGGCAGGCCATGTCAGCCTTTGGAGGAATGACGGCGACTATATGAAGCTTCTTCAGAGAGCAATAGTGAGAAGTTGGGATGGCACAGAGAGCTCTCTGGACAATCCCATGACGCTATCTGCGCATGTAAGGCATTCGCTCAATTGATGGAAAGACCCAAATTTGTCCAAGGGAGTTCCTTGGGTCGTAGAGCGGTGGCTTATTCTCACCACCGATGCCAGCAGGCAAGGGAGGTCATAGGGTTTGTGATCGAAAGCAATATGTCATTTGCATATGCGCTTTTGTCCACCAATATATAATACATAATGAATTTCCCTGATTTTGATTATTTTAGTAACAAACAACACAAAATATCCCAATACAAAAAGGACAAATACAAAAATGGAGATTGTGCACATCAAGAGATTGAAAAAGCCACTAGATCAAAATATATATTTGATATATATAATGGCTAAATAAAGTGGACCTACACATAAAAATCTGTATAAAAAAAAGTTGTTTGCAAATTAAACATGCAACCCAAATAGTTTTTCTCATTAAAGGCATTTATCAATAAAGGCATTTAAATATCTGAGCTGTCAATCAAATATTACCTGCCTGAGGCATAGAGGTGGGGCAGTCAATTACTTTCATCTTCCATTCAGCACTTCCTAGATGTTACTGCTCTCCCCACAATCCCCCTCCCTCCTCATACTCTATAATTGGTTAGGGCAATGAGTATGGGCATTAGGTTTCCCATTCGGGAAAGATTGGGATGATACACAACTTGTCTGAATAACAGTGTCCACAAAATGGCGCCTGCCTGAGTGCTGTGATTGTGTAATTCCAAGACTGAAGGAAACACAAATTAAATAATAAATGTAGTGTAAGTAAGTTTTATTTTGCTCAACTAACATGATAAAAAATTATTGGAATTATTTCTGAGGGTGACAGGTCCCCTTTAAGTAGCTCAAACTTTTGGGTAACAATTCGGGATATCCGTATTTAAGTATGCAGACAAAAGTGAAGGCTGAGGTCCTGATAACAAATGCTTATCATCTCTAAATGTAAGAAACAGAGCAAACTAAAATGTTAATATTTTTGTGTGAATTCCCACCTGTGTGTCAGCTTCAGCATACACACGCACAACATCCTCTGTTCCTGAAGGTCGTACAAATGATCTTGACATATTGTAATTCTTGACAAGGTCATCAATTTTTTCTTGGAGCCCTGGTGGTTTTACTGTGCGCCTCTCAGCGTCAGTAGTTTCAATTACTTTCCTGTCTGCAACCTACAAAATATTGCATTGCAACACATTACATGCTCTTATTGTCAGGAATAAAATAGGAACATGCGATATAACAACCACAGCCACTAGTCATATTAGAAGAGGAGGTGTATGGTTAGCAGTTTCAGCAGGGTTTATTTAATACAGGCTAGATTCAAATATTAGTAAGTATGAATACCAAGGACTGTAAACTGCAGCTGTTAGATCACCAAATGTTAAGTGTTAAGGGTCTGCAGTACTGAATAGGGAATCAGGCTTAGATCATTCTTCTGATGTATGGGACCCGGACCACAAGAGGCATTGACAACCTAGAAGGTGAACCTTAAAGGAGAATTCAACCCTTTAATAAATGGTCACAATCATTAATCAGCCAGTGGTGTAAATAAAAGTTACAGGTCTTCACAGAAAGTTCTAGTTAGACTTTTCTTATACATAGTGAAACTGCACATCTGGCAGCAGGCACAGCAGGAGATGCTTTTCGTAGAGGGGTCTTGCCGCACACGCTGCCTTAAGGAACTTGGAGTGGCTTTCGATGCATATGTCTGGCAGGATACTACTGTGCCTTGCAGGAGCTGCTGTTGGGGTCTAAAACTGCTCTGCTGCTTCTTAATCAATTAGTACAGATGCATGCTGCCAGCTGCACTATTTACAGGCCGACATGTGCCTGAACTAATAATTCATTTTGAATTGGTGCTATTGTGTGGCTTCATTAGAGATGTGTTGGAAAAAGCTAAATCAAACCAAAACAATTATGTAACATATGCAAGGACTTATGCATAGGTAAAAAAATGTTAAAGGGGAACTGCTTCCAAACCAAAATTTGATAAAGAGGCCCACTTAACACAGAAACCCCTAATATATCCATCACGGTTACCTGTTTCTTCAAAAAGTATGAATAAATGCATTTAACAGTTCTTCTCTTTCTGTATCATTTGAAATCCTGGCAGGGAAGGAGGGACTAAACACTACTACTCCACAGTTTACAGACAGCATACAGGAACTAAATAACCCACAATGCATCGTACTGTGATGTTCTGTTCCTTATTGAAATCACTTGTGCAGGGAATTGTGGGGTTTGGAGGATGCAGGCTGAGGACAGATCGCAATTGATACAAAGTAACAGTAGTCAGCAAAGTAGACAGAATGATCAGCAGGAGAGCAGGGGGCTAGGCTTAGGGAACTGTCAGAAACCATTAAAAATCATGGTCTGCATATTTTTTAAATTATGTATATTGCAAAGTTGCTTGAAATTATGTTTACTTCAAAAAGCTTGTTATGTTTTTGTGGAATTTCCCTTTAAGAACATGGAAACAAAGAGCAGCACAATGGAGGCTATATTTCCATTTTATCTCAATTTGTTGTTAAAAATCTATAAAATCTATTCTTACGTAACATGGCAAAATGTGCCAACAGAGGCTGTAAGGTTTCCAAAACTGTAACTGTAACTGAAACAAATGACACATTCTGCATGTTTTCTTTTTGTGCAGACCAGCAGATGGCGCTGCAGACAGATGTTGCTGTGTCCAGGGTCAGGGACCACTTCCTCCCATGTGAGCGGCGCAAGGACAAACAGGGGTGGGTGACAGTTATACCTACTGTTGCCTGCTTTACCCTCTGCATAAGTGAACAAGGGGGCGGATGCTGACATCAGGGGCTGAGCAGTGGCATATGGGGCTGGGTTATGACATTTGGGGGCATGTTTGTGCCTTGTGTTGGCGGGGTTTTGACATCAGAGGGGGTTATTGGCCAAATTATTGTTGGGGTTGAAACTTGAACAGGCAGTTATGACCTGAACAGCCCTAAGAAAAACCTAAAGAGTTTCGTGCCTATTGGGGCAAGTAAGTGCCCCAATAGGCACGAAACGCGTTTCATGTCCTAATACATTTTTCTACTTAATTAAATAATTGTTTCTTTAATCCTGGAGATCCTCACATTTTTTCTGGATACAGTGTTTCATACCAGGGGATTCCCAATCAGTAGGGATTCCAAGACATAGGAAAAGATAACACTATGGACCCCTGCATAGCACTTTGTACTTATATTATAATTAAGGCTAAATTACTTATTTTCAGTTATTCTTGATTACCCTGACCCCTATTTCAGCACTTGACCCCCTGGGGAGCCATTTCCAGGTTCAGCATCTCTGTCGTATCTCCCAACACTGGAAACTTGGAAAGAGGGACAAAAAGTTATTTTTTTATCATGCCCATTTTGTGGCTACATCCCCTTAATATCATGTCAACTTTACAACATTTGCCAGGTTATGGGAAATCTGAACACATTTCTGGGGGTTTTAGGGTCATGTTTTATGTGTTTTTACAGTTTTGCTAATGAAGGTGACATGTCCTTTTAATCTTCAAGTCTCATTTTTCTCAAGAGACTTGCTTATATTAAATAGTTACAGTTGTATCTTTGCTTAAATAGATACATTTGTATCTAAGTGCAGGTGCTGAGTATTCTGGACTCTCTGCCAAAAAGCCTCTTATTTAAAAAAAAAAAAGCTCTGAATTATGGGAAGGCAGTCTAAGTCCATTTTCAGGAGATAATTCAAATTTTTAATTCAAATTCAAAACTTTAAAAATTATGCAATGATTTCCATTTTCTCTGTAGTAATAAAACAGTAGCTTGTACTTGATGGTAACGAAATTGCATACATCTATACTGGTAACAGTGTAACGATGTTGGGTTTATTTATTTTTTCATAGTTTTGGGAGTCCTTTATCATACATTTCAACCTTCACCTTTAAAACATTACACAGTTAAAGAGTAAAAAATTAATTATGCACTGCAGACTCAATCTCTGCTGCTCTAAATCAAGTACATTCATTTCAGCATTCTCAATTTAACAGTGAAAATAATACAACATAACTGATACAGGGCTGCACAGATTATAGAACACAATACATTTAAGGCATGGTGCCTTTAAAAACACAGCGTTATTCATTTAATTAAATATAATGTCCCAGTGTCCAGCTAAATAACCCTAGTGTGCGCAAAATGTTTATCTATACATTTCCCAGCAAACCACTGCCACCCATTAGGAATCGCTAGGGTTGCCACCTGTTGGGGTTTGACAGACCCAATAGTTCTGTTTTTCTTAGGGCTGTTCAGGTCATAACTGCCTGTTCAAGTTTCAACCTGCCTGTAATACACTCTACATTTGATGTTGTCTGTACCACTTGCCTCAGAGAAATTGTTTACTGTGAGTAAACCCTGTGTATGTCTCCATAAAAATGTACTTGCATACATGGAAAAGTCAGCAGCAAAGTACTATAGCATTGTGCCTCTTTTACCCTTTGCTGGATCCATACATTTCTATTTAAAAGGGAATAAAGAGTCTCGGTTTTGCCTAATTTATGCCTTCTATCCAAGCACATGTATGCTAATCCATTCTAAAATCAGTAGGAAGAATCCATTATATTTTTTTCCAGATGTGTTTCTGATCTTATTTTGTCTGAAATAGTTTTTATGTCCATATCTGTGGATAAGGGGGGTCATATTGACTGACTCAGCAAAGGCATTCTCTGTGATGGCACACCTTGTGATCATTTGGCGATTACAGCTTTGTACTTATTGTTCTGTCCTCCCTATGTATTACCCTGGGGCAGTGTGTAGTTCGACATGCAGCCAAACCTCCCCATGCTCCAATAAAGAGACTGAGAACTGAAGTCTGTAGATTTTACTCGATGGCAAGGGGAATAGGTGAAACAAATAAAAGAAAGTAGAATAAATGAATTGCAGAGAACTGTGCAATATAAAATATATGTTGGCACAAATGTCTATGCACAATGTCTCTTGGGGTGCTGGCAGCTGTGGAGGTGATTTGGTGCAACTTTGAGTCCATTTATTTACCAGCGATGCTACCATGAGGAGAGAATGAAACTGTCTGCTTCTTCCACACCATGAGTTGTAAAATGGAGTCTTGGCTCCCACAAGGCATTGCACTAGGTCACATGGTAATTACGGTAACCAGGTAGGTTCAATTGCACTGCTGTAACTGGCCTTATGAAGGTTCTGAATAAACATGAAATGGCCTTGTGTAATTACAGCAAGCATCCAGCGGAGGGAGCCCACAGCATGCGAGTCAGGAAACCCCATAGCCTGGTAGAAGCTTATGCTGGAGACATGACACTTATATCTATGGAGAATGTGTTTGCCAGGCAAGTAAAATGGCAGCTCTTTACCATTGGTATTAATGGAATGAGTGCACACAATCACATAATACACAATGTCCGACGACATTATGTGACATTTACAGTCACATATGAATAAAAAAAGAAAATACAGCTATTAATAGTAAATGAATGACCCTTTGAGAAGGTTTTCCTGTAGATGTGTCTCTGGGCCCGTCTTCTTTGCAGATCCAAACTTCTGAGCAGTGTGAGAGGTTCTGTATCCCAGCTGATGTGAAGCTGCTTCCTCCGTCTTGCCGTTTAGCGCAGCAGATTGCTGGAGAAGGGTTACACATGCGGCTGAAAGTGGAAGCTGCTAACAGTACAGGTACTGTCAGAATGAGAGAACACTTTGTTCTAAATATAATCTCCTCTTTCTTAGCATTGTATTATGTTACTGGAATAGTCCTATCGATGATCTATTAAAGTGTCAGTATTTGAAATCATCCAAACACTGCAATAGGTCAAAGTGAAAGCAGTGACTGCAGATGGACTAGTTATTTTCCATGCTCATCACTGGGTGTTTTGTACTAAAGTAAAGGCATAAAAATGACCTGTTAAAAAGGAATATGGCTATGACCTTTTTAGTTTATACATTTTATCAGGTTTGGGGTCTGCATCTGGATTCCATCACGGAGGGAAATCCAGTTCACTTGCAGTGTATCTAGAATAATGTCTTCATTCTCAGTACCTGCACTAATTACTTAAGCACCTTGTTCTAACTTTGGAAAATTAGCAGTGTCATTATGTGTGAGTGCCAATGTCAGGAAAGAACATACATTCTGAGAAAAGGAATCCGTGCTCTGTTTAATATTGCATAATGTATAGGGTAGTAGTGAAGAGAAAAGAGAGTTTGTTGATGCACCCGCAAGTTACAAAACAATGTATCAAACAAAAATAAGCAATTGCGAATTCATGAGGTAGAATACTGGGTGACTCCCAGATTCACTCAATAGTTCACCAGGTAACTAGTTCAGGTGCTGTAGTAAATTAGTCATTAAAACTTAACATTTAATTGTTTTCATTAAAAACCGCACTTCCCGAATACGAACAAACACACAAATGAATAAATCTCTGAGGCCGAAGTCTGAATGCTACAGAGATACAGGGCTGTGCCCTTAAAAAACATATAAACTCGTTAAAACCACATAGGTGGATTGGTGTCAAGTAAGGGTAGTGCACTTTAGTTTAACTTCGCTCCCACTGGAGCGTGCATACAAAGTGAAAAAGTATCCAAGACGCTGCTCATTAGTATTGGTCAAGTCAACTGTTATCTATTCACAGTTGCTCCATTAATAACGAATTTGGTTGTAAATGCAACCATACAAAGTGCCCACACAAGACCGCTGCCTCCCGCACCTCCCTTCCGTTTCGTTCTATTAATCCCCAGAAATTCTACCTGGCTACGTAGGGAGCAGATAGGAGCTGGTCTCCCACCGTCCACCTATGCACACCCGACGCGTTTCACCGGTAAAACCGGCTTCTTCAGGGGCATAAGTGGTTTGCGCGTGTTCTCTGTGCGGTATAAATAGGCTTCTAAGCCGTTAGCTGTTGTGCGCGTACTTCCGCATACGTCATTCTGGTCATGTGACAAGTATGCGCCCATCGGGGAAGTATTACGTGTCGTCAGGAGATTCGTACTGCGCATGTGTGACTCGTTTCGCTGCGCTAGAGCGTTCCCTGTGGTGTCAAAGGCTTTGACACTGCAGGGTTAAGTAATGTATATACAATTGTATCCATTCGGTGACATTTAAAAGCATCGTAAGGTCACTTAAAAGGAAGGAAGTCAAGAAGTATATTGCTACAATTGCCTCTTATAAGGAGCAAGGAACGGGGCTTCTGAGTAATCCAAATTATCTTGGAGCCCATACCTATATCAATTAAATTGTGTTCCAGTGAAAATAAGTTTTAGGAAATATAATAAATCAAATTAAATAAGGAAAAATTAGATTAAATTAAATTAATGATGTTACAAAAAAGGGCTGAATGTGAACCCTTCATTCAGGCCCACGGGTGTTTTACTATTAAGCCGGTATATCCATTGGGCTTCACGTTGTAGTAATTTTCTGTCAATGTCACCTATTCTTGTGGTGGACATAATGTGGTCGACTGCAATGAATTTCATCACGTTACAATCACCTTTATGGTGATCATTGATATGATTGGCAATAGAGGTATTTCTTTTATTTTTGACATCGCCCATGTGTTCCATGATACGTCTCCTGAATTCTCTCTTCGTCTTACCAACGTATCTCTTGCCACATTTACATTCCATGACGTATATAACGCCGGTGGTCTTACAATTAATGAAATGTTTAATGGAGAATTCTTTAATGTCTAGTCGGCCAATAAAAGTAGTTTTTTTAGAAACGAACGGGCATGCCACACAATTCCCACATTTGTAGCATCCCTTAGTGTTGTGTGAAAGCCAGGTCTTTTTAGTAGAGCTAGTGTAATGACTGTGTATCAATCTGTCATGTAGATTTTTACTGCGTCTATAAGTGATCAGCGGTTTTTCACCAATGATTTCTTGAAGATCTGAGTCCTGTCTTAGAATGTGCCAGTGTTTTTGGAGAATATTGGTAATTTCGTTGTGTTGTGAACTATAATCACCTATGAGTCTGATCTGGTGTCTATCAGTGTTAGTAAATTTTTTGGATTCTATATGCCTCCTAGGAATCAGTAACTGGTTTCGATCACATTCTAGAGCTTTTTTATAGGCTTTTTTTAGACAATTGTGGCTATAGCCCCTTTGTTTGAATCTATCATGGAGTTTTCTGGCTTCACTTTTGAATTCAGGCAGGGTACTGCAAAGTCTCCTAACACGGAGATATTGACCTGTTGGTATCCCCTTGATCAAATTTTTGGGGTGTTGACTACCTGCATGTAGCAAATTATTGGTGGCTGTGGTTTTTCTATATACAGAAGTTTGTAAATTGTTGTGTGAATCTCGGAAAATATGAATATCCAAGAAATTGACCGTATCATGATCAATTTCGGAAGTTACTCGCAGGTTGATGTCATTAATATTTAGTTTTTCAACAAATTCTTTAAATTTGGGTACTGGTCCTGTCCAGAGTATGACTATATCATCAATATAGCGTAACCATAGAGAAATATGCTTTGTGTAATCACTTAAGTCTTCACTGAAAACGAATGCGCGTTCCCACCAACCCAAATATAAATTTGCATATGTGGGTGCGCAGGTACTGCCCATCGCTGTACCTTGAATTTGTTGATAATATTTGCCATTAAAGGTAAAATAATTATGTTTTAAGATGAATTCCAAAAGTTCCAAAATAAAGAGGTTATGTTTACTAAACTGTTGACCTCTTTGATTTAAAGTGTCTTTCACCGCTTTTAACCCAAACTCATGGATAATGCTAGTGTATAGGGATTCAACATCCAGACATGCTAAGTAGTGGTCTTCATGGAGGGAAATTCCCTCCAGGTGTCGAAGTGTGTCCATAGTATCTTGCACAAATGAGGGTAGACATGTGACAAAGGGTTGAAGGATCTTGTCAATATAAATGCTGCAGGGCTCCGAGAGACTGCCAATCCCCGATACTATGGGCCGTCCCGGCGGGGAGGTGGAGTTTTTGTGAATCTTTGGTATTGTGTAAAAGGTGGGAATAATAGGTGATTTGACCTGCATGAAATTCAGCTCATTCTTATTTATAAGATGGGAATCCTTGGCACGTTGTAAAATTAGGAATAAATCTGTTTGAAAGGTTTTAGTAGGGTCTTCTCTCAGTTGTACATAACAGCTAGTGTCGTTTAGTTGGCGCAAGCATTCATGTACATAGGCTAGTTTGTCTAGTATAACAATATTGCCCCCTTTATCACTAGGTTTGATGATGATGTCATCATTTTTTTCTAGTTGTAGTAAACCTTGTCGTTCTTTCCAAGACATATTCTGTCTACAATAAGGCGTGGATCTCAATCTAGTCTGTAAAGATTTTAGTTCTTCGGTACAACTTTCTATGAATACTTCAACTTTATTACAGATCGTACTAGGTGGAGTAAATTTGCTTTTAGGTTTGAGCAGAGTAAAGGGGCCATATGCTTCCTCTCTGTAGTTCTCATTGTCTTCCAAAAGGCTATATAGGTCATGAAGAGCTCTTTCTTCTTCTGGGGACCAATGCGACTGTTTGTTATCTTTACTAAAATATTTATGTAGCAGAAGTTTTCTACCAAAAAGATGTAGGTCTTTGACCCAATTAAATATATTGAATGTGCTGGTAGGGGAGAATGATAGACCATGTTTCAAAGCTTTAATCTGATTTTCCGTAAGAGAATGTTTTGAAAGATTTATGATTTGTAGTGTGTTTGGGGAGGTTACTTGTTGTACCGGTACCCCCATTTTTGACGGTCCCTCAGAGTTCTTTCCTCTGGATGTCGTGTCTCCAAAAAAGGAGGATATGAGGACTGTGTACTAGTGGACGGTTCTTTATTCCCCCTCATTTTTCTGTCACGTGTTTGTTTTTTACTGTTATAATAGCGATTAGAACCAAAGTTGTGAGCGGAGCTGTCGCTATTCATTTGTGTGTTTGTTCGTATTCGGGAAGTGCGGTTTTTAATGAAAACAATTAAATGTTAAGTTTTAATGACTAATTTACTACAGCACCTGAACTAGTTACCTGGTGAACTATTGAGTGAATCTGGGAGTCACCCAGTATTCTACCTCATGAATTCGCAATTGCTTATTTCTGTTTAATATTGATTAGAGAAACTCTTCAAATGTAATTTTCTAAGCAGAGCAACATCATCTTTCTTTTATCATTAGCTTTTTCTTGACTGAGACAGTTAAGTGAAATTGCCCAGGAGGTGGCACTGTTGATACTAAATTCATTGATTCAACTCATTACTGTTCAATTTCTGTTGTACAGAGGGCCAAAGTTTTTCTGGCCTACATAGTGGAGGAGGGCCGATAATGGAAGCCAGTTACTGTTTTTAAACCACACCCACTTTAAACCACATCCATGTAACCACAAGATCATGTGGTAGCACACCAAAAAAACAAATAGTTAGTGCTTACTGCAGGGATATCACTTATCACTCATATGTGAAAAAAGTTGTCATATTAAGACATATCCTTAAATCCACATGCCTCCTCTTCCCCTTGGATAACACAGCACCCCCAGCACATGATTAAACACCTTAGGGGCCCTAACAATAATTTATTTTCAAATTCTAACAAACCCCCAGAACAAATACCAGGTTTATATTCCACAGGCAGAGAAGGGCACACACAGACAGAGTATGTCACACGTAGGCAGAGCAGGGCACAAACAGGTAGACCGGGCACACACAGGCAGCATATGGAAGGCAAAGCAGAGCAAGAGACAGGGAAACCCATCAGGACCAGTCTAATATGTACTACATACAGTGACACAGTGCTGTTGTCTATTAGCATTTTGTATAAAGTGTGAACAGGTGAACAATGTGGGCAGGTTCAGTCTGGGTCTCAGGTGTGAACAGGACAGGACAATAGAGGTGTCACAAGTGGGAAAAATGCAGGAGGATCACAGGTGTGAACAATACAGGGAATAAATCTGAATTTGAGGTTTAAACAATGCAGGGGCCAGTTAATCTCTGTAGTGATACCATTTAAAGTTTACATATGGTAAGCAAACAGCAGGTAGGTGGGGCCACACAAGATGGGTCAATATCTTGGAAATGAAACAAAAAAATTGATGTTAATTGCAAAAAGTATCTTTATTTGGTCTATATGCCCTTAAAAAAGCCTGAAGCATTTTGTGCTGCTCCTTGCAGCATGAAATGTGTAAGGCATTTTGTTTTTAAGGTAAGTTTCATTATTTTAAACATGTAAAACAAAACAAAACACAACAAAACAACCCATATACATGACAGGGAGTCAAGCATGAGGTACAAGTCGACACACCGAACAGTGTAAGAGTAAAAGCCATAGGGGGTTAATTGATGTAAAAAAAAACTTTTTAAAGGGCATATAAATAAAATAAAGGTACTTTGCTTTTTACTTATGGCCTGCTATGTTAGGATTTTTGGAGTAATATGGGTATGCTTTTTTCTTTTGTTTTCTAGTCAGTGCCTTTAAAGCTCAGAACATCCAGCTCAGGCAATAAAACAAAAACAACACATCATCAATTTGTATCTGATATTTAAAGGAAAGCCTGCACTGCACAATGTCCAGGAATTCCAACCCGGATCTGAAGTGGACCGGAGGCCATGCTTATCATGCCTCTGGCCCGTACATGTTCTTCCTTTGCCTTGCCCCCCTGCCGTGGTCTCAGCTCCACAGCTCTAGATAATATTTGGAGAAATTTGGGTGATGGTTTTATGCATTTCAATTGAGTATGTAAGTGAGGTTTTGGTGCAAATTACTGACAACATGAGAAAGGCCTGTTACTGCGGGAGACCAGGCAAAGGGACTCAATTCAGATAGGCTCCTGACAAATACAGGGGAAATTTACAATTTACCCAAACAGACATGAAAGCTACTGATTTACTGCCTGAACCAGAGAGTAGAGTAGTGCTGGCGGCTAGGAGCTACAAGTGTTGTACAAGTGTAGTTAACATACAGTATCAGTGCACTTTACACAGAACTATTAAACTGAAATATAATTCTAAATAACTTACCAATATACGTTACTTACAGCTGTACAATGATAAACCTTCCCTGTCCTGCACCTCATGTCTGCACCTCCTGCAACCACAATTCTCTGCACTACAAAACAGCAGTTCTACAATTTACACACTTTGCACACTGCCATAGAGGTCATAAACGACCGCTTAATTTTTTTTTGACAATCTTCCTAAGCAGTATTTAACCCACAATGCTTGATGATTTATAAACATGCCTCCAGCTTTGGTGTTATCTTATACACGATGCCCACAGCATAAAACATTTCCTTTTGTGACACGTGTTTGAAATCAGATAAAATCCCCTCTGAATTAAAGCATCTCCCTTATTTATTACAGTGTCACAATGGATTTATATATTGGAGTCCTACCAACATCACATACCATAAGGGAAAACACTGCACTATAGTCATCAATAATAATGCATTTAATTAGTTGCCTTGTTTTTATTGCTTTCACAGATTATTAATAGCAACACAAGGGCACTTCATTACTAACTCACTAGATGGACTCAATAGAAAGTCTTGCCTAAAATACCAGCTGTTCCTGCATGGAAATTCATTCATACTAAATAATGAGTGAACTTTGGGTTTGTAAATGAAACAGATGCAAAAGATTCAAGTAGGAGACAGCTGATGACCAGGAAATAACATTTTTGTACAGACATGGGACCTGTTATCCAAAATGCTTGGGACCTGGGGTTTTCAGGATAACGCATCTTTCCACAATTTGGATCTTCATACTTTAAGTCTACTAGAAAATCATGTAAAGCCAAGCTGGTTTGGCTTCCAATATGGATTAAAAATGTGTATTATTTGGATAAAATGGAGTCAATGGGAGACACACTTTCCGTAATTTAGAGCTTTCTGGATAACAGATCCTATACTTGTACTAGTCACCATAGACAAAAACCTACTTTTAAAGGAGAAAGAAAGTCGTTTACCAATTAGAGTGCCAAATATTAGGCACCCCCAAGTTAATGTATTTACTTCACTGAAACACCGGGCCGGTGCTCCTATCAGCAGAAATCGACACCAGCCCGGGATTATACCAGTGAGCACCATGGATCGCTCCTCTTCTGGCTATTTCTTTGTTCAAATTTCCAGACGCATGCGCAGTAGAATGAAAAAGCTGACTTTTTAGTTAAAGTTCGGGTTTTCACTCTAATGTGCATGCGAAGGCGCACAAAGAAAGATAAAGCAGGAAGAGGATCGCTCCATGGTGCTCGCTGGAATAACCCTGGGCCATTGCAGTTTTCTGCTGATAGGAGCACTGGCCCGGGAGTTTCAGGTAAGTAAATACATTCACTTGGGTGTGCCTAACATTTGGCACCCCCAAGTGTGAAACGACTTTCCTTCTCCTTTAACACTGGTGACTAAGTCACCATTTCCTAAACTGCCAATAAACTAATCTGCTTCTTGATCAGAAAAACAGCCCGCTTTACCATAATTATTTCCTGCTGAACTGAGCATAGTACAATAAAGGGTATAATCTACGCTGATCAGATAGTATAAAATCATGAATATTTAGGGCTGTAGCAAAGAGGCAGATTGCCAAAGTCACCCTCCCTCATTCACTGATATGGGAATTCACTGCAGGAATTGATGCAATTGCTTGTAGTTCTGCTGTACTTGGAAGTTTTTTTCACTCCAGAAACTCTTTGATCCTAAATTTAGGTTAATACTAGGTCTAGATTCATGTAACATTATGGTGTAATTTTATTCTGTTGGATAACGAGACAGTTTTTTGCAGTGGATTATATATAATGCATGTGTAGGAGGAACAAGGGAGCTTTGTAAATACATTTACTTTGGTCTTTTTTTCCTAAAATACGGCCTTCTTTCACGGAATTTTGTTCTGATTGTATATCAGATACTGTGCAGCACAAACACACATACAGTCGTAAGCTGACCTATCTTTTGTATGGCTGGCAGACATGTGTCATTCATCATACAGCTACAGGTATGCCTTGTATCCTATTATAATTTTACTTCCTGTAGGTGATCTCCCTTAAAGATCTGTAGTGTCGGTGTGAGGCTAATAAAAAAAACAGCCATTAATATTTTTAAATACGATTTCTTATAGGTGTCACTGCCATTCATAAGCCACGATGAACCGCTGTGGAGTGTTTCTTGGCATGAGCTCCCCAAAGTCGTAATAAACTGTTTAAAAAGTTGAAAATTACAGAATTTGGCCTTTCTTCTTTGTGAATTCTGTCTAGTATATTAAAGTTTGAGAGTCTAGAGAAAAAAGGTAAATTAAAAAAATGTTTGGACATACAGTACCATTGAGTTACTGTGTTAGGTCTCCTACAGCAACTGTTTTAACTGATGCTAAATCCCATGTTGCAGTACAAGAGCATCTCTACACTTTATATTCTGGAACAAATTGGACATTAGATCCCACTAGGTATGTTGCATCTGCACACAACTTTAATCACAACACAAATATGTCACATTCCTAAAACTAGAACTTTTATTGTGCAATGTACTTGGACCAGCAGAGGGCACTGTTTCTTTACCTGATGAACATTTTCTCCTGTTTCCACTATAATGCATGCTGCTTTGGAAGCACTAGGAAAATCAATCATGTTACTGACCAACGGTTCTTCTAATGAGCATCACTGAGAGAAAGGTGCTATTGATCAGCTGCATCTGACAATATTTTAGCTTGTAGCACAGTGGATATTTTAGCTGAAAAAGCTTATGAATCCCTTTGTCCCTTTACATTTGTTAAATCATTTTAGACCAAAACTTAGTGGCCTTTTCCATAGTTCCAAAGACTAAGTTTTGATATATATAGATATAGATATATATATATATATATATATATATATATATATATATATATATATATATATATGATTTAGAAAGTACCTGCACTTGTACGCTGTTCAGTTGTGGGTGCTTGGTCAAAGTATAGTATACGAAGTTTGGACCAGCACTCCGACTATTTTTCAAAACAGAATGGAATGCACAACCATTAGTATGCAGAAACCTGGGTGCTAGACTGAGAAGTATGTAGACAAAATGCAGGGATTGACAGCACTCCGAGGAAATACATCAAGTCAATAGTTCAAATGCATTCAACGTTTTCGGCTCTGCACAGGAGCCTTCGTCCTGTGCAGAGCCAAAAGTTGGATCACCAATAAATTTCCACTTTCATTTGAACTATTGACTTGATGTATTTCCTCTGAGTGCTGTCAATCCCTGCATTTTATATATATATATATATATATATATATATATATATATATATATATATATATATAATTCAGTAAATGGACCCGCACTCATTCTTAAAGGTGAAATAAATGTGCTTTTATTCACAGGTTCATTTCCAACGTTTCGGTCCTCTCTGGGACCTTTTTCAAGGCCTTTCTCAAGGTACAGAAAATGGCAAAATATGTGCTTTAAATACATAAACTGGTGGGAAAAAAACAGCAACACCCTTAATGACGTGTAATTCGCGTCAATGCCCAGTAAATATCATTAGCATAGATCACATTAGCTATTCACATTAGCATAGATCAGTACCCAGTACTTTATGTGTATAATATACATAGTGAATAGCTAATGTGATCTATGCTAATGATATTTACTGGGCATTGACGCGAATTACACGTCATTAAGGGTGTTGCTGTTTTTTCCCGCTAGTTTATGTATTTAAAGCACATATTTTGCCATTTTCTGTACCTTGAGAAAGGCCTTGGAGGAGGCCGAAACGTTGGTCATACAATAATTTTAAATAAATCAATTTTTTATTTTTTAAGTCCTGTGAGTGCGGCTCTCCGTCTGTTCCCGATATATATATATATATATATATATATATATGTGTATGTAATATATATATATATATATATATATATATATATATATATATATATATATATCTATATATATATATATCTATATATATGTATGTATGGACAGCACCTCATTCCCAGCAGCTCGATTATATCTGCCCCTGTGTACGGATACAATTGCATATACAATAAAGAACAAAAAATGCCAGCTTAATACAAGCTTTTTGACACAAGACCCTTGGTGCTGGCATTTTTTGTTCTTTATATATATACTGTTTCAAAAAAGCACTCTATCGTAGTTTAGTGGTGGGTGCTTGGTCAAGGGTTTAGCATACAAAGTTTAGATTGGACCAGCACTCCATTTGTATTTTTAAAATGATTTTATTGAATTTTCACACGTATTTTCCAACGGGGGGCCCAAGGGGGGCCAAAACGTTGGAAAATACGTGTGAAGATTCAATAAAATCATTTTAAAAATACAAATGGAGTGCTGGTCCAGTCTGAAATCACAAGACCGCTGGCGGGGACTGTCCTCAGAAGGCTCCCCATGCAAGGCCAAATACCACTATTTGAGGCATTATATATATATATATATATATATATATATATATATATATATATATATATATATATATATATAGAGTAGACAAGAAAAAAGGCAGCACTCGTTGTATCAAAAAGTGAAAAAAGTGTATTAAGTTAAAAGTTCATTACATGACCTGTTAATGGCAGAACATCTTTCCGCCTGCACAGTGAGTGCTGCTAAATACTTGTCTTTTATATATATATATATATATATATATATACAGTGGCGTAACTACCGGGGGAGCAGGGGGTGCGATTGGGCCAGGGCCCGCACCCCATGAGGGCCCCCCGGCAGCTCACGCGCCACTGAGTTCTTCAGTTATTGCGGCCGTTTCTGGGTGTGCGGAGGGGGGCGGGGGCCCGGCTGCACGTCCCGCGCCAGGGCCCGCCCCCCTCTAGTTATGTTTCTGTATATATATGAGGCAGTGGATTGTTGTTTAAAGTTAAAAGAATTGTCATGGTTTAGGCTGTAATGCATTATGCCTATCTGGACAAGTTATTATTGCCTTCTGCTTATACAACCAAACATGCAGTTCAGAAATATGTGTCTTGCTATAGTACCATCTCTAACCGGTGTTCCAAGATCAAGATATAAAGAAGAAATATTTTAGAACACACATTGAAAAAATCCTATGGTATGTCCCGGTTGGTTATAGATTTGTCTGTGGTTATTTGCAATGCTTGTGCTAAAATAAAGTATATACTTTTACGTCTGATTTTTCTTTAATATTTAAAGTAGAATCCCATGTTGTTGATTTAGTGAAGAATGTCTGATATTCCGCACAGCAGAAAGAGCATTTTGTAATAGACAAAAGCCATTCATAGTTATAGGAAATTTGCTGTAATAAAAAGCATTTTGTCATATGAAAGCCTTCACACACAATATCTGTTAATGCTGATTCCTGTTCTGTAATTGTTTTCTAGACATGCCTCCAATGCTGAAGGAAATCCTGAAGATTAAGAACTACACTTTTTACTGCCAGTCATGTGGAGAGCTCATAATCAAAGAACAGTAAGACATTCTAATGTACTATTCACAGAATATAATGTTCAAGATTCCTGCTAAAATTGAGCATGCTGTGATACAAAATGGTACATGCCTTCAACTGTCTGATGCTCCTCAGTGTGTGAAGGCTCCAGCCCTACAGCAAGGCTCAAAATGTCATTGTGTCAAATTTTGATTTATGTGGTGCCAATTATGAATGTAGCCTTTTTCTCAGAGCAGAAATACAAAAGGGAGTACATGATATTATAGCATAACAGCACGAGTAGGATTCTATGACTTGTGTGAGTATGGGCTGACTGGAAGGGTAGATAGATAGATGTATCTTAAATCACCATGGAGCAAGTTGTATACTATATCTGCACTAAGTTCTCTGGGAATGCAACCTACATTTGCTGGCAAAATTTGGGTGGATGAGAATAATGGAAGCAACAGCTATGAACAAGGCTTGATGGGCGATGCAATATTTGCAGTTATCCTAAGCTGAAAAGCTATCCATGCTATCAATTAGCTGTTGCAAACAGACTATGATCTCCTGAGAACCAAGGGCCATTTGGAGGTTGGAGGTTGATCTGTCTTTTTTTAGACCTGCGGCCAACTCGTACCCACTTACCCTAAGCCTGACCCAGATCTGCTTGCCTACCTTCGAAACCACATGGATTTCCACCCAACTCGCCCCCCAAAGTCACCGATCGCACCGTCTGATATTTACTTTAGGAAGCCTAGACTTTCATCTGTTACCCCTGGAATTGTTGCATGTAGCCCACCCCACTGCAATGGATCAGGTACCTGTAGGCCACCATAAATCTAAAGCCTAGACTTTCATCTGTTACCCCTGGAATTGTTGCATGTAGCCCACCCCACTGCAATGGATCGAGTACCTGTAGGCCAGCCATATATTGGGCACATGAAGTATAATCCGGCTTTATCACATTGTGGTTATTCTGTGGGTACCCAACCTGCTGCAGGACTCTACTTCAAACTACATGACCACAATGATATAAAAAAGGGTATTTCAGCTGCATTTATGTGAAGCATAAGCTCAATAATGAAGATGCATTTTGGTATGGAAGGAATGCCCATTGTTGCTCTGGTGAAGTAACCTCATCTTTAGACTTGAATGGTGCCCTCCATGACCAAGTTATCATTAAAAATCAAACAATTCCCTGGTTTGTCAAGCAGTAACTTTTGAACAAAGTGGCTCTGATAATTTATAGATTTATAATACACAAAAGCCATGAATATCCTGTTAATTATATCCTTATAAATGGTGAGTTCTGATGTCATCAGTTATAAACGGTGAGTTCTGATGTAATTTTAGTCACATGGCTCACTAAAACTTGTGTATTATAATAAATAAAGTACCCCAGTTGCAAAATATGAGGTTATTAGAAGTTATATTAGAAGATATTAGGAGTTCCATGACCTGTATATGGTCATGAAACATGTAACTTGTAATATCATTATATTTTACAATATGGGGTACTTTATTCACTATATATACAACATAGTATGGGAAATATAACCATATTATAAGTGCAGAACCAGTGAAGAATTCAAGAGCGTGCTGTTTAATTTTGGAATACCATCCAAACCTTGGGCTGTAAGTAGACGCTGGCAGTTCTTTGTTAATAAGGGTTAACAGGTGTAGGTATGTGCTGAGGCTAGTGAGTGGGGAGAATGAATTACCCAGTGAGCAGGAATCCAAAAAGTACATTCTCTCTGTCAGTGTCAATTCTGCTGCTTGATCTGATAGTTTAACATAATCCAGTTTGTAAAACTTCCTCAGATATGTTGATTTATGGCCGGTGTGGGAGTAATTGAATCATCACTTCATTGCCATTTCAGAAGGAATGTGGTGTTGTTTGTTACACTGGAGGTTTTGTTTTGATTAAGGACGTTTCAGTTACTGTACAGTACTGACAGATGTTGTGCCTGCCTGATATATGGGAGGAAAAGAATGAAGAGGCAGCACTTCTACTGCTATACATAACGAGAAGTGTTTATTAATAATAACCGCAGCATGCCTTCCTGCTAAACAGAGGGCCTTCTGTGTAGAGCATTAATCAGTACCCTATGGCTTTACATCTCATGCTGAACTACAATACTCAGCATCCAACAACAGCAGTATCTGATGGTGCTGACATTCATAGTTCTGAGTCAGTTGGAGGGTGGCAAGCTTCTGAACAGGGACGTAAACTAATACTTTATAATGCAAAAGAAACATGCACAATATAGTACTAAATATGTACATAGCAGGTTTACTTTAAATATTGTAATGTTAAAGCTAGCAATGATTATCCGAAATTTGTGCTATTATATGCCTGTACAACTGATGAATAAGCACTTATTGTGACCGATTCTGCAATTTTTCTTATGTTTCATGTTGTTTTGTTTATGACTTAAAGAGATGACCTAAATGTTTAGTCTGTTTTCATTGTATGGAATTATTTTCAGGCTGCTGAATAAATATAACTTGTTGTACATAAAACAGAAATGGCCCAGCAAAAAGGGACTCCTATGGGTGCACAGCAGCTGATGTGACCAGGCCATGCTGTAGAGAATTTTCAGGGACCTCAATTGGGTATTGTGACTGATTTTTAATAATAAAGGAAACCTAATGTTGGTGCACAATAAATACCTATCCTCTTAATTGCTCCAGCACATGATTTCCTTCTCTCCTCTTGAAGCAAATGCTATTAGGACAAAGAAAGTGGTATTCTATGGGGTGCTGTTTGTCCCAAATACATTCCCAAATACATTCTGTATAAAAATATCACTATTACAGAAAATGAATGGTCTCACATGGTATATAAGTATTTGTGACCATATACACAGCTACAAAAATATTCAAAAGACTCATGTTGTGTGGCGTAACTAGAGTGCGCCGGGCCCCCCTTCAAAAAATCTTCAGAGGGTCCCAGCGCACACCTAACCCCCCCCCCACCCACTTCCTGTCCTGCCTCGGCCCTGCCCACATCCCACCACGACTCCGCCCACTCCTGCCCCAACTTGCTTCCCCCTTCCTCACAGATAAGACAGTGGCTGGCGAGGAGGTTTTTTTTTATTAGCAAACCCTACAGTCCGGACCCCCCTGCGACTGCGGGGTCTGCTTCCTGTATAGTTACAACACTGCTTATGCCTATTAAAGAATGAGAACAAAATCTGGTTTGTGCACAAAAGAATATCATTACATTACAAGATACATTCTGTACTCTTTATTAACAAGTAATCTTCCTCAGATACGTATAACCTCCATGTAACAGCCGCAGTTATGAGTAAAGTTACTTACAGAATGATTTATGTAAAAAAAAACTTGGACAGAATATATAATGCTGTAACTTACTAGTGCATGCCAAGCTAGATTTTAATCACAAAATAAATGCTTGTGACAGAAAGCAAGATTTTATAGTATAGGATTCATTCTATCAACAAAATAAATCTCAGTTTCACAAAACAGATAAAGTATCCATTCTGTGAAGCAATACTGTCAGTTTACTGAATCAATAAGAACAAAGCTTATAGCCCTATAAAGCAACAAGATAAAAAGTTGCCAGCTCTATTCCACATGGCTGCATCATCCCTAAGGCAAAGGATACTATCTGGGCTGCTATAGATGGTGCCCTGTGCTGCATAGTAATAAACATGAACAAAGAACAAAGTGCTATTAAACACTACGGGGCAGATTTACTAAGCTTGAGGGAATAATTCGAAATGAAAAAAATTCAAATTTCGAAGTATTTTTTTGGGTACTTTCGACCATCGAATTTGATCGAATCAAATGATTTGAACGTTTCAAAGTAAAAAATCGTTTGACTATTCGACCATTCGATAGTCGAAGTACTGTCTCTTTAAAAAATACTTAGACTTCATACTTCGCCACTTTAAACCTACCGAGGTTCAATGTTAGCCTATGTGGACCTTCCCCAGCACTTTTCTAAGGTTTTTGTGGTCGAATAAAAATCTTTCGGTTGATCATTGATCGCTTAAAATCATTCAAATTCAATTTTTATTTGATCGTTCGATCAAAGTATTTGCGGTAAATCCTTCGAATTCGGTATTCGAATTCGAAGGATTTTACTTCGAGGGTCGAATTCGAGGGTTTTTTAACCATCAAAATTCGACCCTTGATAAATCTGCCCCTACATGTCCTTAAATGGAAGTTCTTACAAATGGCTGAGAAATATAATGCTGCCCTGATAATGATTCTAGAGAATGAAAAGTATGCAAAACATAAATATGATCATTTTAGGTGATATGGCTATTCTTATTGTTGTAACATGTTTATATGGGCATTTTGGTTAAGGATATTAATGCTGTTTTGCCATTGTCTTTTGATTGATATGCCTGTTTCCCTCATCCTGTCTAAGCTGAGAAGAAGCATGGGGCAGGCGAGATGTACCTGCCATGTTATAATAAATGCGACAAAAGTCCCGTGAAAAACGGGACAGTTGGGAGGTATGAAATAGACATGTCTTTTGTATATTTTTTTTATCTCTGTGTATGGTCACAAATACTTACCTGCTAAGTCAATAGGGCCGCGGCGCATGCGCAGATGGTACTGCGCAGCGCTTAAAAAAAAACTTTTTTCCCCCCCCGAATTTAATCGGGAGAGGGGACTGTCCAACACTGTTTGGGACAAACGGCACCACATAGTATTCACAAGGGGTGCTGATTTCTAAGTTAACCCCAGTGAATGCAATACCCTATTTTCCCCTGGTCTGGTCTTAACAAATTGGCACCCAGGGCATACCATTTTACTTGTTTGTCTATATACAAATTTTGGAGTCACATATACTGTTAAATATACCACTCCCACCTTTTATCTAACTCCCCTTCCCCTTTAGGACAATCCCAATGTATATCTTTATACCTAGGGTTGCCACCTGTTCGGTTTTTCTAAGGCCTGTTTGGGTCTCAAGTTTCGACCTTGTGAAAACTGAACAATAATCTGGCCAATAAAGGAATTATCAAGCGAGGTTAATTTTTTATTACAGAAACAAAAAAAAACAAATCAATCAATCAAAAATAATAAATTGTTTTTCCAAATCAGCATTGCTGTATTTCAGAGCTTTCTGGAAAATTGATTTCTGTATAATAGATCCCATACCTGTAATTAAAGCATTGGGGTTACTCATCAGGCAGAGTATAGACAAGAGGTTGCCAGCAGTGTGGTTTTGATCTGGACATCAAAACTTTCTTTCCGGTTCACAACACTGAGAAAACGGGATGGAAATCCAGCCAGTGGCGTCTAAGTGATGCGATAACCCCACCCTGATGTCATTACTCCATCTAATTCATTGTGCCTGTGTCGTTACTGCTCTACCTTCAAGGTTTGAAGATTTTGCTGAGGTTTGCGATCTTGCCATGGCCATTGAGTACAGAAAAGATTGAAATTTTACCTGCATGGCCTTGATAAAGGGCCATACGGCTTGAAACGTTGTTACATTTGTCCAGATGATTAAGCCGTGAAGTTACAATAAAGGCTTTTTTAAATAATATTCATGATTGGTGCTGTCTACTACAAATTCCCAGTTTATCATTGCATTTTAAAGACTCTAAACAGCCTTCAGAATAGCATACCTTCCTATCTGCATTCAGTTGCTTGTGCCTCATGTTCAAATGGAAATCAATCTGGCATAAACAGTAGGTATCTATTTGAAAGTATTCACAGTCAAACGAGCTGCAGATTTCATTTTGTGATTTAGGGAGAAAACTATGAGTAATTTTCGAGATTAAAAAAGGTATGTTTTTACCTTTTCTAATCCAAGGAGTCGCAATTTGGGTTAGACAGACTTGGGGGCAAATCCACTAAGATCCAAAGTTGCGCCAGAGACAGCTTTGCCGCACTTCGCCAGGCGTAGTTTCGCCAGCGCTACGCAAATTCACTAAAATATGAAGTTGCACTCAGGGAGGCAACAGTAGCGAGGTTGCGCTACTGTTACTTCGTCAGGCAAAGCAAAGTTACGCTAGCGATGCCTAATTTGCATACGGTGCGAAATTAAAATATAATGGACGTACATTCTGCAGCAACTACATTACACTACACAAGCCCAGGAAACCTTTAAAAAATAGAATAAAGGTGTTCTATTGCCCTACACATGTGCCCACTGTATCGTTGAGGAAATGTAGGGGGGAAGGAGGGTACCCCCAAAAAATTTACGCTAATTTTTATACTATCACCCTTAAAAAAGTAAATGAGCCAGAGTTTTTTGGGACTTTCAACTATTTAAACTATTTTTGGACAAACTCCTATCTATTGTATTGAACTTCGCCTGGTCCGTCTGACCTGGCAAAGTAAAGTCTGGCGCAAGAGGTAATGTTCAGAAAAATTCGCAAATAAGTGCATTAGCGTAGTTACGTCCCTTTGCCATAGCGCAACTTCGCCTGGCGTAAGGGTGCGAAGTAGCGCTAGAGTATGTCCACTTAGCTAGTGAATTTACGCCAGCACCGTTAGTAGGCGAAGTAACAAAATGACGTCACGCTGGCGAATTTGCGCTAGCGTTAGCCACAGTTTTACTATTGAGTGCTATTCTCATATCTAGCTCTAGGTGGGGCAACGGAGCATTTTAGCAGGGAGCTGTTATCTGGGTACCTTCCCATTCACAGAGATGAATTTTTCTTTATACTATTATTATTTATACTGTTATTATGATTCTACAGATTGTGCGCGTGACGTCATTGCATTGTGTGCGTGACGTCAGCATGTCGTGTGTGTGACGTTGGCGCATGACGTCACTTTGCGTGCTTCCTCTGCACCCTACCCCTCACCCCCTCAGCTCTGTCAACAGATTTCCTATGGAACTCCTTGGTGGAGTGGTTAAAAAAAAAAAAAAAAGTGTAAAAAATAGGCACCCCGAGGGCCGCCCCAAAACCATGCCACCCCAGGCACATGCCTTCGGGGGCCTTAATATGAATTCGGCCCTTGGTATGCCTGTGTACAAAAAAATATATATTTTTTGACAGTTTAGAACAATCTTTAAGAAAATGTGTTGCCTTCATTTGCACTTTTCGCTTCAAGTGACTTTAGGGTTTAGATAAAAAATACAGATCCACATCTTGCAGAATTCAGAACCAGATTTACTTCCCTTTTTCTCATAGCCTGAGCCCACAAAGAGTATCTCACACAAACCAGTGACAAGGGCTTGTTTCTATTGAAGAAAAATCTATACTTATCTAGGTGCAGCAGAATAACTGGACCCTGTGCTTTGGAACAGTATTAGCATTTTGGAATTTACAAAGCAAGTAAATACGGAAAGTCAGCCTGCTATTTGTAGGAAAGTAAACTCTATACCTGGAAGAGCTTCAAACAACTTAATGATTTTCACAAGATGCCAGCTTTATTCAGTAGTACGTTTTGAATAAAAATGGTTTATGCTATTAGCATATTGAATCTGTGAAGCCATAGAAGCAAACTCCAGCGATTCCTAATAGAGCTAGCATTTTCCACTAGACTTTAACAAAGTCAAGAATGTGTTGAAATTGCTGCTTTTCTATAGCTCTTGTACTCATTATACACTCCTGGAATATTTTATATACTTGCAGCTCACCTAGGGAGAGAAAAAAACCTTGTCTTAGAAAATTAACTGCACACCAAATAGAAGGAACTACATAACTATTCAAAGAACTTTCAATGCACTATATAATGTTTAAACAAAAGATTCTCCTAATCATTTTTTGTTTCTCTATATGATGTCTGTGTGTGTGTGTTCCCTATCTGACAGTGCACTGTGATTTACTTACAATGCATTGCTTTGTTCTGTTTACTTTGAGAAATAACAGCTGTAAGTAAAATAGTACATGCATTCTTTTAGTGTTAATTATGCACTCTGAAGGGTAAAATCACATAACTATTACAAGTAAGGACAATTTTTGCAATGGTTATGTGATTAAGTTCTTCCTCTGAAAGCCCATTAAAGGAACATTCTGCAAAACAGTTCGTTGGTTAATTTACTTTGGCAGTAATGTAAGGTGCATATTACAAAGTAAGTTATTAAGTGTTCATTTCAGAGAAGGTATGGCTCGTATAGTCCCTTAGATGACTTTTAGAGGACAAAAAATGCTCATCTAAAATTAATGATTTTGCTAAAAACAAAAAAAACACTTGTCAGCATTATATGTTGAAATAATCTCAGCCTTAATAACTGCAGCCCAGTGTGATTACTATTAATATTTTGACATATTGCTACAGGATTGTGTAGGTAAACATCTTTGTCAGTGCATCTGCTGGTGTATGACTCAGTTGTGCTCCTTGTGGAGCAGTTGTACTGATGACAGCATATAGCTAACTAGATCAAAGCAGTGGGCCTGCTGCGATTAACTGTGTCCATTGGACTTTTCAGTAATGTAACCTTGCTCACCGCTCTGTTAAGACAAGAATTTCCCAAAATGGCTGGTGCAAAACCTCTATTAGTATCTACTGTACAGAAATAAATGAATGAGGCATGGCTATTTTAGGCACAAATAATGGTTACTTATTAATTTGACTATCCATTTGAGATGCAGTAGTCAAGCAAATCTGTCAGATTATGGGAAAGTTAGTTCAATATGTTCAAGTACTTTAGCGTAATGGTAATTACAATTCTTGGAGGCAACAGTAAAGTGGTTGGAAATTATTTTTGTGGTATTAGTGTTAAACATTTATTCAGGGTTAAAATGGATTACTAACTAGAAGATCTACTTCACCACATGCATAATATCATTATATATATCATTATATATTATTCTTCCAGAAATATACTGCTGTTTTGGGTGGGGGAGGGTGTCTGTGTATGCCGAAATAATCCGAAAGACCTGGAAAAATACATCTACATTAAATTCTCTTTTCTCTGTAAGAGAATCAACAGTGTCAGTGACAGATTGTTGTCTGAATGGTCTGCTCCGCCCTCTACTAATAATGGGGAGAAGTACACCTTAAGGTTTTCTGAGGAAAACATTTTCCATTCCCAAAGCTGTGGGGTGCAGGGTGTGTGAGTGCAGGGTGCGTGAGAGGGATATAGTGAGAACAGTGGAAAGAAAAGAGGGGCACACAGCCTCCCACATATTTTAAAGGCTTAAATTCAAGGTGTTTGTTGAACCTGATCTGCCTGTCCAAAACCATTCTTTGCTTGCACTGGTGGGCAAAAATGATCTTTTGGTGTGCAGAGAGGTGGGTGGGTCAGAATAATAACTAAATGATGTATTTTTACACAAAAATTGTATGAAATTTGTATGTGTCACACTGAAAATGTGCTCAATAGAAGTTTGTAACAAAATAACTATTCGCCATGCACGTTTTTATACTCTTTGCAACTTTTATTACATTTCCCCCTCTTAGAGTTCACTTTGGGTGGTTCTCTTCTTTACCAGTCATATGTGGAGTTCATTTTCAAGAAAGCCTATTGAAAGCCTATATGTGTGAGATGGCAAACTACTAAATATAAACCTTCTGTTATACAGTAAGTATTATAAGTAGGCAAGAAAGAACAGAATACACCATTGGAACTGTTACTGAATTACCTGCTGGCGCATAGTTAAAGCCAGTTTTAGTAAGCCTCACCAACCAGACGGAAGATAGCATTTAGTGCTGTTTGAAGCAAGCATCTGACTGGTTGGTTTTGGTTATAAGACCACTAGCAAATTTATTTTATTATATTACCCCCATGGTTATTTAGTGATGGTTTAGAACTATTTTGGCACAATCTGTCAACTTGGCTAGTGTGAAACTCACATTGCAAGCAGCCTGTGCTACCCACTGAATTTACATTATTTTTTCCTGGTTCCCTGAAAAACGTAAAATGGCAGTTCTACTGCACTAAAAATGATGGCTAGACAACATAAAGACTTGCAGAGTAAGGGGCCTAAAAAAAAAACCTTCACCAGTGATGTTGCTTATAGCAACCAATCTGATTTTTGTTTTCTTTTCTACCTCTTGGGTGACTGTTGAAATCTAATTGCTGATTGGTTGGTATGGACAACATCACCGGTGTTTTTCTCCAATGTTTTACACAGCATGATAAATAGGTCCCTGAGTGTAGGTTACTGAGCAAAGTATCTTTGTACTATGCACATGGGCAAGCTCTTTGCTGTTATGTGTGTTGTAAATGAGACCTTGTAATGCCCCAAGAGATGCCTTGATGCACAAAATAATTTGCTATAGGGAGGCAGTAAAAGAATTATCTTGAGTACAGGTGAATGTTATCCCCCAGAAAAGTTGAACTGCATTGGCTCAGTAAAAATGGCTAAAGGGCAGTTTCACACAGGGGGCCATAACAACCTGCTGAAAAATACTCATGCCAGTTTCAGCCCCTATGCAGGCAGTAGCCTCCTCTCCTTTTCGTATTTGGAACCATTGTGTTGGCTACAGAGTGAACTCACTCATCAGATTTTGGCACGAAATGCAAAGTCTAATGTATAGGTCTCTACCACATTTTAAGCTGCAGCAATGCTACCTTCTTTTAGAAGCCGTCGTTTGACTAGGGGACATCGCCCACTGCTTCTTCTCTCTATCTGCCTTGGCTTGCACATGGTAAGCCTGTCTTTGAATATGTGTATAGTCAGTGATGGAGCAGTGCAGTAATAAAAGGATATATGGAGTTGTGTGTGTAAATGCCAGGGAGAGGCCAGGGAGTACTTCACATTTTGCGAAATGTATTTTGTAATTTTTAATTTAAGGCCTGATGAGTTCTAAAAAGGCCTGCATGTCTGGCTCTGCTTCTGCAGGAGATTATTTACTGTATATAAAGTTGCAGCTTCTACAGCACATCATATTTACAAGTGTGGGGTAATGGCACATTAAGGGACACATTTACAAAAGTTCAGGCCTTTTCTCCTTTGCAAATATGAGTAAAATGTTTTTTTCCCATTGATAAAGTCAAATTATGCATGAGAATTTTTCACACAGTTCCTTATTTGCACATTTTAGGAGTTCTTATCATGGCAGTCTATGGCTTAATTGTATGGGGAATAAATTGTCAGCAGTAATAGGTAGAAAATATGTTAGTTCCCTGGCAAGATAAAGTAAAGATTTTAGTTAGTGAACCATAGTAAATGTTCCTTAATATGTTAATGTGTCTAAAGCATTATAATTTTTGCTGTTTCTAGACCTTTAACAAAATATTTTGTCATTTATATGTTATAATATATTATAGAACACTTCTTTGCTGCTTATAGAAATGTGATATGTAGTATAAATGTAGTATTAATTTCACATCAGGTGCTTAGTTAAATTGGTGCATGTTTTACTCCATAGTCCCTAGTGTCTCTTACAAACTAAGGGGCACATTTACTATTGGTCGAATATCGAAGGTTAATTAACCCTCGATATTCGACCGTCAAAGTAAAATCCTTCGATTTTGAATATCGAAGTTGAAGGATTTACCGAATTCCCTTCGATCGAACGTTCAAAGGATTTTAATCCTCGAACGATTTTCCTTCAATCAAAAAAAGCTAGTAAAGCCTATGGGGACCTTCCCCATAGGCTAACATTGGTGCTTGGTAGGTTTTAGGTGGCGAAGTAGGTGGTCAAAGTTTTTTTTAAAGAGACAGTACTTCGACTATCGAATAGTCGAACAGTCGAACAATTTTTAGTTCGAAGTGTTCGATTCGAAGTTGAAGTCGTAGTCGAAGTAGCCAATTCGATGGTCAAAGTAGCCAAAAAATACTTCGAAATTCGAAGTATTTTTTATTCTAATCCTTCACTCGAGCTAAGTAAATGTGCCCCTAAATGTGTCAAATATAAATTATGTGATTATTTCATTTTTATGTTCTTAATTGTATTCTCAGCAATAAAGAGCACACAAAACCATATTTAGTTCTGGAAGCTTTTTATGTGTTATTTGTGTGTTCCTTTTCCCAACAAATCTAGTATACTTTAATAATTATTATTAGTTGCTTGCCCAAGGTTTAAGGAGAACTCCCCCCCCCCTGTTTCCCCTACATAAGTGTTAATACCTGTAAATTCCCCATAGTCTTTAATTACCCCTTTGATGCAGTGTCAGTGCAGGGCAGCTCATGTGCGTCATCTTCACCGATTCCGGAATCTTCGGGTCCCTTCGGCAATTCCCGCGGCTGTCAACTCATGCGCAGTTGTTTGGGACTGTAAAAACAGGGAGGGGGGTCTATGAAGGGTAGGGGTTTTCATTCGTTTGGGGGTTTAGTTCTCCTTTAAAGAATGTTTTCTGGGAGACACTTTCCTTTTGTTGAATAAAGAATATATTTCAGACCCCCTTGTAGAGAATAATGAGAAGTCATCAGTTCCTCGTTTGGCTGATGCTAATGCCTTGGTAAGTTATTAACACTAATGACATAAACTAATTGGAACATCCATATTGCCCAGTATAACTTTATTATTCTAAATGAGATTTATTTTAAATGGAATAGAACAGTGTAATCTTTCTCACTTAGTGTTTCCAAGTTTTTTGTCAGATATCATGTGAAATGGATTAGGGGAAAATAAGGTTGTAGTTAGTTATTAATTATCTTGATTATATATTGCTTCCCATCCATGCATGTCATCACAGGAGTGTAAGGAAAGTAAAGGAGATTGGTTACTTTCAACCCTTTCACTCCTTTCATCCCTTTGTTTAACACGTTTCCTCCAGTATCTTAAATCTGTAGAATTTTTAGATTTTTAAATTAGAGGAACAACAGATGCATATCTGTATAGCATAACTGCTATATTTTTTGCACCTTGCACCCTGCCCTGCACTTGGGTGTTAATTCTTCAGAACGAAGCCCCCCAAAACCTTTGTTGATGAATGCTGTATTTATCGGAGAAGCAATGTATTAATGGATTAATGAAGGGTAGGCTGGAAAACATATTTGGGAAACCCTCCTCGCTTGTAGTAGATGGTGCCAATGGCTGTAAAATACAGAGAGGCTGGATTTAGTGCAAGGTGCAAAGCACAGGCCTTAGGTTTTTTAATACCCTATTCATAGGAATAATACACCCCACCACACATTTCCTGGAACCATATGTTGCTAGGGTTTCCTACCAGGGACACTGCTATCCTTATAATTTACAACAAGGGTACATTATACATTTTATAAGACTCAAGTCATAGATACCCTGTAAATTATATCCTTGTAAACGGTGATTAGTGATGTCATCAGTTATAATCTGAGTTTAGTGATGTAATTTCTGTAACGTGACTCACTGAAACTTGTGTATTTTAAAATAGGAGGATATTAGAAGTCTCTTTGAAGTTCCATGATCTGCATAAAAACATTCAGCCTTCAGCCGGGGAGGTTAACAGTCTCATTGCAATTAAATCCCCCTAAGTTGGCTTCCCTGTGAAATGGAAGGAAGACCTACTGTCCTTAGATGAAGATAATTGTTGATGAAGTCAAGTAACGTGTAACGTTCCTCATTTCTACAATGGATTGTCAAATGCAATGCAAAATACTACATCAACTGGCTAAGATTTCCCTTATCTCAGTCAAAGATAAGCTAATTCAATACAAAACCTTTAAAACCTTTAACCATCTATATATTACCCCTAATAAGTACGGGTTCCTAATGATACTTGTCCCAAATGCAGAACTGCATCGGCAGGTTTCTTCCTCATGATTTGGAATCTTGTCTCGAGATTCTACGTGTTTGGAGCCTTTCCTAAAGTAGTTGCTCCTGTAACTTTCCTACTGGGAGTGCTAGATGATATTATTCCTCTAAAATATTCCAGGCTAAGGATCAGAATACTAGTGTTCTATGCAAAAAAAACCCCATACCTATGCATTGTATGACAATAGCACCTCCTACACCCAAAGCTTAAATATGATCCCACTATGAAAACTGAAGTATGTATATAAAGGTAAGTCCACTAAATCTAACAAGATATGGGTCCCTGGTGTGAGGAGATGCATTGGCCGACCAGTTGCCTTTGTGATTTGTCACAAGCTCATACCCTCAGATGTACCTCGGTTGTTGTATTATTAATATTTTTTTTAATAGATTTTATTCATGCATTTTCAATTGTAGCATAGTACAAATTTTGAAAAGAAACAGAGACGTCATTGTTAAAATTACATCTACTGGATAACTGAGCTTTCTATTCAGGTTGTAAATATTTTGAGGGCAGCAGAAGAGCACATGGTTTTGGTACATTGGGTATTGTAGTGTAGAATTATCTAAAGAAGTACTATTGGCATCCAATTAACATTCAACCAGGGCTTCTGGATTGGCATGCAGCCATGGGACCCAAATTTTATCAAATTTACAGAGACACCCAAATTTAATAAAATATTGTAAGCCTGCATGATTATCCGCAGACAATTTTCCAGGGGGGGGGGAATGGGCAAGTTAGCTAATATCACATAGGGTAGCATCCCACTGAAGATGAACCTATTTATGACAATGCAGAAGATTACCTATTTAAGGCTTGCCTTAGGTTAGGAAGTATAAAAAACTTTTTGTGTTGTTGGGAATTAAATTTACAAAAGTTCCTGGAACTAGCTGGAGATATCAGCAGTAACGTAACTAGGGGGCGTGCCATGCCACCCTCCAGAAGAGATCTTTTTCAGCAGTACGTGTGCACCGTTGGCGGGCCTGAGGGGGTGCAGACCCTGGTGTGATCACACCCACTGCACCCCCAGTAGTTCCACCACTGGATATCAGGGTGGGACAACTGCCCCCTCTTGTCCCCTTCTGTGGACACCCATGGAAGCCTGAACTGAGGCCACACACAATGTATCAGATATTTTCAGCACCTTGGCTTTTAACATATTTCTTAATGGAAAACCTGCCTGTGTTTAATATGTAAATGCAAAATAAAAATTTGTCTTTAAAAAAAAAACTGAATATGTTTGGAGAAAAAAAAAAATAGGCTACCCATTTGTGTCAAATTGCTTGAATCTTAATAATTGATTTGCCCTTGAAAAAATATATACATACTTTTTTATTTTTTGGTAAAGTAGGCCAGTGCTATCAATAACAATTGCTTTTCTTCCTATTGTGCTATTGATGATTATGCAGTTTGCTGTACTTTTGCACAACTTATTAAAAACGGTGTAAAATCACACAAGAAAAAGCTGACTTGTCAGCTGAGCTAGTAATAACCTGATCCCATGTGGTGGGTGGCAGAAATCTGCTAACGTTTCTGTGCTATAATTTGAAATGTTTAAATGGAACGGACATTACATTTCTGTTATAAATACACATGCCATTATGCCTGTGATTAAATGATAGAACCAGGGCTAGCAGTCACTAAATTATCCTCTGCCCCTCATCCCATTGCATTGCATCTCTTTCAAACAGGAGAGAAGACTGGCTGTATCTTATATCAGGCACTGTGGAATTGGAATTCAATTTAATATACTGAAAATAGTGGAAGGTATTTTGGAATGAGTTGAGTGGAATGAAGATTATTTTATACTTACGTATGAGACAGCATGGTGGTGCAATGGTTAGTACTGCTCAAGCCTGGACTGCCAATCTGTAGATTTTCTCAAATGCCAGAGGGGCTGCTTTAAGATGCCATAGACAGTCACTATTTATTTTTCTGGTGGGGAGCCATTTGAGCCTGTGAGTACTTGAAATGCCAGTGTGAGGCAGCCGGGACACCTGCTGCCTCGTCTGCAGAGACGCCTGCATCCGTCTTCCAAGGTGGTTTGCAGTCCTTCTTCCAGGCGTGCGTTCGTTCGGCGCGCATGACGTCATTGCGTTTTGTGTGTAATTCAAATATTTAAAGGTGCCACGTAGGTCTATAGTACATAGTTCCTGGGTGCACTTCTAGACTGTATCTTTGTTCCTTGACCCTTGCCTCTCCTTCACCACTATTGTATTGCTGCCTGAACTGACCTTTGTCTGTTACTAACTACTGACTTTGTACCTGGCTGACTGGTTTTGACCCCAGTCTTAGCTCTAACCCCATCCGTCCTGTCACACAGTTCTCTTGTCTGCCAAAAACTCTTGCCTTGGTTCTCTCACTTTAAGACCTATTGGCATCCGAGTAGCGGAGGGCAGGGTTGGACTGGGCTGGCAGGACACCCGTAAAAAGACCTGGTGGCCCCCGGGCTCTTGTGGGCCTCTCCGGACCAGATCCGCACCCAGATAAGAAGGCTTCTTCCTGCCTCGACCTCCCTTTTTCAGGAGGTAGTGGGAAAAAGATTGTTGTATGCGTATGCGCACAGGCACGTCGGCACATGTGCACACACACATCAGCTTGTCAAAAAACCTAAAGTCTACATCATAATACCCCTTTGATAAGTAGATTATACTATACATTTATTCTATTCATTTTCCTATACTGGAGTTCTGTAACAGGTTAAACTTTAGCAGAGTTAGATCTATAATTCACTTTACAAATATGTTTTCAAAAATTCAATTAAATTCTAAAAGTAAAAACTGGCTCTATATTGGACATTAAAGGGGTTGTTCAGCTTAAAATGAACTTTTAGTATGATGTAGAGAGTGATATTCTGAGGCAAATTGCAATTGGTTTTAGTTTTTATTTGTGGTTTTTGAGTTATTTGGCTTTTTATTCAGAAGCTCTCCAGCAATTTCAGCAATCTGGTTGCTAGGGTCCAAATTACCCTAGCAACCATGCATTGATTTGAATAAGAGACTGAATATGAATTGGGGTGGGACTGAATAGAATGAAGTAGCAATAACAATACATGTGTAGCCTTATGGAGAATTTGTTATTTTCAGATGGGGTCACTGAAGTCAGGAAAGCTAAATAATTCAAAAACTATACAAAAAAATCTGATGATCATTTGGAAAGGTGCTTTGAATTGGCCAGTGCAAATTACCCTAGTAACCATTCATTGATTTGAATAAGAGACTGGAATATGAATAGGAGAGGCCTGAATAGAAAGATGAGGAATAAAAAGTAGCAATAACAATACATTTGTAGCCTTACAGAGCATTTGTTTTTAGATGGGGTCAGTGAGCCCCATTTGAAAGCTGGAAAGAGTTAGATGAAGGAAAAAATTGAAATACTAAAAATAAAAAAATAAAATAAATAATGAAGACCAATTGAAAAGTTGCTTAGAATTGATTATCCCTATAACATATTAAAAGGTGAAGGTGAACCACCTCTTTAAAATGTTATTGAGCACACGTGCTAGAAATGTGCAAACATAATATGGAACATGTTATCCAGAATTCTTGGAACCTGAGGATTTCTGAATAAGGAATATTTCTGTAATTTGGACCCCTATACCATAAACCTGGTAAAAAATGTATGGAACATTAATTATTATTATTATTATTATTATTATTAACATGTATTTATATAGCGCTAACATATTGCACTGTAAAGTAAATGTGATTATACAACTAAATCACATGAATTATATACATAGAACATATGGAGTTACATACATCACAATCAATACAGGTACAAAAAGGTGAGGAAGGCCCTATGCAAAAGAGCATACACTCTACAGGGAAGGGAGTAATACACAAGGTGTGGGAGTGGGCAAGATCGAATTAAGTGGGTGAGAAATGTGGTGCTGTATGTGGTGTTGTGTTTGGTAGTTAAGCAGAGTGAGGGTAGGCTTCTCGAAAGAAGTGCGTTTTAAGAGATTTCTTGAAAGCAGAAAGGTTGGGAGAAAGTCGGACAGACCGTGGGAGAGTGTTCCAGAGGAGGGGTGCTGCCCTTGCAAAGTCTTGAATGCAAGCATGTAAAGGAGGTAATGAGAGAAGAGTTGAGTAGCAGGTCAGTAGAGGAGCTTAGTAAGTGGTTGGGTGAGTATATAGAGATGAGTTCAGAGATGTAGGGTGGGGCAGAGTTATGAAGTGCTTTGAAAGTCAGTGTCATTAATTAGAACTTGATTCTGAAAGGTAACGGAAGCCAGTGCAGGGATTGACAGAATGGCTAAGCAGAGGAGGAGCGGTTGCTGAGGTGTATGAGCCTCGCAGCAGTGTTCATTATGGACTGGAGAGGTGACAGTCTTTGGAGGGGAGGCCAATTTAAAGAGAGTTACAGTAGCTGTGATATGATGAGAGAGTGAATAAGAATTTTGGCAGCATCTTGGGTGATAAATGATCGTATTTTGCATATGTTCCTTAGTTGGAAGTGACATGATTTAATAAGTGATTGAATATGAAGAGTGAATGACAGGGCAGTATCTAGGATAACCCCAAATCCAAATGGATTGTTTTGCTTCCAAAAAAGTGGTGGCTCACCTTTGTTAACTTTTAGTATGTTATAGAATGGCTAATTTTAAGCAACCTTTCCATTGGTCTTATTTTTTTTAAAGTTTTTGAATGATTTGCCTTCTTCTACTGGCTCTTTCTTGCTTTGAAACAGTGACCCCATATAAAAATAAATGGTCTGTAACATTTATTGTTATTGCTACTTATTATTACTCATCTTTCTGTTTAGACCCTCCCCATTCATATTTTAGTTTCTCGTTTAAATCAATGCATGGTTGCTAAGGTAATTTGGAGCCTAGCAACCATAATGCTGATATTGCAAACTGGAGAGCTACTGAATAAAATGCAGAATAACTCAAAAACCATAAATAATAAAACATGAAAACCAATTGAAAATCGTCTCAGAATATCACTATTTACGTCATACTAAAGTTTAAATTAAAGGTGAACAACCCCTATAAGGATTTATTATATCTTCAAGTACAAGGTATTGTTTTATAATTAAATATACCAGTAAACCCTAGCGCTGCAGCTGCTATCCTAAAAAACAGAGAGCTTCTAGAGCTTTTTACTCTATTGACAATAAAATGCCTCCTTAGCTTTTCTTCTCCTTTAAAGCAGAGCAAGCTAAAGTTCAGCCTGGGCTGCAGATAGAAAAGAGAAACATACTATATTCTTTTTCTAAAGGTGTTAAATGACATTTAAGTGGCATTTCTCAGCCTTCCAGATATCAAAGGAAAATACCAAAGTCATTTGCAGACGATGCAAGGCAATGCTGGGAGAGAAAGTGTCATCAGGTACATTACATAACACTTATTCAAAGCTGAAAATAAAAATATTCATTAGTAACGTGCCATTTGTACATTCAGAAAAAGAAATTAATAATCTTTCACACTTTGTTGCTGAAATTGAACTATAGAGAATGATAATTCACCATCCCTTCAACTGTGATGAACTTATAACTTCAATAGCAGATTAGTAGTCAGCACAACTGCAACTCACTTCTTTGGCTGGGTGCATGTCCTCCAATGGCCACCTCCCACTGGTAATATTAGCGAAAAAAGTTAGTCCAGCACCCACTGTTTAGTGAATAAAACGGCCTTTATTGGACCAAGGGCATTACAGCAACGTTTCAGACCTACTGGTCTTTTATCAAGCTTGATAAAAGACCAGTTGGTCTGAAACGTTGCTGTAATGCCCTTGGTCCAATAAAGGCCGTTTTGATAAAAGACCAGTTGGTCTGAAACGTTGCTGTAATGCCCTTGGTCCAATAAAGGCCGTTTTATTCACTAAACAGTGGGTGCTGGACTAACTTTTTTCGAACTTATAACTTCAACCAGCCTGGCTGAGAATAGAGGGACAGTTGGCTATGTATTGTTTTTCAACAGCAAGGTCATACTGGGATATATATATATATATATATATATATATATCATTCTCTCTCTCTCTCTCTCTCTCTCTCTCTCTCTCTCTCTCTCTCTCTCTCTCTCTCTCTCTCTCTCTCTCTCTCTCTCTCTCTCTCTCTCTCTCTCTCTCTCTCTCTCTCTCTCTCTCTATATATTATATATATGGAATTTATTTCAATAAAACTTGATTTTTCAGAAGTATTCCTGTTAAGTGCAGGGCTACTCAATAAATCCACCTATGATAATGTCCGTGATTGCTACAACCAGTATCTCCCTGGCTCTTTTCTGGACTCTTGTAACAATGAACTAGATACCAACTGATTGAAAGACCTGGAGGAGACCCAATACATCTTACATTGTTTCACAAGTGATCTATCCAGAAAACAGAAAAGGATAAACAAACATTGCTTCTAATTGCAATTACATTTATAAATAACTTCAATTAAAAACATAGAATTCTTTTAGATTATTATCTAGAATAACATTTTCATTAATTATGGGGAAAACAAAATCAGTTTTGGGTAGAGGACGTTTGGAAAAAACTTAAAAAAAAACCCTAGCAGTTGAAGACTAGCAAACTATTCTAAACCTTGACTCATTTTTGCATATTAAAAATTTAACAAATGAAACATTGCCAAATGAGTGGATCTTGCCCTTATTTGGCCCAAACATGGTCACCTTAACATTGCATGGAATATAAATGTGTAAAAGAACAAGTTATATTATTTATTCATTTTGCTTGCTTTGTGCACTAAACAGTTTTTACTGCAAGATCAAGTGGCAATTGTTTTCTATTTGTAGATACTATCAAGTACTATATCACAGAAATAATGATTCAGCCATCAAGTCAAGGTTATTACACTAGCTCAAGGTAAGTGAAAGCCAAACAACACTTCAAAACATATGGGTTCTTCATAATTCAGTATTGCAAAATGTCTGATTTGATCAGTATCTTTGCATGGTCATTTTGTCAATGTGCCAGTGTTTGTGTTACAACTTTGTTGAAAAGGGCATATTCAGCCGCTGCTATGGTTTTTCTGCTGCTCACTTTGACAGATCACATAAACACCCACAGACAACAACTGACTCTTAAACCTTTGAATACAGTCTCACAGAACTCAATACTCCATGAGTAGTGGAATAGACCCCACTTGGCTTTGTGCATCTACCTAACACTATGGGGCCCATTTACTTAGCTCCAGTGAAGGAATAGAAGAAAAAAACTTTGAATTTCAAATTTTTTTTGGCTACTTCGACCATTGAATGGGCTACTTCGACCTTCGATTACGACTTTGAATCAAACGATTCAAACTAAAAATCGTTCGACTATTCGACCATTCGATAGTCGAAGTACTGTCTCTTTAAAAAAAAACTTTGACCCCCTAGTTCGCCACCTAAAACCTACCGAAGTCAATGTTAGCCTATTGGGAAGGTCCCCATAGGCTTTGCTAACTTTTTTAGGTCGAAGAAAAATCGTTCGATCAATGGATTAAAATCCGTCAAATCGAATTATTCGAAGGATTTAATCGTTGCGGTAAATCCTTCGACTTCAATATTCGAAGTCGAAGGATTTCAATTCGGCAGTCGAATGTCAAGGGTTAATTAACCCTCGATATTCGACCATAAGTAAATTTGCCCCTAAATGTATCTCCTAAATTACCCCTCTAGCAAAATTATCATAATAGAGGCTTGGTGGCAGATTTACTAAAGAGTGAAGTGGCTAACGCTAGCAACTTTTCGCCAGCGTTGCCACCCACAGGGACATCGCCAATTCACTAACAGGTTCAGGCGCCAAATCGCTAGCGAACGGGACCATCGCTAGCGGCCATTTGCACTCTATCGCCAAGCAACTTTTTGTTCTGACGAACAGTCGTTACTCCGCAAATTCACTAAAATGTGGATTTTACTTAACGTTACTTCTTTCATCAGAGTTGCCTTCGCCTCCTCAGACCAGAAAGTGCAATGGAGTAAATAGATCTTCCGCAATCTTTCACATTGTATTTTGTAAAAAGCATCAAAGTCCAAAAAACGCTTGTAACTTTTTTTTTTTTTTTTAGTAACCGGCCTCCCCCATGCATTTTGCAACATATGGAATATTAACTTTACAGTGGGCTCATGCGTAGGGCAATAAAATAACTCTATTGTCTTTAAAATGGTTCCCTGGACATGTGGTTTAACAGTGAAAATGTTAAGTATTTGAACCAACAAATACAGCTATAAATAATATAAACAGCCCGCCCTATGCAAATTGACCTGATTGCAAGATCACTAGCAAATTTTCGCATTTCGGCAGAAATGAACGCTAGAGCATCTTCGCTTTAAAATGCTCACATTAGCAAAAGACCGCTAGCGAAAAGTCGCCAGCGTTCAGCGCCCAGAATGGAACGCCGCATATTAGGGAATTAGCGTTGTCTGAGCGTATATATGCGCCTGGCAAAGTGTTGCGCTGGGTGCGAATCGGGCGCTGGTGAATTTTCGCTGGTTAGTGAATCTGCCCCTTGGAATTTTCCAAATTTGAGCTTATCTGTAATTTGGAGCTTTGGAGATATTTACATTTTTATCAGGATTGTTTTTGTCATCCACATGAATTTATGTTTCCTTAGTTATCATCAATTACTGTCTAATTATTACAGAGAAAAAATCTGTAAAAAAAAACCCTGATTGCTTATAGAAATAGGATTCTATGGGAATGGTTTTCCAGATAATACATCCCATCTGTTTTCCTCAGCCTAGTTATAAGGTCCAGACACAGACCCTTACACACAAGTTACCCTTCAGTCTGTGTATTTACTATTGTATTTTATTGTAAATAAAAATATACATTTACCCGTCCTCCTAGTGAGACTTAAGGGGTTACTTACGCAGTCTAGTAATGATGGGCAAACTGGTTGCAAGCTGCTGTGTAATGCAGGAAATAGTTTTGTTTGTTGTGCAACATGGCTCCAAATTTGTGAATTACTGTTGGAAAGGCATGAAATGATTTAGAACATGGTTACTTTCCTGACTGTTAACAATCCCCATCCATGGAAAGTCTTAGATCTATACAGTAGGGTGCTGACAGCACATAAAGGAAATGGATAATACAACACATTTTGTTTCTCTTAATGAGGATTTACTTTTAGCAGCTTGTTTGTATCTGTGATAGTTATTGTGGCTACACACTGCGAAGACTAATTTTTGTTTCTGCAGAAACATAAAAAGCATTATATTGCAGCTTTTTATGGAACACTCTACCTGTAGGAGTACTTTTAGGTTCTGCCTTCAGAATTCAGATTGCAAGCTCTTTCTTTTGGTAAGACATGGTTTTATGTTTACATTATGCTGGCAAGGGTAGGATAACATTTTAGAATCCACAAATATCCAGGTCACTGGAAAGAGGTAGGAAAGCAAAACAGATAAAAAAAAACACACATGCACATAGTAAAAATCTTCACCATATTCTGTTTCATCACATAACCCAGCATACCCCTGTCAAAGCATCCTGGGCAATTTGGTTTAACAAAACTTAAAAGCCAAAGGTTGAAGATTCTTAGGATATATATTACTGAATTAAATAAATTGTTACTTTCTACTTTCCATCTAATGGGGAATGAAGGCAATTTATATAAATGAGGTACCCAGCAGAGCCCCCCCTCCTGAACCAGACCATGCAGAACCCCCATACTTCCCCATTAGCTTAAAGAGAGGCTATATCTCTAAATATTGCAGGTCGTTCTAAAATGATATCATGCATAACATTCAATATCGAAAACACATGTATAAATAAAGCCTTTTTATGCTAATTCATTAACTGAATTTATTGAGGGGAATGATCCAAAGTTACATATTTGTTGGTGGCGATAGTATGTGAACTTGTAACTAAAATTTACTCTTTTGGGCAGCAATAACTGAAATTATGCAATGCTGATACCTGTTGAATCAGTCCTGCACATCAACTTTGAGGAATTTTAGGTCTTTACACAACAGCTTTAACTAAGAAATGTTGGTGGATGCCTTCACGTGAACTGTCAACTTCAAGTCCTTCCTCGTCATTTTTATGGGATTACAGTCAGGCCTTTAACCATGATACTGCCACCATCATGTTCTTCTGCTTCATGGTAAGGTTAACAGTGAATTGTTTCCATTTGTTTTTTATATATATATATATATATATATATATATATATATATATATATATATATATATATATATATATATATATATTAGGAAATATTTCAGATTAGTGGTACATGGCAGTTGAGAAACTAGCACAATTAGCACCAGCATTTAATAATTAGCCCTTTAGCATCAGGGTATATTACAGACAAACCCCATTTTCTGCTTGATGATTTGGGATGACCCTTTAAGCTTACAGTAGATTCTGATCAGCAGCTCAGAACACAATTAACATGTACATGTCACAGTCACTCCTAACAAAATCCAAGATGGGTAACTCCTGTGACGGCCTGAATCATTGCTACTATTGAGTTGCTTAAAATTTTGACTGGTTCATTAATTTCAGTATATAAAATATGGCATTTCTAGCCATATTTCTAGTGTTTAGTTCTCATTTAATGAATCTCAATAAACTTATAGCCAGAGAGTTTTAACAATTGGGCAAAATTAAATGCAGTGAGTCAGGGAAGCTTATTCTCCTGACATCTTATACAAGTTGAAGAATTCAATAGTCCCTTTTTGAACTGGCTCAGTGTAAGTAAGTAAGACTAATCTAAGATCTGTTGAGCCATTATGTGATTGGCTAGAGGGGATGATTCTCATGGCAATGTTCCAATGAGTTTGTAGCTGCATGCAGTAGAGTGTATTATACTGATTCCTTTCCATATGTGGTTCAAGGGATTAAATGCAGTGAAGATATAAGGAGAAGTTATGGGTAGTTATAGTTTTCCACTAGTGGGTTGTGTCAACTGTCTTACACAAAGAAATTGTTATTGTTATTAACATCACAGGCATTGACACACTGGAAGTGAAGCCAACTGGCGTGCATTTGTGAAGGCTGCTTTTACTGTTACATTCTGGGAAAATACTGCGTAATGTGTAAAAACATAATCATTTACATTGCCTTTGCACCATGCCCCATGTTTATAAATGATGCATGTTACAGTATATAATATATAATGTTATAATAGCACACATCCCCACTGCTACTGCTAATGGGTTTTTAACCTTGGTTTCCAACTGTGAATGCAGGAGATTCTCATTTATTGTTTACTTGACCCTTATAGTCCAAATATCGGGGTGACCAAATGCAACAACAATAATTTATAATCAGTATCAGAAGTATGTGATCAGTGTCATTAGTACTTTTGGGCACAATATATTTTATGATTCCCTATGGAATAGTTGTCTTATGATTGTAGGGGCCATAGCATGCTTTATTTACTGTACAAGAGAAACTTGTATGGTACCCATTTAATGTAGTTAATATTACATGGACAACAATAGTATTAAAGGAGAAGGAAAGCTCCAAGACAGTTTATTGCCAACAGATTAGCCACAATAGTGCAAGCTATAACACTATATTTATTCTGCAGAATGCTTTACCATAACTGAGTAAACAGCTCTAGACACTGTCTCTGTTTGTTTAGGATAGAAGCTGCCATATAAGTGTGGTGTGACATCACTTCCTGCCTGAGTCTCTCCCTGCACACATACAGCTCTGAGCTCAGATTACAGCAGGGATGGGAGGGGGAGAGGGAGAGGAGCAAACTGAGCATGCTCAAGCCCTGCCCTGGAGGTTTATGCTGAAAACAGGAAGTCTGATACAGAAGCTCACGTGTACACAATAGAAGGAAAGAAATGCAGTGTTTCCTTTGAGAGAAGACTCATAGCAGCATTACTTTGAGGATTTACTGGCATATTTATATAGACCTTTTTGATAAAGCTTACTTAATTTTAGCCTTTCCTTCTCCTTTAAAGGTTTATAGGGAATGTACATCTTCCTTAATATCGGCTTGCAGCTTTCAGCAAGAAGGTGGATAAGCTCTGTATAACAGGTATCAATACAAACGAATAAAATATATGTTTCACTTTTCCAAAAATATATAGCGCTGCATTGTTCCACATTGCCGCAGTGTCTATTAATCTGTCATTCTCAATGACATTGCAACAAAACAAATCTTATATTTTCAGATAATGTGTTATATTGAAGATGCTGACTTGTTCTCCCCCAATAAATTTACTTACAACCTAACTACAACTCTCAGTTCTTATGTTTAGAATTGAAGATTAATTGCAAGTATTATTTCAGTGCAGAAGTGCAATAAAAGAGTATTAAACTCTCTGCCTGTTTATGATGAAAATATTCATTGTCTCTCTTTGAAATTAGAGACTCTTTTTGGTACAACGAATGGGGCATTTTAAGAGTCCCCAGTAGTACAACAGTTCTGGAGTGTGATGGATGGGCTCTGGAGGGTACTGATATATTAAGCAGGGCTTTGTTCACAGTTAATTTGGTGCGAGTTACCAGTTTTATTAAAAACAAGTATTCTTAATAGTAAGTTTAAGCATATGTTAGTTAGTAATTAGTTTTGTTGTTTCCATGCCTTATTATATAGTGCCTTTCACGTAATTTGATTTCTAAATCAAAGCAAAGAATTCTTTTTATGTGTTAATTTTTTGAGGCAAGAGTTCATGGCATAAGGCTATGCACATATTGTGTAAAACTTGTATATAAATGCTGGTTGAATGGAAAGTATTTATATGAGGCACCCACAGTGATTGTAATCACTCACCTGATTCCCTGAGCCAGTGCTCCTATTAACAGAAAACTCCTCCGGCCCACAATATTTTTGGAGGAGCACCCCAGAGTGAACCTTTTACTGATTCTTCCTTTTCTGTGTGGGTGCACATGCACAGTAGAGTGAAAAGCTAAACTTTAGGAAAAAAGGCAGAAAATGTGCTTGCCTGTGCTCAGAGGAAAGACAGAAAATGAAGAAGATTGCTGCGGATCAGTTTATACAGAAGTACCCTGGGCCGGTGCAGTTTTCTGCTAACAGGAGCACCAGAAGCAGAGAAGTCCCGGGTTATCTGGTAAGTGATTACAGTCACTGGAGGTGCCTAACATTTGCCAACCTCAGTGATTAATACTTTCAATCTCCTTAAAAATTGGCAGCGCAATGTTACAGAAACCACATGTGTAAAAAAGTCCAACACAATTATTGAAAAAATATTAGAACTGTCATATATATATATATATACTATATATAGTACCGCACTCAACTGGGAATACTTTGGAAAAGAATACAAGATTTCTTGAAAAAAATTTTTTCACGAGTATTCCCGTTGAGTGCGGTACTATGTTACTTTATTTACCTTATTTACCAGCACTCCATGTTATATATATATTTAACTGTTCTGTATTAATTAAATACATTTTTTTCTGCCCTATTTAGTCCTGACTTTTGAATATCGATACATTATAAGTGGAATCATCAAGAAACATTAAGGGGCAGATTTATCAAAGGTCGAGGTGAATTTTCGAATGAAAAAAAAATCGAATTTCAAGCCATTTTATGTGTACTTCGACTAGGGAATAGTCCAAATTCGAGTTGAATTTGAAAAGAATTAAAAAATCTGAATATTTAAATTTATCATGTACTGTCTCTTTAAAAACTCAACTTCAACCATTCACCATCTAAAACCTGCCGAATTGCTATTTTAGCCTGTTGGGGAGCTCCTAGAACCTATTTGGAGTCATTTGGTGGACTTTGAAAAATCAAGGTTTTTTTGGGAAAAACTTTGAATCAAATTCGATCGAATGCCCTATTCCTTCGATTCGTACGATTCGAATTCGGCTGAATACGGACCCATTCAATCGAAAAAGGACCTATTCGACCAAAAAAAACATTCAACTTAATTTCGGTTGTTTTTTTTTTTTTATTCGAATTGCAAAGTTTTTTCAATTCGAAATTTGACCCTTGATAAATATGCCCCTTACAGTTGGATCACTATGACAGAAAAGTAGTAAGTAAAAACTCAGTTACCTCTGTACAATTACATTAAGCAAGTGCCCTTACATATTTTAAACATAGATTCTTCTTGGCATAAATAAACACACCACTCTCCTGCTTCTTCTGTGCCAAATGTCTCCTGATACGAAAATTGCTAGATTGGGGCTTCCTGGCAAATCTGTTATTTCCTGATCTGATTATGCAGATATAGGCTGACCTATTTTTTAGAAACTGCTACTGACTAGAGTTATTTTAGCACTGTACTTTTTTTGCTTACAATGCTTAGACAAACAAATTCCAAGTCAACTGAGATTCCAAGTAATCAACATTATACCTAAATTAAGAAGCAGTGATGACAAGTTGAAATAGTTAAGAAAGATGGAAATGCAGTAGACCAATAAGATAAGGCTAAACTCTTTGGTCAAGAGGATAGGAAATTGTATTTATATGAGCAGGGTTACACTGTTTTCTAATTAGGTCATTGAACACACCTAAAGTCTGTTAAATGCAGGAGTTTATGCTATGATTGTTTTGACATTATGTTTTAGTTATTTTTCAAGGTTAGGCAGTATTAAGGGCAGAATAAGCCCCAAAATGTTGCCTGGTCTTTGACTTTGTTATCCAACTCCATCTTCAACCTATCTAATGTATAGCATATATAATATGTATAGTCAGTGCTGGAATTGGGGCGGGATGCAGCGGGATGGGATCCCGCTACTTTTTTTTTTCACTAAATAGCATCCCGTCAGGCGGGATGCTACTGTTCAGAATACCGGAGCTTTTTTTTTGCGACTCCAGAGCAGGCAGAGTGGTGGGAGGAGGGACTGTTAATAAAAAAAAGGCTTAATCTTGTCTCAGCATAAATCCGAATTGTATCTGTCTCAGTGCCCCGTGAATAACTTCTTCACAGAGCAGCCGGTAACAGTGTGCACATAGTAGGAGGATTGTCCAACTTGGGCGTCTGTACTTCTTATCTTGCGCATGCGCTGTATTGGGAGACGTGTACAGGGCATGCGCAAGATAAGAAGTACAGACGCCCAAGTTGGACGATTGGGAGACCTGTACAGCGCATGCGCAAGATAAGAAGTACAGACGCCGAAGTTGGACGATCCTCCCACTATGTGCGCACTGTTACCGGCTGCTCTGTAAAGAAGTTATTCACGGGGCACTGAGACAGATAAAGTTCGGATTTATGCTGAGACAAGCTTTATGTCTCCCAGGACAAGGTTAAGCCCTTTATTTTATGCTGAGACAAGATTTATGCTGGGAGTGGGACACGATGTATGCCTCTGTTTAAAGAAGTTAAACAAAAGTGGGAGTGCTGTGGCAGAATGGGATCACACTGATGATGGTTATGGGGAAAGATTTATATTTCCAGGGGTAAGATTAGGATAGTAAAGTATGTGTATATTTATTTCATGGCTGTGAAAAGAGGATAAATACAGGAAAGAAAAGTAGCAAAGTATTTTAAGAACATAGTAAAAGAAAACCCCTGTCAGGCAAAAATTTAAAAACAGAAAAGTGGGGTGCCAGGCTGCTAGCAAAAGAACAGCAAGAGGTAGAACAATATGTTAAAAAGTTAAGAAATGGTGGAAGAAAGAAACACAAACAGAGAAATAGCAGAGGAGCAGGATCACAAACTGATGTATAAGAAAATAAAAGAGAAAGAAAAGCAGAACAGGGGAAAAAAGAAAAGCAGAACAGGGGGGAAAAAAAGGTTAGTAGTACAGGTATGGGATCCCTTCTCCAGAAACCCGTTATCCAGAAAGCTCAGAATTACGAAATGGCCATCTCCCATATACTCCATTTTATCCAAATATTTCCCTTTTCTGTGTAATAATAAAACAGTCGCTTGTACTTGATCCCAACTAAGATATAATTAATCCTTATTGGAGGCAACCCCAGCCTATTGGGTTTATTTAATGTTTACATGATTTTCTAGTAGAATTCAGCTATGAATATCCAAATTATAGAAAGATCCGTTATCCAGAAAACCCCAGGTTCCAAGCATTCTGGATAGCAGGTCCCATACCTGTATCTTGCTTTTACAAAACTTATGTTTATATGCACGTATAATAACTTTGCACTGGGTGACTTCTGGTCATAGCAAATGTGCTTGATTCAGTTAGTGTCAGCTGTTTGTGTTGTCTTGTGGTTCCAGTCACAGTATAATACACACTGTATCTCACCTTTATACAATTTAATGTATGTGGGGTGTGGCTATTCACTGTTGCTAATTGTAAATGATACTCTTCTTGGGGTGCCAGTTTTTTACCTATTAGTGTCTTCTCTGCATCATATATTTCTGTCATGTCAGGGCTTAATGCCTCTATTTGTTATATACTGCAATGAGTTCTGGCATGCCTAGTGATTAATGTGATTATTGGCATTTCTTGGGTTAATTACATCCATTTTCTATTGTGGTTGCTAGCATTTCTGGTGTTAAAGCTGATAATTTTCTACAGTGACTACTAGCATAATGGATCACTATTTGAGTTGCAAATAGCTGTGGTGATGCTGCACTAGTAAATCTAACACAGTCCAACAGCAATCAACATGTCACATTTAAACCAAAAAGGGATGTATGTAAAAATAAAGGCATTGATTATAAAATGTTTTCCAGGTTAGCGTTAATGTGACCTGTTGCTTGCTGTTGGACTAAGTTGTTGTATTGTTAATAAACATGGAAATAGCAAAATGTTTTTTAAAGTGGCCGAAACAAGAAAGTATTGGTGGGTGTGGCTTATTATGATGGTGGGTGTGGCTTGTTTGTGGGCGTGGCTTAAAAAAATTCTGCCGGTGTGCTACGCACACCGCACATACCATCCCTCTGCTTTTTTGATCCCAATTCAAGCACTGTGTATAGTATGGCAGATTCATGGAGAGAATTCCACAACTTTATATCTCTCACTGAAAAAAACCCTTTCTGAATATTTACATGGAACTTCCTTTCTTTCAATTGGAATGGAGCCATTGTGTCTGCTGGAAGAACATATCAGTAATTTAGATCTCTATTATATGATCCCATTACACATAGTTATCATATCCCCCGTAAACTCCAATGAAAAAACCCAAAATGGTAAGTCTTTCCATACCCTTTACCTGCTTAGTTGACCTAATTTAAACTCTAATTCAATAATATCCTGTTTCAGCACTGGAGACTAAACTGTGTTGCATATTCTAGATGAGGCATTACCAGACTGACATTGCTGGTTACATCATAGTTTATTATCTACAAGAACTCCAAGGTCCTTCTCCAATATGGATTTGCCTAGTGCAGTCCTATTAAGGGTATAAGTAGCTTGCATATCTTTACATTTTAGGTGCATAACCTTACATTTATCAACATTGAATCTCATTTACCATCTGCTGCCCAGATTGCCAGTTTGTCAATATTTTGCTGCACGGATGCCACATCCTGAATGGAATTAATTAGGCTACATAGTTTTGTGTCTGTGACCACTGATACATTACTTACAATAATCTTCTCTGAGTCATTAATGAACAAGATAAACAGAAGTGGACACAATACAAAACTCTGCTGGGTGCTGCTAAGAACCTTACTCCAAGTAGAGAATGGACCATTAACAACCACCCACTGTACAAGATCCTGTAGCCAGTTTCCTATCCACGTGCAAACGACTTCATTAAGCCCAACAGACCTTAGTTTAGAAAGCAGTCGTTTGTGGGGCACTGTATCAAATGCTTTGGCAAAGTCCAAATAGATCATATCTATTGAAACCGCATTGTTCAAATTCTTACTAACCTCATAATAAAAAGCAATCAAATTCGTCTGACATGACCTATCCTTCATAAAGCCATGCTGATTGTTGCTCATAATGCCATTCACCAGAACATAATTTTGAATATGATCCCTTAACAAGCTTTCAAATAATTTGCCCACCACAGATGTCAAATTTACTGGCCCATAATTACCAAACTGATTTTTCCCTCCAAACCATAGGTACTGTACCATACCAAATAAATGCAAGTCTGAGAAAATAGAGGTCTGTCTAAAACCAAACTGATGTCAGTGGCATATCTTGGGGAATTTTTTCTTCACTTTTTCAATCACTTTGACTATGAATCTTTGTTAATCTTTGAAATTAAACCTTATGTGCCGTAAAATATATATTAGTAGGTTGCTTGCTAGCTACTAAAATCAATGTATACAAAACATTCAATTCCAATAAATAGGAAATGAAGATATACTGTACGGTATGGCAGTGGGAGGTTCCTTTTAGCTTCTTTTTTTTTTTTATTTCATGTAATGTATCCCCCAAACAAAAAATTACTGAATGGCCAATTTACAACAGGAAAAATGAGCACTTATACTTATAACTTATACTTATAACTACATTTTGCAAGACTAGGATCTGTAGAATCTTCCAGAGAAGAAAAGGTTTATTTGTTAGATAAATACAAACTTTCTAAGTTATGTATGAAAATTGTGAAAATGTTGCTGAAGGGCAATAGTGGAATCCCTCAAGTGAACATTCTTCCTTAGAGACATTTTTAGTAATCGGACATTACCATCTGTGGTACATGTTCCAGTATAGTAGTATAATAGAGAATTTACACATCCTGCCTTCATGTTTGCATTTCTTTATCTTTCCTTGGCTGATTTCATAGCTTATAGACACTGCTGTTTGGCGGCAGCATTGTAATGCACAGTTACAAAACTCCAAATGCATTTAGAATAGCTTAAGCAAGCAAGTAAACAGTGGGTTTCTCATAAATGGGTTTTCTTTTCTTCTTTACTTTTCTTTAAATTACCATTTGAATGGCTCTGCTCACAATTCATTTCTTGCTATCAATTTTCAAGAGATCTATTTTGGGTCATTGACTACCAGCTTGGCAAAAAAAAACCCCTTATTCTGATAATTTGCTAAAAATGTATGCATTTTCAGAATCGGTTTATTTTTGTTTCTGAAGAATCTTTCATTTGACAACCCTCACAATGATTTATCACAATATGCTGCTTAAAACTGGTTGGAATAATGAGCAACACGAATTTCAATACTTCCTTAAGGCTAAACGAGTCAGCAGCAGCCCAAGTTGCAAGGTAGACACTTTTATTTAAGCTCATACACAAGTGGAAACTTATATGAGGCTACTATAACGAGACCATTGGGGATTTGGAATTACTTATTTAAAGCTTTATGAAGCAAAAAAAAAAATAAAACGGCCCCTCCCCATTTGTTTAGCAGTGCAAAGAGAACATTAACATAACAAAGTCTCTATATATAGTAAACTAAGAATATTTAAAAAGGCCACTTTTTGTCAGTCCTAATTGGAATAAAGTGCATTCAGGCATTCTCGGATACAGATCTATTTTGCATTCTACTAATAATAGGGATTATCCTGCTTTAGCATCACACTCATAGCTGATGCAAATATTAAGATTTCCAGGCAGTATTTTAGATCAATGCGAGACAGCATTATCTTTCCTCCCTAAATCCCAATTGCATGAAGGTTATTGCTTTCCAAACAGCCTCAGATTTCATAGCTATCCCAGAATATCTTAGCCATTTTTATCTAATGAGAAATTGAGATTCTTGATACTGTATCTTGCTTTTCAAAAAATTTTAATCTTACCCATGCCCCCAATGTATTACAAGTAATAGTATTAAATGTGGGTTACATAATTTGTTGACATATTTACGGCTTCATTTTTTTCTTAAAGGAGAAGGAAAGGTTAAAACTAAGTAAGTTTATCAGAAAGGTCCACCTAAATATACCAGTAAACTCTCAAAGAAGTGCTCTGAGTGCTCAAAAAGAAACACTGCATTTCTTTCCTTCTATTGTGTACACATGGGCTTCAGACCTCCTGCCTTCAGGTTAAACCTCCTTGCCCTGGGTGTGAGCATGCTCAGTTTGTTCCTCTTCCCCCCTCCCTAATCTATTGTAATTAGAGCTATGAGTGAGCAGGGAGAGACTCAGGCAGGAAGTGATGTCACACCAAGCTAATATGACAGCTGCTTTCCTAAACAAATATAGAGAGCTTCTGGAGCTTTTACTCAGGTATGATAAAACATTCTACAGAATAAATATAGCATTCTAGTTTGCACTGTTGCAGCTAATCTATTGGCAATAAAATACCTCCGTAGCTTTCCTTCTCCTTTTACATTTTAAAGGAACAGTTCAGTGTAAAAAGAAAAACTGGCTAAATAGATTGTCTGTGCAAAATAAAAAATGTTTCTAATATAGTTAGCCAAAAATGTAATGTATAAAGGCTGGAGTGACTGGATGTCTAAAATAATAGCCAGAATCCACCTTCAAGCTTTTTAGCTCTTAAAGAGGGGCCACATGGGACATAGGTATTCAGTTTGCAATTGATCCTCAGCATTCAGCTCAGATTCAAAAGTTACAGTTATGGTCCATGTGGCCCCCCCTCAAGTCACTGATTGGTTACTGCTTGGTGTCACCAGCGTAACCCATCAGTGGAAACCAAGAGAGCTGAAAAGCAGGAAGTAGTGTCCTGGCTATTATGTTAGACATCCAGTCACTCCAGCCTTTATACATTTTTGGCTAACTAACTATATTAGAAATATTTTTTATTTTGCACAGCCTATCTATTTACCCAGTTTTTATTTTAATACTGGACAATTCCTTTAAAAGCTATCTTTGTATCTTACTTGAAATAGCCGTCCCCGCCTCACCACTGGACCACCAGGTACAATTTTTATTACAATTAGTAACCATGGGCTTTTTTCTATAACTTAGGTTTTCTATAGCCCATTGTTGATTTTGCATTATGAAGACCACATTCTAGACAGAGGTAGTATCTGTGTGATACCCTGGTTAATATGCATAGTACCAGGCCACTGAGATTGAAGGCCTATTTATTAAACCTCAAATTTTTCTGGTCGAGTTCTAAAAGGGGAAAACTTTTACAGATTTGTTATACCCCAAATATACTAAAAACCCAAATAAGAAAATAGTCTTCTCAAACCTTGAGATTTTGCTGCAACAATTCCAAGTTGACTTTTCAGAGCCTCAGTCGTAAGATTTGAATTGGCGCATGAATTTGTTGCAACATTTTTTCACTCCACCTTTTTCGATAAAAATGATTGATAAATTAGTTCAGTTCATGGATGGGAGTAAGGTTGCCTTCGTTTTAATAAAAAAATGAGATTAATTTGAGTTTTAGTAACCCCCCATAACTGTCAGTATACATATCAGCCTATATTTACCACAGGCTAAAACCTATTTGGACATTTCTGCAGTGAATGAAAGAAATTATCAGATATACTATTCAACATGTGAGATTTACTGATGTAGAAATACTCATTTCTGTGACCAGACCCAAGAGATAAATACATTCAGTAGACCTGCAGTCTTGAAAGGCATGCATGCTATCTATGTATATTGGCTTACAATTGTCTACTGAAAATTTTCATTTGAGAAGTGCCTATTTACAGCAAATATGTTTAAATATAGATGATTAAACTACTGAATGCTTGAAATGAAAAGGGGGGTACTAAGAGGGACTAAGTTTTACCTGCAACTTACTAGCTGCTTTCAAAGTAAAACTCCCAAACGTGGCTGCCCTTAATTAGACACCAGTGGGATCACCTGACTATAGCTGGGAGGGGTGGGAGCTACAATATGGAGCTGCTCACTGCTCCTGTATAAATAGAACAAACAAGGAAAAGTTATATATATATATATATATATATATATATATATATATATATATAAATAAACTATAGTAATCTTTCTAAAGCAAAAATACGGCTTTTGTCAGTGCATACTATCAGTATATTAATGGGCCCGTTATTAAATATCAGTTTTTTCTGGTTGAGTTCTTAAAGGGGAAAACTAACATTTTTAGAGAAAATACTCCAGCTAAAACCTGTAGAAGTCAATGGCAGATGTCCCCGAAGTTGTTTCTGGACATCGTGTTCTGCGCTGGGTTTCATTCAATAATGTGAAAAAGTTGCGGTTTTTTGAGCGTTCAAGTCAAAGGACTTGAATCAGCATCTTAAATCTACCCATCTATGGACACCTTTAGAGTTGCAGTTTTGTTACAGCAGGTTGGCAATGTCTGTTTCAGAGACACTGAATGAAATTTACAGAAGTGATTTTCCAGTATATGTCCCATGTCACTGGTATTGCTTTTTAGCGTAGAGCAGAAATATGGCACCTGCTCTACTTTGCTGCATAGTATCTGTCTGAATCAGAAACCCCATATCTTTGAAACCCCTACTGAAATAAAACTCCAATCCTGGGGGCCTTTTTAACAGAGCTTTTAGCTGCACTACCGATGAAAAAAAGCTAATATTTCAGCTGTTCAAAAGAAGCCACTTTAAGAAATACTCTGTTGGTGTGCATTATAAGCCTAGGAAAGTAGTGTTTGTGTAACACCTGCAGCAGTTTTTGATGGATTGTGTTAATAACCACAATATAAGAGACTCAACCTTTTGTGCCAGAACATGCCTGCTCATAACTAGCCATCGCAATAATACAACACAAAAGTAAGCTGTTTTCAGAAAGCGCCCACTTAACTGTTACATGAATAATTTTGTTCAACTTTTAATAGCAAGGAATATTGGTTTACTGCTGGGACTCCTTCAAATTATATCACAGAGCAGAATTACACCCATAACTTGTTCTTGGCATTCCAAGATGGTAATGAGGAGTAACAAAAGATATTCTGAGGTTTTATCCTAGCAGGAGCACACCAAATAATTCTTCTAGGAGAAGATGTAATGTTGGAAGGGAGGGGGACATGTCCCTCGCTATTATTACTGTGAATGCAAATTGTACAAGTGAAATAATAAACATGATCTGTACCTGAATGTCCATTCTGTTGCTTTGTAGCTGTAGATGATTACAGTGGAATTCTACTGACTGTGAAGATAGAAGTTGTAGTTGAACAACAACTGGACTGCCTTTGGTTTGAATTACTTACAAAAGTGATTTTACAGTGTGAAGATCAAAAATCTCAAAATATTTATAACTTGATACCTTATGTGCCAAATAGCACAAGTGCAGTAACCAATAGCAACCTATCAGATATTATATTTCATTTTCTAAATGAGCCCAACTGCAGTTATATATCAACAGTGTTCTTCTCTTGTAATATATATTGATATTAGAAGTCACTGAGAAGTTCCCATATGTGTTTTTACAGAACCTCGATGAAACCTCTAAAAAGCCTCCTTTTTACAACTGTCGGTACTTTCTATTTTAATAATACACCAGTAATAGTTAGTTATATGACACAGTAATATCACCAAGCATCGATGACACATAACTGAGCACTAAGATATTTTACAGGTTCTTCATGGCTGAGATGACCTGAGACACGATATTAGGGTAGAATTGTGGCATTCCATTAGTTGAAAAGTCAGTAAAGAGTTTTGTGGAAATGATTAAATTACTAGATTTGTACTATTGTCTTGCATATTTACCAAATAATTTCTTTGAAGGGTTAGTAATCTTAGTTTAGAAGAAATGTTTTTAATTGCTGAATGTTGCATAATTTACCGCACAGGTATTTGGCGGAATTTGGTAAATAAGCACAAAAATTAGAGAAAAAGATAGGTAATAAAAATAAAGAAATCGTTCATGTCATTAATAGAGCAGGAAATAAATCCAATATGGAGCAGCATAATAGGAAACCGATGAGGGAAAAAATCACAAAATCTGATCATTAAGTGTTTTGCACAGAGAAAGCTGAAAGTATTGTTCAATGAATAGTGAAGGTCATTTATCCACAATTGGTTTTCTTTCTCACCATAATGACAAAATAAAGGAGTTAGAGATCATTACATAAGTTAATTTATGTAATATTATCCTATGGGACTTCACCCATTAGATCTGTTTTTATAAATGATACAAATCTCTTATGCAGGGTCGTTATGTTTTTCTATTGCAATAATAATTGAATTGATAAGTCCTACAGAGCAATAAATCCTGGCAACATCAATGAAATAACATTTCACCTAGTCTCAGAGTCATCTATAATAGCTGCTGCTTATTTTGGTAACATTAAATAAGCAAAGTTGTAGATCTTCAAAATATGTGGATCTGCTGCTCTCTTCCAGTAGGACTGACAGGGTGTGGCCACGTGTAGGGACCTATTTATGAGGCCTCGATTTTTTATGGTCAAGTGTTTTAGGGGGAAAACTCAAATTTAGATTTATTGTACTGCAAAGCTGCTAAAGATCTGAAAATACTCCAGCTAAAACCTGTCAAGGTCATGTAGAAGCCAATGGCATTTCCCTTTTACAATTTAAAGAAGTTTCTTGACATCGTGATATGCACTGGTTTACATAAGATAATCATACGTCAAAAAAAATTATACGATTCCCCGTCGAACTTGAAAAATTTCCCGCACCGACTTTTTGTTTTGATAAATGAGTTAAATTCATGGATGGGAGTTAGGTAAGCTTTGTTTTAATAAAAAACAATTAGGTAAATTAGAGTTTTAGGAAATACTCCCCATTAATTGTGTCTCTTCGTACCCCTAAGTTCATAGTAATAAGAGAATTTAAAGGGGAACTCCACAAAAACATAACTTAAACTTTTGGAAAAGTATGCATAAATTCAAGCAACTTTGCAATATACATCAATTAAAAAATATGCAGACTTTTCATGATTTTTAATGGTTTCTGAAAGTACCCTAAGCCTAGCTCCTGCTCTTCTGCTGATCTTTCTGACTACTTTGCTGAACTGGCTGACTACTGTTACTTTGTATCAACAGCCATCTGTCCTTAGCCTGCATCCTCCAAACCCCACAATTCCATACACATGTGATTTCAATAAGGAACTGAACATCACAGTGCAATGCATTGTGGGTTATGTAGCTCCTATATGATGTCTGTAAGTTGTGGAGAAGTTGTTACAATTTGTAACATCAGTGTTTTAGTCCCTCCTTCCCTGCCAGGATTTCAAATGATGCAGAAAGAGAAGAACTGTTAACCAGCTGGATTGTAGCATAGAAAATGGCATTTATTCATACTTTTTGAAGAAACAGGTAACTGTGGTGAGTATATTAGGGGTTTCTGTGTTATATGAGCCTCTTTATCAAATTTTGGTTTGGAAGCCGGAGTTCCCCTTTAAAAATAGGTCTAGGCCAAATAAACAAAAAATGTTTTTAAGGTAACCATGCATTTAGATCCTCACTTCCTCACTCTACTTTTTGACTGTCTGGCCTTTTGATATTAATTAATTAAAGGAGAACTAAAGTTTAACTAAGAAGTAGACTAGATTTTGTAGCATAATCTTTACCTTTAGCAGTGAAGATCTGTGTCTCCAAAAATGCCTTTAGTAGCTGCCTATCTTCTTTTCTGCTGATTTACTGCACATGCTCTGTGCTACTGTCGGTTATTGCGCTTAGGGACCAGCTCACAATTTAATTTACATATAGATTATAAAATCCACAATGCAAGGTTGATCAGTATCACATTTTCATTACATTGCAGCCCAGAAAATATCACAATTTATACCAAAGTTTAATGATAAATCCTGTAACATCAGCTTTTGTGACACGTGAACCTTATTTTCTGCTTGATAATTTGCACTGAGAATATGTAAATTGAGCAGGTAGAGGTGGCTGTCCAGGTGAAAACTACCTGTCTGTATTTCCAAATTAGGAAATCCGGACAGGGCTTTAAAGTGAAGGGCACTGTGATCAGCCAATCGGTGATGGTCACGTCATCTTGCCTGCCCCCGGCATCATCAGGCCGGCCCCTGAAACCGCCCCCTGTCCGGTCTGCCACTTGGCAAAAGGTGCCAACCCTAGGTGTTTGGGTGAATCAGGAAGGGATTTGGGACAGAGCACGAAGAGATTTCTAGGCGCATCGGAGGCCTGTTAGGGTTGGAGGATTAGTCAGTACAAATTTACCAGCTAGTACGTTCATAATTTCATAATACTGGCCCTGGCTGGTATTTTATCAGCTAGGTTTCTTTGATCTTTCAATGCTGTTTGTTGCCAGACTACTTTCAGAACAGGATGGATAAAAGATGAAACCAGCAATGTAAAATCTATATCCTTATCATTCAGGTAAATGAAGGTCAGCCCTGCAGATTTACCATCTACACAGTTAAGCAGTTCTCTACTCATGAGTAATCTAGCTGAAACTTGCTCACAATGTGTGCACCTGCTTTTTTATGGGGAGGAAAATGAGGATTTTCTTAGGAAATAAAGGTTGAGAAAGAGATGTTATAGCAAAAAGAGAAAAAAAAATGAGACAGAAGTGGAAGATTCTGGTACACCAGTGTGCAATGTGCAATGTGCAATTTGGTGAACCATTTGGAATAAAATACACACTTTGTGGTGAAACACTTCTATGATAACATTAGTATTTAGACTTAACTGGGCATATTACGTGTGGCTGAGCAGTTACAGGATAAAGGAAAAAGGCATTTTGAACTCTGATATTTGGGGTTTTGTTCTGGCCTTTCTTCCAAAGTCTGCTGAATATTTTATCTGCTCAGGCTTTAAAAGGGTCTTAGAAAAGACAACATTTTATTTTTAGCTTGTAAAGTGGGATGTGCTTTTCCAAATCAATAGGTGGCTTTGATGAAGAAATTTCATTATAATTTATTTATGCTAAGGTTCAGCGCATTATTATACCTGTACACAAAGCTGAACAATAGTATTGCCTAATAAAATCTCCCTGTATTTGTTGTTATGATCTTACTTGATTATTTACAAAGCTGTATACAAAATAATTGTTTTGTATTGCTATCTGTAAGTACAAATAATTACACATGTGTACAGCACAGGGGATGTGCTTCATGTGCACACACCCAAGTCAAAGGAAATCTCTACAAGCCGATTCCATAAATTGAAATTAAGGTTGTAAATCCAAGGACAAAGGGGGGGGGGGTGGTATAGTGGATTGAAATAAGGAGGATTATGTCAATAAAGTAATGTGTCAGCCAACACTGTAAATTGGATGAATACCCCACAGAAAAGTAAAAGACTGAAATTAAATATTTTTTGGGTAAAGCATGCCTATGTGGTACTATTACACCTGAAATTGAGGGTCTTCTGTTAAAAAAAAACCAAGGGTCCCTGTGTTTTATCCATTACAGAAAATTCATTAAACATTAAAAAATCCCCCGGGAAGACCCATTGTGTCAGGGATAGCTTCATTGTTACAACCATTGGCAGTTCATGTGAAGACATTTTTGCAAGAAATGTTACCAGTGCTTGACAGGTGTCTTAAGCATACTACACAGTTTACATTTACTTAAGAACATTGCTGTTATGACACAATCTCCAGTACTGTGCACTACTGATGTTCACCTCCATAAGACATGATGAAGGTATTGAATGCTGTAGGGAATACCTAATGAGGCATGAGGTCAATTTCTTATGTGAGTGTTCAGATTTTATTTGAAAAAGAAACTACTTTCGTTTTGTCTCTGACTTTTATCTACAGGTACGAGGTACCAGTATGGGGGCGAATATGGCACATGCATATGCAAACATCTTTATGTGCCAATTTGAACATAAACACATTTTAAATCATCCAAAATATAAACAACATCTTGTGTTGTGGCACCAATATGTGGATCATATTTTTATGGTATGGACTGGTTCTACTGAGCTGTTGTCTGAATTTTTTGACTATTTGAATAATGTACACAATACCATACAATTTACATTGAGTATTTGTCTACAAATTGTTAATTACGTGGATGTACAGTTAACTTTTTCTGATGGTTGCTTTATAACTGATTTGAACAAAAAACCTACAGATAGAAACAAAGATAGTTTTCACCCAGCAGGGGTCACTAGAGAGCTTCCCAAAAACCAGTTCATAAGGGCAATAAGGGTCACTTCATCTGACAAAAAGCAAGCTGGTGAGTTGGTCCAAAAATTCTGCAACAGGGGTTACAACAAGGTAGAATTACAGTCCACCAAAAATGAGGTATTACAACTAAAAAGAGAAGAAACCCTATATCCCCCACCCCCCTTTAACCTACCCACTCTGCCCAACCTGTACTCCCCGATACGCCTTCCCTAATTATCCACAACCTTTCCCACAACTTCAATAAAAGTTATAAAAAACAAAATACACATGTTGAAAGACTCGTTATCACTTATCACAACCAAGGAGCCTATTTATCATGCTGTGTAAAATATTTGACAGCAATTAAATGTCAACAGGCACCTTCAAGTTGGAAAACAAAACCAAAGATCTGATGGATTGCTATGACTGAGCAACATCACCAGTGATGTATTTCTCCACTGTTTTACACAGCATGATAAATAGGTGCCTAAACGTATTAATAATCTTGTAATCCTTATACTTGTGGGGAATTTCTCAATTGTAAAATGGTTTCTATTAGTTGTGGGTTGGACTATTGTGGTTTCCTTGCAAACTGTGGCGAATCATGTATGTCGGTGAAAAAACCCCACATTTTTACTTGTAAGGGACTGATAAATGTATCCCCTTTTACTTTGCATTCCCCACAGATTGTGCCCAAAGGGGTAAGAAGTAATTCCCCATTTCCTGAGACACAGTATGACCCCTAGCTATGCCAAGGTTGACTATAGTATAAAAGCTGTATCACACATACTGTATGTTAAGGGTCCGTTTTTTTAAACCCCTTAAGCAGGCATGAAGGATGACTTGAAACCTAGACAAGGTCAGGTCTAGTAAGGATAGGCTAACTCACTTTCATAGGTCACGCTATCTGAGGCTCCACCAGGGAGTGTGAGTGGGATTATGATCCCGGGTACCAATTTCCCAGAAGTAGGGACTAAGTGTTAGAGTGTGTTCCACTTAGAGTAAAGGCTGAAAGCTGGGTGTACCTTAGTAGACACTGTATATGCAACCCCAATAATATGCTGGAGCATATTATTGGGGTAAGGTGCATAGTTATATAGGCTTACATACTTATTTTTGGAAGTTGAGATAGAAATCTATCTTTTATATAAGACAAACTTAATGAGTTCATATTAAAAAATATTTTACTTTCATCTCTGTAAAAGTATTTGTGCCAATGGGCCCCCTTAGGTGCCATAGCTCTGGTATGGCACAAAGGAGGAAGTGCTTCAGGTATGAACAGATAACACAGTTCGCAATCTGAGCAATGACAGCACACATTGTTAATGTTTGTTTTTTAGTGGTTACTGGTGATCTAATCCACCTGTTTATGGATTCACGCATAGGGGCAAATTTACTAAAGGGTGAAATGACTAACGCTGGCGAAAATTTGCCAGCGTGACATCATTTCGGATCTTTGACGATTTACTAACAGTCACTGGCTTAACTTCGCTAGTTGAAGGAGATAGACCCTAGTGGTACTTCGCTCCCTAACGCCAGGCGAATTTGCGCTCTGGCGAATGGACCTAACTACACAAATTCACTAAGATGCGTATTTTACTGAACGTTACCTCTTGTGCCAGACTTGCCTTCGCCACCTCAGACCAGGCGAAGTGCAATAGAGTTGATAGGAGTTCCTAAAAAAATAGTTGAAAATGTTTCTAAGTCCCAAAAAACGATGGCGTCTTTTTCTTTTTTCAGGGTGATAGGCTGCAAAAGAGCGTAATTTTTTTTGGGGTAACCTGCTTCCCCCCTACATTTCCTAACATATGGCACATAAACCATACACTGGGCTCGTGTATAGGGCAATATAACAGCTCTATTTTCTTTTATTAAGGTTTCCTGGGCTTGTGTAGTGTAATGTATTTGCTGCAACATATACAAATGGTTTTGTCTATGTTGCAATATTTTGAATAAAGAAATCTCCACTTGATGTGGCTCTGAAGGGAAGGAATTATTAAGGTTTATTATATGGTATGCCATTATGTGAATTTAACCAGAACAGTGGTTAAATAGTAATGGTCTTTTGCTTTTTTTATGTTCTATTTATTTATTTTATGTCCTGTTGGAGATGCACTCACAGTAGCCTTGAATGCTTCATTCTTATTTTAGTAGACCAAAAAATGATTATGGAACGATTGATGTTTCGTTAATTAGTCTAATATTGGGGATACCCCCTTAAAATTATCTTGTAGTATAACGTGTACAAATATATTTAGAATATTAGCATATAGTCTTTACAATAAATTGAACATCTCTACCATTTAATTTCAACAAAGATTACATCTTTACAGAGGTACTATCTGTTTGTTCTTAGGTTTTATTTTTTAAATGATAAAGAAATCCACTACAATGTGGTTACTACAGAAAAACCACCATTCTAATTTGGGCCTGTTCTTCATTTAGTTCAGCAATGGCATCAGTAGTTTCATTGACTATGGCATTTAAACAGTGGCTAATTGTCTTAATTATTCTGGGTGTGCCATACATAGGAAAGAAAGTTGACAGGAGAGTATCATATGTAGATAGGTCCCATACTTCGGGGACATTTGGGACTTCATGTTTGGTGCGGAAAGAGTGGGGTTGTGGTTTAGTTAGGTAAACTCTCAGGGCTGGGATAACTTGGCCAATTATTCATCTACCTTTAGCCTTTAGTGGGAGCGAAGCATAAGCTTTCATTCCACAGATAAGATAAAATTCACAAGGCATAAAGAATGAGATAGTCTTCTCTGAATAAGTTTGGTGCCTAATTGTGGAAAACTGAGTAGGCCATCTTCAATCTTAGAGCTTAACCTAAATGTACCATTTTATCGAGTAGTAGTATTGGCACTCTTTACCCAAGTTTTTTCTGATACACCAAAAGTGGTTTTATTCTCACTCGGGTCAGATCCAGGAAGTTTATTTTGAGAACCATAAGAATTAATGATCCGATTCTTATAATTACTTAAAGAGGATTCCCAAGGGCAAAGGTAGTATCCAACATCACCAACAAATGGACCTGTGCCATGGAAGGAAAAACATACACTTACATGGCCAACGTTTTGGGAAACTATGATAGGGAATGTTCCTCTTTTTACAATTCCTTTTTGGGGTTCACTTGAATTAACTTTGGGAAAAGTGATATTTTCCAAAATGGTGTAATTAACAAATAAGCCAACAAGATTTGGAGCACTGCCATGATTGGGAAATGGGGAGCAAATCCAGCAGTTAATAGCATTTACTGCCTCTGAAACTTTATGGTGTAGCTGTATAACCAAATTGTTTTCGAACATGGTTACTTTTGGGTAGAGCACAGTGCTGAAATACAGAATGAAAAATAGGGCAATCATGGTGAATTTTGGAAGGAGACAATAACTCTCAGAACAGCCACCTGTAAAGGAAAAATGATACCGTACACACTCTTACTACAATGTCTCACTAGGCAAATCACTAAAGCCAGTCAATGCACCACTTGATCAGATGGAGGTACTGATGATTTGCAGTGGGATGACTGCACCCAGTATGACTTGGCGTCCAATTTTACTGACATTGGTGATGTGAGTAACACTTGAAAAAGTCCTTTCCACCTTGGTTCCAGAGGGGATTTCCTGATATGGTTAAGGTAATAAACCCAGTCTCCTGGTTGTAGTCGATGAGGCTGTCGGTGGTATGGGCATCTGCTTTTACCACTGGGAAGGCTTCCGGCCAATTTGAGAACATATCAATGCATACCAAAACATATTTATATCTTTTGCAAAGTGGCATTTCTATGTAATCTATCTGAATGATTTGAAAGGGACCTTCTTTGTTGGGAAGGTGAACCATGGGGGTGGCAATGGGGCAGCCCACATTGTTTTCTTGACATATTTGGCAACAGTGGAGAATCCCGGGGCAAGCCAGAATTTACATATGGCTCTTTTCACCCCCCCCTTTTCCTAAGTGTGAAGCACTATGAGAAATTAAGGTCAGATGGGGAAGTAGTGATTTTGGGGCAACTAGTAAATTGCCACGGACATAAGGGCCTTCTGGGCTCTTTGTGCAACCTTGTCTAATCCAAACTGCAATTTCATTTGTAGGTGAATTTTGTTGTAAAGCGATTACTTGACCATTAGATAAGGCAGATAGATTAGACAACACAGATAGATGCAAGGATTACGGGTGGAGTGTAGGATTGAATCTAAAGGTCCCTGGTGGTCTAGCGGTTAGGGTTCGGTGCTCTCACCGCAGCAACCCTGGTTTGAATGCGAGTCATAGCTATATCACTTTCCAAAGATTTTTTTCTAGCCTCATTAAAAAGGTAAGATAAAAAAAAAGATAAGATCAACAAGGGCAAATCATGCATTTTTATGGAAGTGCAGGTTGGTATATGGAAAAGGCAAATATTGCTTTAAAATATAATATTGTGCTTAGTGTTCAGGATCTGAATATAGAAAGGCCACTGTAAAGATGTTTTCCTTTTATTAAATCAATCAAAAATAAAAAGATTACTTTGCATGTTATACCCACAGGGATTCCTTCATGGAAGCCAAAATGAAGAAAATTCTAATGCATGATTTTTAAAACCGGATCAAATGATCAGCTATTCATTTCAGCTTTAGACAAATACAGAAATCATCATCTTTCATTTGAACTAAAATCAATGTCTTTACCAAGTGAGATGTTCCTAGGTTGTCAAGATATATCATGTACAATAACGGTTCTGGATAAACACAGGACATAACAATCTTTCTTTAAATATGTCATATATAACATTGTGTTATGATATATGATGACTGAGGGCTTATGACTGCGGCAGGACAAAACTGCCAGGCAGGGGTTAGTAGATGGGCTTAGTTACGTAGTGTTGGGGGTTGGAGCTTAGTTATTTTGACTCAATAGCAGCTAGGGAGGTCATCCATTTTGGATAGAGCAAACAGAGTTCCACCTGCCCTCCCCTGGGTTAACCCTTTGTTCTTGTCACAATTGTGGCCGTGTTAGTGGGATACAGTTTAAGTCAACATGGAAAGGTGAGTATTTGAGGCTTGTGGTTAGAATAAAGTTTCAAGGATAATAGCCTGTTGGCACAGCTGAGCAGCCGTTCCCTGGCAATGGTGATAGTTTACAGTGTAAGGTTTACCAAGTCCCAAGTTGTCAGTGGGACATGGTTGTTTGTTTTCCTCTCTATGGGGCAAATTTACTAAATGGCAAATTGTCCGGTGCTAGTGAAAATTCGCCAAAACTATACTTTGCAGGGACATTGCCAATTTACTAACAGGCGTAGAGGACAATTCGCTAGAGAAAGAGCTCAGTACTAACGAAGTTTGGAGCCGTTTTGCCTGGCGAATTTTTGCTCAGGCAATCGATCATTACTTTGCAAATTCATCGAAGTGCGAATTTTCCACTACGTTACCCTTATTATAGCTGGCGAGTTTATGAGATAAAGCTACATCCTCCACGATCTTATGTAAGTGACATCATATCCTGTATGGCGAAAAGTCATAAAAAAGACAAAAAGCTGACGTTTTTTCACATTTTAAAGTGGGATTATCTTTAAAAGTTGTAACTGTTAAATATTTTTTCTAACCATTTGAGGGGCATGCCACATTTGTTTTAGGGTGGGCTCATGTCTAGGACAATAGAGGAGCTCTTTTGTCTTTATTTTGCTTCTTTGGACATTTTTAATAATAAGCGGCCACTTCAAGCAATTTCCCCAACGTCTCTAATAAAGACATATATATGACCTATATGTACCGGCCCTGTTCAAACTGACCTAAATGTAAGTGCATTAACAAAGTTTTTGATAGGTAGAAAATAACAATAGCGAAAGTTCACTATGAAATGCTGGTGCTGACAAATTTTCACTGGCAACACTTTGCCGGTGTTCTTCTGCCTAGACACAGTTTTGAATTTAGATGAATAAGCGTATGCGATGCAAATTGTGTGTGTGGCAGAGCCTACCCAGGAGAAAATTGCCCTTAAGTAAATTTCCACCTAAGAGCGTTGGTCTCTGGGAGGTGTTATGTTACATTGGTTGAAGCATGCAACCTGGTGTACCCACCATGCTGGATGACTGGTGCCCTGGTATGATGTTACGGTTATATTACCGTCAATATTTATTGTTATAACACTGTTACTGTTACTATGTACTTGTTATTTCTAGTTATGTTATGTATTGTTATGTATAATAAAGCTGTGCCGAAAAAAATTCCAACGTACGAGAAGGGGTAAGTTGTGTTTATTTCTAGGTAAGTTGTTGGGGAAATGTGGCAGTATTTGGTTCTGCCCACATCAGGTTGGCAGCACAATGGCAGTTTTACAATGTTTCTACCACACATGTGTCACTGTATACAGTGGCCATAGCTAATAATTTTGCAAAGTGAGTTCACTGATCTCCTGAAAATGTTATCCGACAATAATAGAAATCACCGGTAGGAAAACATACATGAACTTAATTTTTCCAAATTAGCCCGAAGTTGCCTCGTCTCAGTTCTCACTGTGAAAAATCCCTTCTGAATATTTAGGCGGAACCTCTTTTCTCCTAATTGTAATGGGTGACCTCGTGTCAGCTGGACCTACTGGTAAATAAAGCATTAGAGGGATTATTATATGATCCCCTTATATATTTATACATAGTTATCATATCACCCCTTAAGCGCCTCTTCTCCAGTGTAAACAACCCCAATTTGGCCAGTCTTTTAGCTAAGATTTTCCATATCTTTCACCAGCTTAGTTGCCCTTCTCTGGACCCTCTCTACAATAATGTCCTGTTTGAGCACTGGAAACCAAAACTGTACGGCATATTCTAGATGGGGTCCTCTATAAAGTGGAAGAATGACCCCCTCCTCCTGTGAATCTATGCCCCTTTTAATACAGCTCAAGACCTTATTTGCCCTTGATGCTGCTGACTGACATTGCTTGCTACAGTCAAGTTTATTATCTAGAAGGACTCCAAGGTCTTTTTCCATAATGGATTTTCCTAGTGCAGTCCCATTAAGGGTATAAGTGGCTTGGATATTTTTACATCCCAGGTGACCTTACATTTATCAACATTGAATATCATTTGGCACTTAGCTGCTCAGACTGTTAGTTTGTCAAGATCCTGTTGCAAGGATGCCACATCCTGGATGGAATTAATTGGGCTGGATAGTTTTGTGTCATCTGCAAACACTGATACATTACTTACAATACCCTCCCCCCTAAGTCATTAATGAACAAGTTAAATAAAAGTGGACCCAATTTTGTCTGACATGAACTATCCTTCATAAACCTATGCTGATTGTTGCTCATAATGCCATTCACTAGGACAACATTTTGAATGTAATCCTTTAACAAGCCTTCAGAAAATTTTTCCACCACAGTCAAGTTTACTGGCCTATAATTGTCAGGCTGAGATTGTAATCCCTTTTTAAATATTAGAATGCCATCATCTTTTCTCCAATCCATAGTTATCATACCAAATGAAAGTGAATCTGAGAAAATCAGAAATAGTGGGCGGTCTAAAACTGAACTAAGCTCTTAAAACCCGGGGGTGTATGCCATCAGGCCCTGGAGCCTTGTTTACATTAATTTTTATTAAAGCTTTATGAATCATATTCTGAGTCTGATTAGATTGAGCTGAGCCATCAGTGCAGCTATGAAGTGAGCCTGGTAACTCAGACTCATCTATTATTTACACTGAAGAAAAGAACTGATTTGGTACATTTGCCTTATATGTATTTGTTACAACCATACCGGTACCATTATTTAAAGGAGCAACACTCTCAACCCGCATCTTTTTACTATACGGGAAAATGTTTTTCGGGATAGTCTTAGCCTCTGCCACTATGCACTCTTCCTTTACTTTCTTTGCCTTCCAGATTGCTGTTTTACAACATTTACTAAAGTGTTTATATTCATTAAATACAGCTTCTGTCCCAACAGACTTGTAGTTTTTAAATGCCTTTCTCTTCTTTCCTATTAACTTCTTTACTTCTATATTATACTTCTATATTAAGCCACATAGGGTGATTCTTAGTGCTTTTACATTTACTCCTTAAGGGAATAAATTGAGACCAGTAGCGATTTAATATAATTTTAAATGACAACCATTTCTGTTCTGTTTTTTTTAGCTGAAAACATAATGCCCCAATCAATGCTCTGAAGGGCAGCCCTCAAAGCACTTAAATTAGCTTTTCTGAAATTTATGGTTTTTGTTGCCCCAGTGTATATTTGTTTTTTGCACCAGACATTATGGGGCAGATTTATCAAAGCTCGAGGTGAATTTTCAAATTCAGAAAATTTGTGCCATAAAAATGTCATGCAACAAGTTTATAAACTTGTTCCCAATCACTGATCTGGCAGTACTGGTGGTCCAGTCAATATCTGGGTAATTAAAATACCCCATTATCATTACTTATGATAAACTAGCAGCCTTTTCTATTTGCATCTGGAGCTTAGCCTCCTCCTCACTTACATTAGGGGGTCTATAGCATACTCCTACAATTAATTTGCTGGACTCTTTACAATTGGTAAATATCTCCACTCATAAGACTTCTGCCCCCTCATTTTCTAACATCACCTCCTCCTTTATATAAGCTTTTAACTCCTTTTTTTAACTCCAGACATAACCCTTCTCCTTTTCTATTGACTCTGTCCCTCCGAAACAAAATATAGACACTGATATTAACTGCCCATTCATTCATTCAGCCATGTTTCGGCCACACCAATCACATCATATTTTCCCTCCAGCACCAGCACCAGCACCTCCAACTCTTCAATTTTACCAGTCAAACTCCTTGCATTTGCAAACATACATTTAATACTGGTACCATATTGAACATATGACGTGGTCCTGACCCCAGGAAAAGGCTAGCAAGCTTGTAAGTGGGTGACATGTGAATTGTTAAGTAAGGGTTAAGGTATAATTAACTTGGCCACTAGGTGACAATGTGTCCTATGTAAACTGTGAAGTATAAATTTGTTGGTAGTGAAAAGTGAATAAATGTGGTGGACATTTTGGCAGTGATAGAGCAAGGGACAGCAGTCTATGTCAGGGAAAGGTGAGGAAGAAGAATTGTGCCACAAATTATCTGTCAAGAAGAAGTCACCACAATATACCTCAACTGTATATGAGAATGTTTTCCCTCATGTTCCAAGGTCACAAGCTTGTGAGCAAAACCTCCAGTTAAAACGAAAATTAACGCTTAGGGGCAAATTTACTTAAAGGGATACTGTCATGGGAAAAAATAATTTTTCAAAATGAATCAGTTAATAGTGCTGCTCCAGCAGAATTCTGCACTGAAATCCATTTCTCAAAAGAGCAAACAGATTTTTTTATATTCAATTTTGAAATCTGACATGGGACTAGACATATTGTCAATTAACCCTCGATATTCGACTGTCGAAGTTAAATCCTTCGACTTCGAATATCGAAGTCAAAGGATTTAGCGCTATTTGTTTGATCGAACGAAAAATCGTTCGATCAAACGATTAAATTCTTCGAATCTTTCGATTCAAAGGATTTTAATCCATCGATCGAAGGATTTTTGTTCGACCAAAAAAAGATTGCTAAGCCTATGTGGACCTTCCCCATAGGCTAACATTGACTTCGGTAGATTTTAGGTGGCGAACTAGGGTGTTGAAGTTTTTTCTTATAGAGACAGTACTTTGACTATCGAATGGTCGAATAGTCGAGCGATTTTTAGTTTCGAATCGTTCGATTCGATGTCGTAGTCGAAGGTCGAAGTAGCCCATTCGATGGTCGAAGTTTTTTTTCTTCTATTCCTTCAGTCGAACTAAGTAAATGGGCCCCTTAGAGTTGCTTATCACAGGGAAGGATGATTCTTAAAACATAAAAAGGGCACAAAAACAAGTTGATTTTTATTTTCATGATAGTGGGCTTTTAAAAAAATCCCCTTGTTAATTCTTGGGCTAAACAGTGCAAACAGATATTGAAACTAGTTGCAGTGTTCAATTTCCTGGTTCTTGTGAATTAGCTCAGATTAACAGTGCACAGATAAATCCCCTGTAAAATGGACTTGCTGATCTGTAAACTGCAACAAACTAGGTACGGGAAGGGGTGCTAAGAGAGCACTCTATACCCCCAGGGTTTTTAAATCACCCCACCCATAATTTAAGGGTAGTTCACCTTTAAGTTCACTTTCAGTATGTTATAAAATATCCTATTCTTATAGCTCTCTTCTTCTGCCTCTTTTAAGCTTTCAAATGACCCCTGCAGCCAAACTGTTGCTGTGTGAGGGTCATTGCTATACAGGTATCTGTTATCTAGAAAATATGAATTACGGGTCATCTCACATATACTTCATTTAATCAAATAATTCTACATTTTTAAGCAGATTTCCTTTTTCTCTGTAATAATAAAACACCTTGATTCCACCTAAGATATAGTTAATACTTATTGGAGGCAAAACAATCCTATTTTGTTTGTTTAACAAACAAAATTTACTACTTATCTTTCAATTGGTTTGTCACTTTCGGTGTCTGGTAATATATGGGTCAAGTACCATCAGCATTCTAAGTGTGTGCAAAATGTATATTATGACATGCATGACAGAAAATATTGATAGGCAGATGTAATTTGTAAATATACTTTGCTTTTATGGTCAAAATATTGTATATTTTAGTATGACTTTGCTTTTATAAATCTGGTAGCTTGATACTCCTCTTCCAGAGCAGATGCTAAAAATAAGATTATCTCCATTTTCTCAAATATATTTGCTGAAAGCTTTTAGCATAGCTGGTATGTCCCCAGTGGGAACTTGTTTTTTTTTAACTGAGGTCTAAGATTTTGACTGATGGTATAAATATGGTATTAGATTCAGGCTAAATGTAACACTGATGGCAGGGTAACATAGCTTTGAAGGGTTAATACATTCAACCCTCTCTTTTTATAGATGCCAATGTATCTTCCAGGTACTAAATTGATATATTTAATACTGTGAGTACTAGATAATAAAATACATATTTAGGCATAGACACTTACAAAATGTTAATTTCATGTCCTTTCTCTTGGTAATAAACCTACCATGGTCACCTTCACTACTAGGAAGCAATAATCACTGTAAGTTCCTTCATAATCTACTTAGTATATTGAAATTAGATTAAAGGGAAAAATAAAATGCTAACTTTCCTCAGTACCCTATTCATTCCAGTAGCCAATTTCTGAAAATAATGCAGATAAAAGATAAATTAACGTCTATAAAGATAATAATAATGTTATAATATCTATATAATATAAATATAGTTTTCTGTAAATGATTACGTTATTAAACAGGTAATAGTTTTATTTTTGGAATGCACAGGCTGGAAACAAAGTAAAATATGGACTGATGTGCTGCTATTTGTTGCCGCTTAACCCATAGACACAGAGCTTATGGTTGTTGTGCTTTTTATTCTGTTTGGGTAGTGAAATTCTATATACTTTGGAAAATTTGCGATGTTATCATTAACTGTTCAGGCATCGCATTTGTTTCTCAAAATGTGTCTTGACACCAATACTGCAATTTTTGTGTTTGCCAACATCACAAAATTGTTCAGTGTTAGAAATACTTTAAAGTGACACCTAATCTCTGTTATATTTTGTTAGCCTCATTTGGCTTTGCTTTGTTGGCTAGTACACAGCTTTTCCGCAACTACTCTGGTTTTAGGATGATATATGGGACTATTAGCTGGAGAATTTTAGAACATTTCCATTTGATTGCTGCAGTTATTACTGAAATGTCAGATGTTCCATTTTAATGTTGTCTATTGACTTTTAAGGTCGTAGAGTTTGAATTATAGTTCTTTGAGTCTTAATATTTAAAGGAAAAAAATGAAACATGGTACCTTTTAGTCAATCACTTTTTCAGCAAATGGAAAACATGTTATATAAATGATGGCTAATTTATGTTTGTATGTATAATCTTATGTACACAGAGCTTACAAGCAGTGCTTTAAAGGAAAAGTTCAGTGTAAAAATAAAAACTGGGTAAATAGATAGGCTGTGCAAAATGAAAAATGTTTCCAATATGGTTAGTTAGCCAAAAATGTCATCTATAAAGGCTGGAGTAAGTTGATGTCTAACATAAAAGAACACGTCTGTGACTCTGAGTTAGTCAGTGACTTAAAGGAGGGCTGCATGGGACATAATTGTTCAGTGAATTTGCACTGATTGGTTACTGACTGGTAACCAATAAGTGGAAACCAAGAGAGCTGCAAAGCAGGAAGTATTGTCCTGTTCTGTTATCTCCAGCCTTTATATATTATATGGCTAACTAACTATATTAGAAACATTCTTTATATTGCACCCAGTTTTTATTTTTACACTAAACAATTTCTTTAAGTGCAATCAATTTTCAGACATTTGGTGAAGAGGACTCTATCACTGTCAGACAGAAATCAATCTTTTTTTCTGTCGAGAACCCGATTTTTATTGTTACAAGTTATCAAGTTCCCTTCTGTCTGTTGTTGAGCAGATTTAAGAGCATAATAAGATACCAAAGTAAGTTTCATATCATCTAGAGTCCAACTAGGTCTTTATAAATATCTAATATCTGCTCTCGTAGTCCTGCCCACAAAACAATTATAACCCTTTTAATTTTACTTTTAAGATTTGCCTTATAGATTGTGTCTCCTGGAGATAAAGTACACTGATAAAAAGTGAGTTATAAAAGCTTAACTTTTTAGGTTTAGAAGGGGATTTAAGCTCTGCACATTGTGAGATAATGTTTTCAAACCCAATTGTAGTTATACATGAGACTATATTTATAGCAGACAATAAAGTGAGGCCCTGGAAGTCAATGAAAGGAGAGTCTAGTAAGCATTAAAACAAGTAAAATATATGCCATAACCATAATTACAAGACACAGTAATAATATAAAGCATCGTTTTAAAACAAGTACGTTAAATAGTGAGCTTCATCTGGAGATCTTCAAAACTCTCAAGGGATGGAGGTGGAAAACTCATTAGTTAACAGTGATCCAAAATACAAAGAGTATAACTAAGTTTACTTAATGGTGAAATGTCTACCAATGCAACCAAGATAATGTATCTAGTTGCCAGAGATACTTATATCAACAATCAGGAAAGATTGCTTATAAGCAGCAGTACAGAAGGAGAAAATCAGTGATGGAATCAACAAGTAGTCAAACTTTTACACCACTCCTGCCCACCAGAGCCTACAACATAAAGCCTGGAATTGGAGAAGAGTGGGTGTCATAACCCACCATCACCCTTAAAGGAACAGGTAGCCAGCATACAGATGACTAGACACAATACGCATCAGAATGCATGGTGCACACTATCTGTGGTTTCCTATTCATATTAAATACTGTATTATAAAGGTGGAAATCCTTAAATATGCCCTTAAATTGTAGTACATTTCAGACTGACAAAAAAGATTTGCTTCTAAGATCATTACGTATTCATTGTAGGAATTTGATAACATACAATTAGTGATCGGTGAATTTATTCGCCAGGCACGAACTCACAGCGAATTTCTGCGTTTTACCGTCCACTAATAAATTTGGGAATTTGACGGCATCAAAATTCAGCTAAGCAAAACGGGACAAATTCGCCCATAACTACGTACAATGCTTCTCACAGCAAATCTTACTAGTGCCTTTGTTATTCACACTTGGTAGAAATGGTCTCTCCCTGCTCATATAATTTGGGCTGATCAATGTTGAAATCATGCTTTTTGGAAACCCTTTATCTTCTTCAACAATTTTTTAATTGGGGTTCCCAAGGAATTATTACTATATGGCTCATATGGCAAACTACTGGGAGCAGTAGCTCACTGATGTCTACTCTTGATATAACAAATTATGATTGAATTATAAAGCGCTCATATGAAATTTCTGAATAAACCCCTTGAAACCATTACGTTATTGTTATATTAATGATTTTTTTGTATGCACTGCAGGTAACCAATATTCCAGTTGTGCACATTTATGATGATGATGATGTCCTTTATAATTACAATGTGAACTTTTTATGTTACAAATATTTATATTTTCCTAGTATTTTTATCTTGAAAATAGGAATAAATACCCCACTCATAATTACCCCTCCATTGTTATTTAAATTATGTTAAGGCATGTGCAGCTTATCTGACTTTAGTTCCAGTAGTCTTTCCAGTCAATATATGGGAACAGTAGTCACTTACACAAAAGTAGATTGTGTTGTGGGCGCTGGCCTCAACATTTGTGTTCCCTTAGAGGTAAAATTGCCAATAACTGAACTGAATGTTTTATGAATTTGACAGGGATATGCAGGCTACAGCTTCCAGCTGACAAGTATTGATAGTTTTAGGGGCCTTTTTATTAAAACTCGTTTTTTTCTGGTCAAGTTTTTAAAGGGGAAAATTTAAATTTTTAGGTTTATTATACCCCAAGGCTGCTAAAAATTCAAATATGAAAATACTCCAGCTAAAACCTGTCAAGGTCATGTAGAAGTCAATGGCAGATGTCCCTTTTACAATGTGAAGATGTCGTGATCTGCACTGGCTTTCATACAGTAATCTGTAAAAGTCTAAAAGAAGGTTTTCAAAAAGTCATACGATTTGGGCATCAAACTCTAAAAATTCATACGATTGGAATTGTTGCATGATGTTGTCAAGACTTTTCCCACACTGACTTTTTTGAGCTGATTTTTGAGTTAAATTTGTGGATGGGATTTAGGTCGACTTTGTTTTAATAAAAAAAATTGGATAAATTTGAGTTTTAGTAAATACCCTCCTTAATATCATAGGTGCCTGCACTCCTCAATCTGTTACTGATCTATAAACATTAGCATGTTGATTTCATTGCATCATATTGATTTTATTATTAAGTCTAAAAGGTGCATAAGTTGTATCAAAGATGATATTTTTTTAAGAGTGGTTATTTTTGATATAGGTATTGGAAGCCGTCTAAATCCCCAAATCAGATCCAAAATGTAGTGCATCCATCATCCTCTATAACAGCATCATTATTACCTTACATAATTATCCTGTGCCCTTTTGTTTATTGGTTCAAATATTTATTTCTTTAGCAGTATAAGTAATAACTGTAACCAAAATGTCAGCATTCTTATGTATGAATTGATTTCCAATGTTAAAATGAATAATTGTATGGATTTCCAAAATAGGGAAGAGCTGCACAGAGCTGCACAGAAGTTGATGCTTTCTGCTCTGAACCAACGCTGTTATGTATTCATATAGAAATTTGCTTGAAAAACTGTTTCTGTCAGTTTGGGAACATAACAGGAATCAGTGACTGTGTGTTCTTGTGCTGAGCTAGCAGAATCTCTTCATGCCCAGAGGAGAACAGAAACAGATAGTCATGGGTGAGCAGGGCTCATTTTTGCTTCCTTTCCCAGAGTGCTGTCATTAAATATTTCATTTTCCATTAAATCCCAACATAGAAACAAGTTGGGTGAACTGGAACAATATGTGAAGATTGTTTTCTTTGGTTGCTTAACCCTTACATTACATAAGCTTCTATGAAAGAAAGGAAAGATTATTTATCATATATAAATGTACATAATCTTACTGACTTAAATGCAGTAAATTCATACAGGTATAGGATCCGTTATCTGGAAACCCATTATCCAGAAAGCTCTGACCTATGGGAAGGCCATCTCCCATAGACTCCATTTTATCCAAACAATTCTCATTTTTACAAATTTCCTTTTCTCTGTAATAATAAAACGACACCTTGTACTTGAATCCAAGCCTATTGTTTAACTGATTTTTTTGTAGACTTAAGGTATGAAGACCCATATTACAGAAAGATCCATTATCCATTATCTGAGCATTCTGTATTATGCTTTCGACCTGGGGTTTTTCAGATAAGGGGTTTTCCATCATTTCAATAACCATAACCTGTGTACTAAAAAACATTTTAAAGCTTAAATAAACCCATTTGGATTTTTGAGCCATCAATATGGATACATGCAGTATAGTTAGGATTAAGTATGATGCACTGTTTTATTATCACAGAGAGATTATTTCTTAAAATGGACTCTGTGCGAGATGGCCTTTCTGTAATTGGAGATATCTAAATGTTGGTTTTCCGAATGTTGGTTTTCCGAATAAGAGATCAAATACCTAATATGTTATTGCAACGCTAATCTGACTAGGCAGACCAAAAAGTGGTTAATGTCCAGCTAGTTGTTAGAGCATGGGTTACATGCGACTTAAAACACTTCAGGCTAGGGCCTTCGCTACATGGAAGATTTCCCAGGTGCAGTAGTTTAACTATAACTCTCACGCTACTTTGCTACACCAAATAGAAATAATGGGCGCCAGGGGATTCTTGTGATAAACCAAACGAATAACTGTTTATTTGTACAAGACAAATGAGCCGAGTGTTTACTTACAGAGGTACAAGGCATACAGGTTACAGCATAAAGCAGAGACAGTTACTCCCATCAGGCAAGGTAGTAAGGTACAGTGTCGGACTGGTCCACAGGGATACCAGGAAAACTCCTGGTGGGCCCAGGTGTCAGTGGGCCCTCCTGCTTGAAAACATTTGGCATATTTCATGGCAATTACCTATTTGTATGAGAACAGAGACTAAATAGATTGAATAATAGATTATATCATGTAAAGAAAAGAGACTAGCAGAATAGAGGTTGCGTGAGGAGAGCAATTATACTAGTACTGAGAGTGGGCTCCTGATCTAAGGTCTTTTTGTGGGCCCCTGGTCTAGGGTTTTTGGGTGGGTCCCTGGTGTCCCAGTCCGACACTGGTCAGTTAGTACATCCATTTTCTTCTGCAATATACCTCAGAGTGGTACGGCTCCCACCCTGTGGAGTGGTCGGGACTCGGGAGAACACCTTTCTAATCCTAACACCCTATCCACTGTGGCCCCTTCACTCCAGTCAATTCAAACGCCTTGGAAGCTACTCCCTACAACAATCCTCGATGTAGCTCCATCTGCTCTTACTACCTGTCCTCTCTACCTTACTCTCTTAGAGAGTCTATGATAGAACTAACCCTGTTTAGCTAACCTCATTCACGGCGTTCCCTGCTCCCCAACTTAGACACTAGAAGACCCAGTCCCTCTAGGGCACATGGCTTTCTGGGCCTTGCTGTACCCAGGCTTTCCTGGGCACACCCAGCTGGATCAGCATCAGCAAGAGGAAGATCCACCCCTTGTCACTCACTATACCAGAGTGTGACAGGACGTGGTCACAGCGCCTCCTGGCCCATAGCATTGTTTTGTGTCATTGAAAAATGTCCATAACTTTAAAAATTACAAAATAAATGTTTAGAAGCAGTGCAGGTTAATATAAAATATACTTTTTCATCTTCATTCAGTAGCATAGTTTTCTGTAAGAGCACATAAAGGGGTTGTTCAGCTTTAAATTAGCTGTTATTAATGTAGAGAGTGACATTCTGAGACAAGTTGCAATCGGTTTTCATTTTTTATTGTTTGTGGTTTTTGAGTTATTTAGCTTTTTATTCAGCAGCTCTCCAGTTTGCTATTTCAGCAGTCTGGTTGCTTGGGTCAAAATTACCATAGCAACCATGCATTGATATGAATAAGAGACCGGAATATGAATAGAGAGGCCTGAATAGAAAGGTGAGGATTAAAAAGTAGCAATAACAATACATTTGTAGCCTTACAGAGCATTTGTTTTTTTGATGGGGTCAGTGACCCCAATTTGAAAGCTGGAAAGAGTCAGCAGAAGAGGACAAATAATTAAAAAATGATGAAAAATAAATAAGGAAGGCTAATTGAAAAGTTGCATATAATTCGCCATTCTATAATGTACTAAAAGTTAACGTAAAGGTGAACCACCCCTTTAATGTTAGATAAATTCAATGCTTACAGCTAGCTCACACTCAGCTCCCAGTATGTCATTTTTTTTTTACCCCACAGATCATCTCTCTTAGCAGGACCAGCCCTCGCATCAGCTATATTTGCTGCAGTTACAAAACTTTTTAAGCCCCCCAAAATAACACCAGTGTCTGGTTAAAAAAATACATTTAAAATACAAAGTTTAACTCTTACATTGCATAATTAAAAAAAAAATATTAGTAATTTGATTTAAAATTACATTTCTCTGTGAAATTATACTAAATTATACTAAATTTATTTCTGCTTGTATACATAAGCATGCATGACAATAAGGCATTTGGAATTTGAAAGCACATAAGGGGCAGATTTATCAAGGGTCGAATTAAAAAAAAGACCAACCAAAATGTATTGAATAAAAAATCAAAGTTTTTTTTTTCCGGTGAATAGGCCGTTTTCGCTTGAATCCGAATTGTACGAATCGAAGTAACATCGTATTCGATTCAATGTTTTTCTAAAAAAAAAATTTTTCAAAGTCCACCAATTGACTCCAAATGGGTTCTAGGAGGTGCCCCATAGGCTAAAACAGCAATTTGGCAGGTTTTAGATGGTGAATGGTCGAAGTCAATTTTTTAAAGACAGTACGTGATAATTTTGGCTATTCTAATTTTCGGGTTTTTTTCAAATTCAAATCCAATTTAGACTATTCCCTAGTCGAAGTACACAAAAAATAGCTTGTAATTCAAATTTTTTTATTAGAATTTTCACTTCGATCCTTGATAAATCTGCCCCTTAGGCAGGCTTTTTTATAGCTGCAGAATCTGCCACTAAGAGTCAATGAGATCTCCGCCATTCCCTAACTGAATGATAAATAATTTAGCAGGCGGGAGGTAGAAATGCATATGTGCCTCACCCCTACTGTCCCTCACCAATACAGCACTAAGACAATCAGCATTATAGTTGTAGAGGAAGCTGAAACTAAGCACAGAGCCCTATTTTGGCTTGGAAAGTCAATTACCAACTAGATGGGCCTTCTCTAAGAGGATGGAGCACCTGATGGTGTTGTTGAACTACACCTCTATGCTGCCAAAGATGTAAAATAAAAGAAAATGGATGCAAAACAGTAACAGAACAGGCTTTATTCAATATAGAGCGCCACAGGGTTATGAATACTCACAGCACATGAGGTACAGTAGATGAATAATGCCAGGTACAATCACAGGTGTAGCATATACAGACAGAATGGCACCACTGAAGAAATAGCAGGGGGAGTTGAAATTATTCACCTTCCAGGTTGTCAGTACCTCATATGATCTGATCCCTACAATAGACGTGGAACAGGGATAGAACACTAACCTTGTCAGTATTGCAGTTCCTTCACTACAGGCCAGCAGAGCTACTCCCTTCTATCCTCCTTGATGGAGCTTAAAGCTACTCTTGCTAGCTAATGCTCACTGACTAACTCTCCTATAGAGTGCTATAACAGTGGCTATCCTACACACTAGCTATTGTTCCCCGACTTATCTAAAGGGGTTGTCACTTTAAGGCCTAACACTTCTGGAGCCTTGCTGACTCCAGGATCAGTGGAGGATCAACTGGTGCAGGCCAAAGAGGAAGGACATCCCCCTGCAAAGCACTATGTTAGCAGTGATACAGAAAATGGTCATGAACCTGAGGGCCAATGAACTGGGTATGTAAATAAGTTCAAATGGTTACATGGGGTCTAACCTAGCAACAAGGAAATGAGGCAATGCTAGGGCATGAAGCCAAAGGGGACATTAACCTATGAGACACATTAACTTATATAAGCTTAACCTATAGTTGGGCACTTTATGTTCAACTGTCATATGTTTTTTCCTAATAACTGTATTGGATCAATGTATTCTCATTCCTTAATTTGTTTAAAAGAACAGTTCAGTGTAAAAATAAAAACTAGGGACTGGTGACTGGATGTGTAACATAATAGCCAGAACACTACTTCCTGCTTTGCAGCTCTTTTGGTTTCCACTGATTGATTACCAGGCAGTAACCAAGGTGCCATATGGGTCAAAACTGTTTGCTTTTGAATCTGTCCTGCATGGATCAAAAGCAAACTCACTGAACAGTTATGTCCCATGTGGCCCCCTTTCAAGTTGCTAATTAACTCAGAATTAGAGATGGCGCGAACTGTTCGCCGGCGAACTTGTTCGCGCGAACATCGGGTGTTCGCGCTCGCCGGAAGTTCGCGAACGTCGCGCGACGTTCGCCATTTTGGGTTCGCCATTGTTGGCGCTTTTTTTTGCCCTCTCACCCCAGACCAGCAGGTACATGGCAGCCAATCAGGAAGCTCTCCCCTGGACCACTCCCCTTCCCTATAAAAACCGAAGCCCTGCAGCGTTTTTTCACTCTGCCTGTGTGTGCTGAAGAGATAGTGTAGGGAGAGAGCTGCTGCCTGTTAGTGATTTCAGGGACAGTTGAAAGTTTGCTGGCTAGTAATCGTTTTGATACTGCTCTGTTATTGGAGGGACAGAAGTCTGCAGGGGTTTGAGGGACATTTAAGCTTAGGTAGCTTTGCTGGCTAGTAATCTACCTTCTACTGCAGTGCTCTGTATGTAGCTGCAGTGGGCAGCTGTCCTGCTTCTGATCTCATCTGCTGACTGCTGCAATAACAGTAGTCCTTGTAAGGACTGCTTTTATTTATTTTTTTGTTGTTTTACTACTACTACTACTACTACTATAAGAGCCCAGTGCTATTAGTCTAGCAGTGTTGGGGAGTGGGACTGGTGTGCTAATCTGCTGCTCCTAGTAGTTCAGCAGCACCAACTTTAATTTTTTTTTTTAATATTCATTTTTTTTTTATTTTACTTTTTTTTATTTTACTACCGCTGTAGTAGTGTATAAGTTGACCTTTTAGGCATTATTTGCCCTGTAGGCATTTTTTGCCCAGTGTGTTATTCAACCAACTGCCATCTAGCTGTGTGACCTTGTTCACATTCTGTCTAAATATCCATAATATTACCGTCTCCAGAAAAAACACCGGAGTGACTTTTTTCAAGCAGCCATAATATATTTTACGTAATCCGTATCCATCGCTGTAGTAGTGTATAAGTTGACCTTTTAGGCATTATTTGCCCTGTAGGCATTTTTTGCCCAGTGTGTTATTCAACCAACTGCCATCTAGCTGTGTGACCTTGTTCACATTCTGTCTAAATATCCATAATATTACCGTCTCCAGAAAAAACACCGGAGTGACTTTTTTCAAGCAGCCATAATATATTTTACGTAATCCGTATCCATCGCTGTATTAGTGTATAAATTGACCTTTTAGGCATTATTTGCCCTGTAGGCATTTTTTGCCCAGTGTGTTATTCAACCAACTGCCATCTAGCTGTGTGACCTTGTTCACATTCTGTCTAAATATCCATAATATTACCGTCTCCAGAAAAAACACCGGAGTGACTTTTTTCAAGCAGCCATAATATATTTTACGTAATCCGTATCCATCGCTGTATTAGTGTATAAATTGACCTTTTAGGCATTATTTGCCCTGTAGGCATTTTTTGCCTAGTGTGTTATTCAACCAACTGCCATCTAGCTGTGTGACCTTGTTCACATTCTGTCTAAATATCCATAATATTACCGTCTCCAGAAAAAACACCGGAGTGACTTTTTTCAAGCAGCCATAATATATTTTACGTAATCCGTATCCATCGCTGTAGTAGTGTATAAGTTGACCTTTTAGGCATTATTTGCCCTGTAGGCATTTTTTGCCCAGTGTGTTATTCAACCAACTGCCATCTAGCTGTGTGACCTTGTTCACATTCTGTCTAAATATCCATAATATTACCGTCTCCAGAAAAAAGACCGGAGTGACTTTTTTCAAGCAGCCATAATAAATTTTACGAGATCCGTATCCACCGCTGTAGTAGTGTATACGTTGATCTTGTGGGCAGTATTTGCACAGTGTTTTCTTCAAACCGCCATCTAGCTGTGTGAGCTTGTTCACATTTTGTCTAAATATTGATAATATTATCGTCTCTAGAAAAACCACTTGAGTTACTTTTTTTCAAGCAGCATTCATATATTTTACGTAATCCGTATCCACCGCTGTAGTAGTGTATACGTTGATCTTGTAGGCATTATTTGCACACTGTTTTCTTCAAACTGCCATCTAGCTGTGTGTATTATCGTTTCCAGAAAAACCAACTGAGTTTTTGTTGTTGTTGTTTTTTTAAAAATAATGCCAGGCAAAGGCAGGCCGCCACGCAGAGGCCGTGCTAGGGGCCGTGCTGCTATGCAATCCTGTGGCCCTAGCAAATTGCCCAGTTTTAAAAAGCCAATGACCCTGAACTCCCAAAATGCTGAAGAGGTAGTTGACTGGCTTACACAGCACACCCCATCCTCTACCGTTTCTAACTTTACCACAACATCCTCCTCATCCTCCACTGCTATGGCCACCCCACGTAACACTTCCTCCACCACCGGTGCCCCTTCTTCACTGGAGTCAGAGGAGTTATTTTCCCATGAGTTTCTTGAACTGAGTAATGCGCAACCATTATTGCCAGAAGAAGATGAAGGAGATGAGGACGTTACACCAGATTTAATTCTGGCAGAGAACACGACAGAGATGGACATAATGAGTGATGAGGAGGAGGTCCCCGCTGCTGCTTCCTTCTGTGATGTGTCAGAAGAAATTGATGCATCTGAGGAGAATGATGATGAGGAGATTGATGTTTTGTGGGTGCCTAGTAGAAGAGAGCAAGAGGAGGGTAGTTCAGATGGAGAGACGGAGAGTCAGAGAGGCAGTAGGAGAATAAGACTTAGAAGAAGCAGGGAGGACAGCCCGCAGGGATCAGTAGGGCAACAACATGTATCGGCACCTGTGTTCAGCCGGCCAACGCACCCGCCATTGCCGCCAATGCCGCCAACTTCTACTGTTACCGCCAGATCGCACACTTCCAAAAAGTCAGCAGTGTGGGATTTTTTTAATGTGTGTGCCTCTGACAAAAGCATTGTAATTTGCAATGAGTGCAGTCAGAAACTGAGCCTTGGTAAGCCCAACAGCCACATAGGTACAACTTCTATGCGAAGGCACATGAGCGGCAAGCACAAAGCACTTTGGGAGCAACACCTCAAAGGCAACAGGCAAACTAAAAGCCACACTCCTTCTGGTCCAGCATCTTACTGCTCTACCTCTGCTCTCCTTGACCCGTCTGAACCACCCTCCACTCCGCCTTCCACCTTGACCACCTGTTCCCATTCCCAGTCATCTGCCACCAGCCAAGTTTCTGTGAAGGCCATGTTTGAGCGTAAGAAGCCAATGTCTGACTGTCACCCCCTTGCCCGGCGTCTGACAGCTGGCTTGTCTGCACTCTTAGCCCGCCAGCTTTTACCATACCAGCTGGTGGACTCTGAGGCCTTCCGCAAATTTGTAGCAATTGGGACACCGCAGTGGAAGGTACCCAGCCGCAATTTTTTTTCTAAAAAGGGAATACCACACCTGTACCAACATGTGCAGAGCCAAGTTACCGCATCTCTGTCACTTAGTGTTGGGCCAAAGGTCCATATGACTACTGACGCATGGTCCTCCAAGCATGGTCAGGGCAGGTATGTCACCTACACTGCCCACTGGGTGAACTTGGTAATGGCTGGGAAGCAGGGAATGGGTAGCTCAACAACAACAGTGGAGTTGGTGTCACCGCCACGGATTGCACGCGGTTCTGCCACCACCTCTACTCCTCCATCGCTCTCTACCTCGTCTTCTTCCTCTTCTTCTTCTTACTCTGCTGCTGGGTCCTCCTTCTCCTCCTCCACACCTGTGCACCCCCAGCTCCCCCTAGGCTATTCGACGTGCCAGGTACGCTGTTGTCACGCTGTCTTGGGGATGACGTGCCTGGAAAGCAAAAACCATACCGGATCTGTACTCCTGTCATCTCTGCAGTCACAGGCCGATCGGTGGCTGACCCCACACCAACTGCAGATCGGAAAAGTGGTGTGTGACAATGGAAGCAATCTGTTGGCAGCGTTGAGACTGGGCAATTTAACACATGTGCCCTGCATGGCACATGTGTTAAATTTAATAGTCCAACGTTTTGTCTCCAAGTACCCAGGATTCCAGGACGTTCTCACCCAGTCCAGAAAGGTGTCGGCCCATTTCAGACGTTCCTACACAGCCATGGCACGCCTTGCTGACATTCAGCAGCGCTACAACATGCCAGTCAGGCGTTTGATTTCTGACAGCCAGACTCGCTGGAATTCAACGCTCCTTATGTTGGAACGTCTGCTGCAACAACAAAGGGCCGTCAACGAGTACCTTTTTGAACTGGGTGGTAGGACTGGATCTGCAGAGCTGGGGATTTTTTTCCCCCGTTACTGGGTGCTTATGCGCGATGCCTGCAGGCTCATGCGACCTTTTGAAGAGGTGACAAATATGGTCAGTCGCACCGAAGGCACCATCAGCGACCTAATACCCTTCGCTTTCTTCCTGGAGCGTGCCGTGCGACGAGTGACAGATGAGGCTGTAGACCAGCGTGACGAGGAGCTGGAAGCGCACGATTTCTGGTCGGAATCACCAGAACGAACCCAGGCACCTGCTGCAACGCAGGGAGAGGTGCCAGAAGTGGAGTCAGAGGAGGAAGGTGGCTTTGTGGAGGAGGAGGAGGAGGACCAACAGGAGCAGGCTTCCCAGGGGGCTAGTGGTGACCTTTTGGGGACCCCTGGTCTTGTACGTGGCTGGGGGGAGGAGACCGTGGATGATGCAGTCCTTGATAATGAGGAAGCGGAGATGGATAGCTCTGCATCCAACCTTGTGAGAATGGGGTCTTTCATGCTGTCATGCCTGTTGAAGGACCCCCGTATCAAGAGGCTTAAGGAGAAGGACCTGTACTGGGTCGCAACGCTACTAGACCCTCGGTACAAGCATAAAGTGTCAGAAATGTTACCAACATACCACAAGTCCGAAAAGATGCGGCATTTACAAACCAGCCTGCAAAACATGTTGTACAATGCTTTTAAGGGTGATGTCACTTCAGGAACTCATCAACATTCCAGGGGCAGAGGTGCCAGTAATCCTGCCACGAGCACACCTGCAAGGACAAAGCCCTTTGGCCAGTCTGTAACGTCAGACATGCAAATGTTTTTCTGTCCAAGGCAGCGCCACAACCCTTCTGGATCCACCCTCAAAGAACGCCTCGACCGGCAGGTAGCGGACTACCTGGCATTAACTGCAGATATCGACACTCTGAGGAGCGATGAACCCCTGGACTACTGGGTGCGCAGGCTTGATCTGTGGCCAGAGCTGTCACAATTTGCCATGAACCTCTTGTCTTGCCCAGCCTCAAGTGTGCTCTCAGAAAGGACCTTCAGTGCAGCAGGAGGGATTGTAACTGAGAAGAGAACTCGCCTAGGTCACAAAAGTGTCGATTACCTGACCTTTATTAAAATGAATGAGGGGTGGATCTCGGAGGGTTACTGCACGCCGGAAGACTTGTTCTGACTTCTATGCAGCTGTCCTTCTCTTCAAGCCTCATGACTCCACACACAGCTGTCCTTTAGCGTCCTCCTCCCTCCGCCACCGTTACAAACTAGGGTGCAAACCCTACTGGTTTAATTTTTTCTGGCCTCTGTGCTTCAGTGGCTGCAACCAAAAAAACTGGGCAAACAATGTCTACAAGGTCAACGTATGGCAAAAAATGACTATTTTCAGCATTTATATGGCATATTTTTTCTGGCAACTGTGCTTCAGTGGCTGCGTCCAAAAAAATGCATATTTTCTGCATTTATATGGCATAATTTTTCTGGCCTCTGTGCTTCAGTGGCTGCAACCAAAAAAATGCATATTTTCTGCATTTATATGGCATAATTTTTCTGGCCTCTGTGCTTCAGTGGCTGCAACCAAAAAATGCATATTTTCAGCATTTATATGGCATAATTTTTCTGGTCTCTGTGCTTCAGTGGCTGCAACCAAAAAAATTTATATTTTCAGCATTTATATGGCATAATTTTTCTGGCAACTGTGCTTCAGTGGCTGCGACCAAAAAAATGCATATTTTCTGCATTTATATGGCATAATTTTTCTGGCCTCTGTGCTTCAGTGGCTGCAACCAAAAAAATGCATATTTTCAGCATTTATATGGCATAATTTTTCTGGCCTCTGTGCTTCAGTGGCTGCAACCAAAAAAATTTATATTTTCAGCATTTATATGGCATAATTTTTCTGGCAACTGTGCTTCAGTGGCTGCGACCAAAAAAATGACTATTTTCAGCATTTATATGGCATATTTTTTCTGGCCTCTGTGCTTCAGTGTCTGCGGCCAAAAAAACTGGGCAAACAATGCCTACAAGGTCAACGACGTTGACCTTGTAGGCATTGTTTGCCCAGTTTTTTTGGCCGCAGCCACTGAAGCACAGAGGCCAGAAAAAATATGCCATATAAATGCTGAAAATAGTCATTTTTTGCCATACGTTGACTCAACGTATATGGCAAAAAATTACTATTTTCAGCATTTATATGGCATATTTTTTCTGGCAACTGTGCTTCAGTGGCTGCGACCAAAAAAACTGGGCAAACAATGCCTACAAGGTCAACGTATGGCAAAAAATGACTATTTTCAGCATTTATATGGCATATTTTTTCTGGCAACTGTGCTTCAGTGGCTGCGTCCAAAAAAAACTGGGCAAACAATGCCTACAAGGTCAACGTATGGCAGTTGTTTAAAGAGAACAGTAGATTACTAGCCAGCAAAGCTACCTAAGCTAAAATGTCCCTCAAATCCCTGCAGACTTCTGTCCCTCCAATACAGAGCAGTATCAAGCAGATTACTAGCCAGCAAACTTACTATCATCTGTCCCTGAAATCACTAACAGCTCTCCCCCTACACTATCTCTTCCAAGCACACACAGGCAGATTTTTCAGATACATTTTTGCCCTTGATCCCCCTCTGGCATGCCACTGTCCAGGTCGTTGCACCCTTTAAACAACTTTAAAATCATTTTTCTGGCCAGAAATGTCTTTTTTAGATGTTAAAGTTCGCCTTCCCATTGAAGTCTATGGGGTTCGCGAACCGTTCGCGAACCGCTCGCATTTTTGCGCAAGTTCGCGAATATGTTCGCGAACTTTTTTTCCGACGTTCGCTACATCCCTACTCAGAATTCGAGATGTATAAAGCAGGCAGGTCCTAGCTATTATAGTATACATCAGTTCACCCTAGCCTATAAAGATTACATTTGTAGCTAACTAGCTATATCAGAAACATTTTTTATTTTACCCAGTTTTTATTTTTACACTGAACAATTCCTTTAACATGATGTTTTCCCTTTTGATCACATTTCTATTCAGTAAATTATTTTCAGACCGCCAGGGGCGATCCTGGCCCCTCCGCCGCTTGCTGTTGCTGCTGCCCCCTTCTCCGTTTGCTCACCTTTTTCACACCGGAAGGGTCCACGAGGGCAGCGGAGAGGGCCAGAATGCTAGAGCACAATTGCTCTCTCTGCACTAGAAGAGCCAAATTCCGGAATATCTCATCTTGCCACATTGGTGCTGCATCCCTGCAGACCGCTAAACTGATTTTTGGTTTCTTTAGACTTATGATGCACAATTCTCACTGTTTTATCTGTGTATATCTAAATATAGGAGGGCATGTGGGTAAAAACATTTCTGTAAAGAAAAACCTAAAAACTGTGCACCTGTATAAAAATGATTTGTCAGATATAATTTAGGCGTCTTATTGTGACATGTTATTGAAGTTTTACAATAAAACATGCAAGGTTACATGTTTTCAGACATAAGCGTAAGAACAAGAGCAACCTTGCCCTTAAAAACTGAGGACAGAGTAAAAGAAAATTATGAATACAATTAACAAATGAACCAAACAGGTAGGTTAACATACCAAACTGAATTAAACAGAATTAAGCCCAGTGGATGAAAAAGGAAATTAAAATAATGAACTATTGTTTCCTGAAGAAACACTAACTTGGTTGGCTTAAATAGGAGAAATCAAACATATCTGTTTTAATATGTTTTAAAAAATCTGATCTTTATTTGTAGAGTCTATAAAATCAAAATAAAGTGACCATGTTTTTTTAAACATCAGTTTGAATGTTGCTTTGCTTGTTTTTGCTTTAATAGCTTCCTGCAAGCTAATTTGATTAAGGTAAGAAATTCTATCAGTTATAGAGGGCCACTCTTTTTTTTTAACCAGTTCTAAAATAAAGCTTTTTTGGAGGCAGCCATAAATAAAAACAACAACTTGTTCATTTGTTTTGCTGAAGAATCAGACAGGGGGGCTAGAAAATAACTCACCAATGTTAATATGTAATAAAGCAAAACTTGGAGATACATTGACTAAATGTTATTTGTATAACAAGAAAGACACATCTGCAGATAGTTTAGAAGTGATATATAAAGGATTTGCCCTACCAGCAAAGCTCAAGTTTTTCCCCACTTCAACTCCCTGGAGCCCTTACTGCCATGCCTAACCATCTCTAATGTAATGCCTCCCCAGATTTGACAGAGCCTGTTTAGCTTTAATACACCATAGTTTCTTAACAATTCCCAGTTTAGAAATGTGGGCCAGGGGTTACCCAATTACTGCTTGCTTCACAGCTTTTCCACATTGTGTGCACTGTTGTAGCTTTCTACCCTTATATGTTATGCTACTTAAGAGGGTCCAACATTCAGGTAATTTAACCCAAAGGAATACACGTGTTTGCTAATTGATATAAATATCATTGTTAAGAAGAAAAAAATATTATTGAACAGTTTCTTCAGCCTTACTAGTAATGAGTAGCAAAATCTCTGTACCTCGTACACTGCTAAAAATGTACCCTAGAGGTATAGGAACACTTATGTCAGGTATCTGAAAGAATTAGACTAACAAGCCTAAGAGGTGGAAGTCAGTACAATAAGGAATCCCTGAGCGACAAACCACCAAGCTGCAGACATCAGCAAACTAAAATAACTCAATGTCCCTCAGATATATTAGTAAATACCTATTACCAGCAAAATCATCTATATCATATAATATCATCTGCAAGCCCATGGATAGATGGCTTCTGTCAGCACTCAGAATCATTGCAACACTCCAGTGCTATAGCAACATTTCCTTAATCAAATGGCACAGATAGAAGATGGCCTGTGTTGTTAAAAGATGTTGAAACTCAGGTTAATTACTGTATAATAGTAACAGGTTGCTTACTTCTAAAGTTTTTGAAATTTAAAATTTGGAAAATGATCTTTGTTTCCATGTAACTTAAGTTTCTGTATTCTGATTGCATTTCGGATTTCAGCTTAGCGTTTGTTAGCAGAGTTTTTGAATGTTACTGCTAGAACCACATGCAAGAAGTGTTGACACAGATGTTACAATTACATTTATTGTGTTACGCTACATAAAGAATCAATTAAATCTTAGCATTTAATACTGGCACATCCTTAAGACAAGAGGTGGCATTGCTGTGTAATACACTGCTATATACTGTACATATCAATTTCCATTAGTTATCTTATAAACTAAGCAGAGTTTGTTCTTTAAAAACTTTCAGATCATAACTACATGTCTAAAATACTAGGGAAAAGTGGGCAGTGAGGGCATAACGAGCAGAAAGTAACATTTATTATAGTATTCTCCAGTGGCAGGTAAAATAGAAAATAGCTAGATGTTAAATACGATTGTAGAAATGTACAATTAAAGCAGAAGGAAAGCTACCGAAGCAGTTTATTGCAAATAGATTAGCCACAATAGTGCAAGCTAGAACGCTATATATATTCTGCAGAATGCTTTACCATACCTGAGTAAACAACTCTACAAACGCTCTCTGTTTAGGATAGCAGCTGCCATATTAAATTGGTGTGACATCACTTCCTGCCTGAGTCTCTCCTTGCTCACTTATAGCTCTGGGCTCAGATTACAGCAGAGAAGGGAGGGGGAAGAGCAAACTGAGCATGCTCAAGCCCTAGCCCTGGAGGTTTATGCTGAAAACAGGAAGTCAGATACAGAAGTCCATGTATACACAATAGAAGGAAAGAAATGTGGTGTTTCTTTTGACAGAGTAGCAGCATTACTTTGAGTGTTTGCTGGTGTATTTATATAGACCTTTCTGATAAATCTTACTTAGTTTTAACCTTTTCTTCTCCTTTAATCGAGGGGACAGGGATATGAGAATAAATGTGCAGTCGGGCTATAACTATCTGTGGGTGCCCTTTTTCTTAGTTCTTAAGAGTAATAAGCTGCCTAAATGAATACTATGGTTGAACTTTGGGTGTTGATTAATGACTGTGCACTGATTTTTACCAAGTAGATTTTTAACTCCTTTTCATTTGTATTGGGGATAAATGATTTAAAGGGGTTTTAAAGATCAGCACTGCTGCTTGGCTCAAACACCATATACAACCTTATATATCAGATTGGTGTTCAACTGCTGAAAAAAGTTTCCAAACAGGGAACTGTCTGTGACAGTTAAGGAAGTGTTAATAAATGTAATTGCTAGAAAACTATCAGGGTTTTAATGAGTAACTCAGCAGTTCTTATAGTTGTGGCTCACACAGGGTCTGACCTTTATTAAAGGGATGATGGAAGGGTGTTTGCAACTTTTCACTGCAATTACTAATACTTTTGTCAACATGAAATAGTGATTACTAATGCAATTTCTATAAATGTAATATATAAAATATAATCTATTTTCCTGTAAAAATGTTTCAAACAATATGTAGGACAGACATGCCTACAATAGGATAGGATGAGGGGATATATTAATATGAAATATACTAAAAGTGAAACCACTGTTGTAAAACATTGTTCAAAATGCATTAATAGATTTACTTGGGGACTAGGCAACCCGAATATTTCATTTTTTGTTTGTACTGCATATTTATGTGCAAAATAGTGTTGTTATGCTATTAGGAAACATCCCAAGCCAGTCTGCTGTTTCTGACAAAATATGGCTTAACAGCCCTTAAAGGAGAAGGAAAGTCAAAAATAAAATAAAGCTTCGATTATTGGCCATAAAATGTATATATACTTACCAGCAGGCATTTCTTCATTCAGTTTTCCATTAATTCTTGCGCTGTAATCCATTTTCAAATAAGTGGCAAGCTGCACAGAAACGGATTTCAATGCTGCAGTCTAAAAAACCTTCTAATCAGGGCACATGCATGCGCAATTCAGCTGAGAGGTGCCCTGCGCATGCACACTCATCTCCTGTCTTCCCTGAGAAGAGATTAAGTTTGGGTCACGTGGTCTACACATTCGTCATCCCTGACCTCTCTGCCCCCCCTGCATCTACTTCCCCACCAATCGTATTTTATGTTCCCCATTGCCTAATATTCATATTCATGCTCATTGTTTAATGCTGGTAAAGTTTGGATATCAATTTTAAAGGGGTTGTTCACCTTTAAATTAACTTATAAGCCATGTATCTTAAGATGTTTTGTCTTTAAATAAACTTTTAAGAACATGTATCAACTAAATCATAATGGTCCAGTTTGTGCCAGCCTGCTGTTTCTGACAAAAGTATACCTTAACTCCTTTAAAGGACAACTAAACCCCCAAACGAATGAAAACCCCTACCCTCCATAGCCCCCTTCCCTGTCCCCCCTGCGCACAGGTGTTAATACGTGTAAATGCCCCTTTAATTACCCCTCGATGCAGAGTCAGCACAATGGAGCTCACGGGCAACATATTCACTGCTTCGGGAGTCTTCAGTAAGTAAGCGGCATATTGGCGCATGCGCAGTTGTAGAAATTTTCAGTTTCCGAACAACTGTGCATGCGTCGAAAGTCACGGAAATTGCCTAAGTGACCCAAGGATTCCCAAAGCAGTGAAGATGACGCTCGTGAACCCTGCTGCATTAACCAGGCCCGGATTTGTGGGGAGGCCACAAAGGCCCGGGCCTAGGGCGGCAGAATTTGAGGGGCAGCATGCCGTCCAGCCGCATCAAAGTCAAAAAAGCTATTAGCACTGGAGCCGCACGTCAATCTCCAGTGCTGTGCCCAATTAAGAAGACTTGTGCGTGCGTGCCTGAGAGTGCACGAACACAGAGGAAGGGGACGGTGCATGGCAAGGATGAAGGGGACAGGACGGCGTCTGGCACGGGGGAAGGAGAGAGGAGAGGAAGCCGCCTGTAAGGGGAAAGGGGGGCAAAACCGGAAGGGGAGGGGTGAAGAGCAGAGCTGGCCTAGGGGGGACAGGTATTTAAATCTGGGCCTGGTGAGCTGACTCTGCATCGAGGGGTCATTAAAGACTTATGAGCATTTACAGGTAAAACCTGTGCGGGGAGAACAGGGAGAGGGGACTATGGAGGGTAGGGGTTTTTATTAGTTTGGGGTTTCGTTCTCTTTTAAGCCAATGGAGCATGTGCATGTAGTCCTCAAGTGGTTTGAAAGAGAGACTGGAATATGAATAGGAGAGGGACTGAATGGAAAGGAATAAAATTAACAATTATATTGTTAGTTTACAGGGCAACAGTTCTTGGCTGCTGGGGTCAATGGAAGGCAGGAATGCAAGGGACAAGGAGACCTTTCCATTTTAGAAGGCAGCTAAGGGCAGTACCAAAGGCTGTTGTACCTCTTCTTACAGACAGCTGCCTTGTTAAAGGGAATGTAAACCGAAAAAAAAATTGTGCCTAATAAAAGAAAACATTATTCTAAGCATCTTTGCAGCATAAATTCTTACCATTCGATTGTTTTTAAGTTATGTGTATATGTATTGCTATTGAAAGCAATGTTTGCTTGTCCCTGTCTGTTCTCTGTACCGGTGGCTCAGAAACAATGTAAGATAAGCCAGCTAATTAACAGACCTGTCTTTGCTGGGGAACTAAAACTTTTGCAACATTGTTTAAAAAGTAACAACCAAGAGTTAAGCAAATGTGGCTTTCAATAGCAATTGTCTTTACAAATAACTTTAAAGCATAATCTGAGAACAGATAGGGACAAATGCTGGTTTCATCTGCAATTACATTAAAATAACTTTCAAGGGGTAGTTCACCTTTAAGTTAACTTTTAGTATGCTATAGAATGGTTGATTCTAATCAACTTCTCCATTGGTCTTCATTATTTATTTTGTATAGTTTTTAAATTATTTTTCCATCTTCTTCTGACTCTTTTAAATTTTCAGTTGGGGGTCACTGACCCCATCTAAAAACAAATGCTCTGTAAGGCTACACATGTATTGTTACTGCTACTTTTTATTACTCATCTTTCTATTCAGGCCTCTCCTATTCATATTGCAGTGTCTCATTCATATCAATGCATGGTTGCTGGTTTGATTTTCAACTAGATTGCTGAAGTTGCAAGAGCTGCTGAATAAAAAGCTAAATTACTCAAAATCCACAAATAAAAAAAATTATGATCAATTGCAAATTGTCATAGAATATCACTCTCTACATCCTACTAAAAACAAACTCAAAGGCTAACAACCATTTTAATACGAATGAAAATATTTAATACAATTATATTTCTAATTTACTGTACAGCTACATTTTGTATCATTATAACAAATGATGAAATTCATGTCTAAATAAAGGGATCACAGACTATTGGCTAAACTAGGCTCTTAAAGTTAAACTATATGTAGGTCTCTATTAAAAGATATTGCATAAAACAGCTCATATGTAAAACCCTGCTTCATGTAAATAAACCATTTTCATAATAATATACTTTTTTTAGGAGTATATGCCATTGGGTAATCATAAATAGAAAATTGCCATTTTAAAAAATAAGGGCCGCCCCTGGCATCATACTGTGCACACAAACTTACCAAAAAAACTATACTTGTTAGGTCACATGAGCCAATTAACAGACAGAGAGTTCTGTCTTTTGCTTCCACACTTCCTGTTACAGTTAGAGTTGTAGTATTTCTGGTCAGGTGATCTCTGAGGCAGCACACAGACCATCACGAAATGGTGGTTCAAGGCAAGAGATGTAAAAGGGCAATATTTACTTAAATATATATATACCTGTTTGGTAAGATTCTTTAATATGCCACTTAATATGATGTAAACTATCTGTTGCTTAAGTGTTTATTTTGAGGATATAGTTTTCCTTTAAGTATTTGGGTGTGTTGTGACTGACACTGATGTTTTAAGATAGTGTTTTGGAGATATGGGTGGGCTGGGGGTTGTGTAATTTCCCTTTTGCAATAGCTATGTATATTTTTTTTTTTATAAATATTTCCATCACAACTTTTTTTTTAAATAGTGAATGTACTTACTGATAAAGATGTCAAGCTGAGCTTTCAGTTTTAACTTCAGAACCAGTTTCGCATCCTTAAGTTTACCCACATAATCAAACACAAAGTTTGTGCCTGGAGTTAAACTTGTTGATGTGCTACACTGAGCTTCAATTTTTCAGAGATTATTTCTGCTCTGGTGCTCTTTTGATCCCCATGTACTATACAGCCTACATATGCAGCATAGTTTCTCTGTGTTTTCTGACTTTGTGTTTATAAATTCCCTTAGTGTTCGGGTATTCTGAAGCCCTCTTTTCATGCTCTAGTCCTGAAACTGGCCGTAGCCGTTGTCTTTCTAGAATATGCTGTTTATAGTAGCTTCCCACTGATAATCTGTTTGCAAATTCCATCTCAAGCTAAAAGCAACATCGAGCTTTTAAATCATACTTCTCACAGTGGGAATGCACTTTTATCAAAAATCAGATTGGTGTGGTTTTAGAAACCACAAATAAACGTATTTTCTCTAAAACCATGAATGTCATAAAGGTTATAAAAAGATCCAATTATCAAAAGCACAAACCAAAAAAATACAGCGAACGATCCAAATAAAAATATGAAAACATCAAAATGTTATGTATCCTGCAACTTTTTCAATTTCAACGCAATCATTCAATTAGAAACAAACTGAACCCCGAAATCCACTTAAACCATGAAGCAAAGGTAGAGAAGAAGGGCAGCTCCCATTGACTTGTACCTGACCTTGTACTTTTGTATTTGTGTTTTTTATGGTTTTAACACTTACTCAATATGGTATCCATGAAGTTGTTGTCATATTAACATGTTCCGGTTTCCTATTCAGCTGCTCAATAGTTTGAATCAAATACAGTATTATAGACCTGCACTTCTACTTGCACCCCAGATTATTGCAGGGACATTGCCTTCTCTCTTTTTTTCTCCAGGTATATGTAGTAGCCTATAAAGGTTTTTGGCTTGTACTGAAGAACAGACAAGACTACATTCTCATGCCGATGACCACAGAACAATTTTTTATTAATTAAGGCAAATTTAGAAACCTAATAATTGCTTTTACGCATTGACATTTTAATTTGGTGATCCAGGAATTTCTTTAAGCTGTATCAGTTAAGGAAATATCTACTCCTAGAGCACCCTTTGTTGTGAAGAAAACAAATGTCAATAATATCTGGGTGAGCATTGCAGTTTGTTACTTAGTAGTTTCATAACAGTGCCATACCTGCGAGTGCCTTCATCATTAGATTAAAGGTTATTAACCCTTATAACAACAGCTCATTTTCTGTGACTTACAGCGCTGAATTGGAGCTATAGATTTTTTTGAGTCATTGAGTACAACAGAATTTTTAAGGATTGTTACACAACTACTATATTTTTAAGGATTGTTACACAACTACTACATTCTCATGCAGATGACCACAGAACAATTTTTTATTAATTAAGGCAAATTTGGAAACTTAATAATTGCTTTTACTCATTGACATTTTAATTTGGTGATCCAGGAATTTCTTTAAACTGTATCAGTTAAGGAAATATCTACACCCTTTGTTGTGAAGAAAACAAATGTCAATAATATCTGGGTGAGCATTGCAGTTTGTTACTTAGTAGTTTCATAACAGTGCCATACCTGCGAGTGCCTTCATCATTAGATTAAAGGTTATTAAACCTTATAACAACAGCTCATTTTCTGTGACTTACTGCGCGGAATTGAAGATATAGATTTTTTTGAGTCATTGAGTACAACAGAATTTTTAAGGATTGTTACACAACTTTTTTATCTCATATCATTGAGATATAGGAATTCTGAAGCCGTTCTGCAGATTGAATCTGATAAACAGAGGGATCATTACCGCTAGTTTCAAGTGAATACCAGCACTTGGAACAAGTGGCCAGGTCGATAAATCCCTAAATTTGGATATTTAGTACAGATAATTGACTCATTGTCATTATTACTTGATGTTGTCTCATCTTCATGGACTTTCATGGTTGGACTTGTGTACATAGTCTTTTTTTTAATTGTTTTCTTATGGAGACTGATAGGAATGTGTTCTATCCTAATAAGCAACTGTATTTAAGGGTTGTTATGGATCTGTTACCATCTGATGGAGGAGACTGTTTGGCGAAAGAACCCCTACTCCTTAAGTGCCGGTATTCACTCCATTTTCTTGGATTATTACATGCCATTATTACTAAACATGGTTATTATGAAATTCCAGTACCATTGTTTAATGGCCTTTGTTTATGTCCCCATATTCATTGTAGGCATTGTAGTGTGAGTCAATACCGATATAAAGGCACAATGATGAATGACGAAGATCAAATTGACGTTACGTTGCTTTGGTTTGTGAGAAACATGAATTATTAAAAAGGGTTGTAGGAGAAGAATGAAAAATGGGTAATTTAGAAATACCTGTGGCTGATATATACAGATAAAACCGCTAGTATTTTTCAAAGGTGTTTTTAAGTTGCATTATTAATCTGTAAAAACGCCACTTGTGACAAAGTGCTAAAAGTGTTCTGTTTAAAACTGCAAAGAAATGGTGAAAGATACACAATATAATACACTCTGATTTCTGCCACACCCCAAAAACAGGTAGGTAAACTGGTATCTGATGAAATTGGCTCTAGTGTGTGTGTGTGTGAATAGGATAAGGACTGAGACTGACGTTCCATTGGGGCAGGGACTGATGTATGGTCTCTGTAAAGAATATATTGGTGCTATATATAAAGCTTATAATATAATACTACTGCTTCTAATACTATAATAATAATAAAATGATCAGCAGCAGAGATGATGCCAAGTATGCAAGCTACTTACCTCAGCTGTACTATTATTTATTCCCTGTTTGTTCCTTGAAACCAAGAAATACCAGCCTGATAGATATCATTAACTCCTTTTATAAAGCTAATGGTTTCTAACATAACACGTTTCTTTTGCACACAACAGAGAGCTACAATCATAATGGCTTTCCACTTCCCATACCTATGTCATGGATCACCCAAATCTGCTGTAATTTATCTTCCTGTCTCTGGGTACAGCGTTGTGTTCTCAGCCAATCCTCTGGCTTTCAGCATCATTTCCTGCTCTTTTGTCTTTGAAAGGCAAATGTGTAAGATATTTTCTACTCCCATATGAACAAATACAGCTCTTTAGTGCTTGTTACAGCAAAGGCAAAGTGAACATGATAAAAATGCTGTTATTCCTTGTTACCTTCTGAATGTATTATGCATGACTTCAAGAATACAAATGTGTTCTGAATAAAATGTTGCCATGTGCAAAATTTAATTGTATGTTAACAATTTTGGTTCCCTTAGTGCTGAACCAGCAACCGTGAATTAAATGAAAAGATGCAAAAAAACACTAGGTTGGCTATAGATTCATGCTGTGGGCAATAATCCTTATATGGATGTTAAATCTCAGCAAACTGCCTCACATCAGTACAGAATAACATAGCCACTAAAAAGCCAATATAGCTAGAAACTCTGTATTATACTGTATATAAGAATTTGCCATACCAACTGAAAGTTTCAGCAGCCCTAAGCATAAAAGTAGTGATCCATTTTCTGTCTGGAGCAGCTCCCCATCTTGGATCTTGTTAGGCTCCTTAACATGCTGAGTGTGATCATGGCTGTTGTTGAGGTTAAAGTGATTCTGACACTAAAATATGTATTTTCAAAATATTATTAGATATTAATCTATATCAAAAGTTACCTATAGGTCATGTTGATCGTTTTTCGCTGATACATACAGTAGTTCTTTTGTAAGTAATTGTCACTTGAAGTTCCTAAACCTGACTGTTTTGCCAACCTGACTGTCCCATCTCAACCTGTGAGTTAGAGTTTCTAATGCTATCCGACTACTGCTGCCTAGAGGAACAGGGTAGTAAGAAAGGTAATGTAAAAGCATCAGGCAAATACTTTTATGCCAAAAATATAAATAGCATTCAAAGACAATTGTAACAACTTACCCTGGTGATCCAGTGGTGCGGCGGGGACTCCCGCCACGCCACTCCGTTTCTTCCTCCTCGCCGCTATCTTAGGGCGCTCGCCGTATGCACTCTTCTTATGTGTTGACGCCAGCGCGCAATGGTGTGAAGTTTGAAAGTATTTAAAGGGCCATTAATCAGTATATCGTTGCCTGGTGCTTCTGTGCTATTTTGAGCTTCTGATAATCTGTGATTTGACTACCTGTTATGACCCCTGCCTGATTCGGACGATCCTGACTTCTGTATCTTGACCCCTGCCTGGTAACCGACTCCGCTTATTCTGTATCCCTTCTGATTAATCTCCTGGTTTGACCCTTGCCTGCCTGACTCCGTTTGTACTCTGCCTGCCCCGACCCGGCCTGATCTGACGACGTTATCTGTCTACGCCTTGTACCGTGACCATCTGCCCAAAAGACTTTGCTTTACCGTTGTGCCCCTGTGCTCATTCAGAACCCTTCGCTTTGCACCTCTCTTATTAAGACCTGGCGGCATCCAACTAGCCGAGGGCTCCTCCCAAGGTGAAAGGTGGCTGTTAAAGGAGGAAGCAAGAGCCAAGAACAGGGTGCTTAGCATTGGTTCTGAATTTAGGGTGCCAACTGTGACAACAATGTTATGATAGTTAATAAAAAAGCTCATTTTCTGATGTCAGGGCTTGCTGGAAACCATCGAAATATTATTAGGGGCTTATTCTGAAGCCCATAACTTAACAATGGCCATTAATGTAGCCCCAGAAGTCCTAGAGCAGTTAAGGGGGGCGAAATCATGCTCCATCTGGACCATACCTGCGCTCTGCACCTAACAACAAATTGAAAATGTAGATAAAGTGCCTGTTTGTGAACATGGTAAACATTACAATTAACCACTACTAAAGTACTTTAAAGCCCTTTCTTCTTCCTTTAGTGGCAATGAAAAACAGGTCTGCTTCAAGATTCAAATCTGTTCTAGGTAAAATGTGCAAAAAGCAGACACAAAGATCTCTCGTTTTTGCTATTGCGCCCAGCAGATACCGATCTTACACCTATATGCGCAACTCTGTAAGTCCACAAAATTCGGAAAATAGATAATAAATGCTTCTGGATTCCCCAGTTTGAACTTTTAAATATCTTCTCCTACAGGCATAAACTTTGGTACAATTAATATCATTCAAACTAATGACAATAATTAAAAGGGTTATTCACTTTCCAAGCAGATTTTTTTTTTGTTCAGTTGTTTTCAGATTGTTCAGCAGAAATAAAACCTTGTTTTGATTGCTTTCCATTTTTTATTTTTGACCATTTTCCCAAAATTGTCTGTAGTTTAACATTCCTGTCTCTGGTGTTTCAGTCTGGCAGCTCAGTAATCCAGGTGCAGATTCTGAACGGTTACAATTTGCTACATTGTTTTATAAATTTCTCAGCAGCATCTGTGGAATATCAGCAACTATTGTATCAATTGTAACAGCTGCCTTTAATGAAACGCAGGGATTCTGCTCAGCTGGGACAAAGATACGAAACGTATTAACTACTGTAAATGTATAATTATTATGTATAATAATTTAGAATATTTAGTCAGTGACCCCTCCTCACAGAGCTGCTTCAGAAAGACATAAAACTGTGAAAAACTAAACTTTGAACTTCAATATCAAAATAACAGTCACAAATTTAAAATTGAAATAGAGATTGCAAAAAGTCTGGTGAACTGTCTGAAAACAACCAAAAAAAGTGCTGGAAGGTGAACAATTCCTTTAAATACATAAGTGCTGGCAATGTCTGCCTCCAGATGTTGCTATTTTGAAATTTGCACCTGCATGCCCCTCCCCTTTTGTGACATCAGACATGGGCAGGTTGGATGCGGGTCTATAAACACCAAGGCTTGCCAGGTTAGGGTCAGATGCAGATGAGAAATGGGCAGGTTATGGTTGGGTGTCATCTTTTTGTCAATTGTACATCACTAGCAGTAGCATATCTATTACCCTACAGGCCCTGGTGCAAAATTAGGATCAGGTCCCCCTTTGCACCTCCTCTCATTCTACTTAACTCATAAAACACTTCTGGGTACCACAGCCGCTAGACTGACAGTTTCCCTGTTGGCCCCATGACGAATTGCAAGCCGTATTTCAATTACTGATAAGCTCACAAGGTAGTTATTGATAACATTTGCCCAGATATAATATTTTGTTATAAATTAATCACACTGGCTAGATATTAGAGCAGGGGTCCCCAACCTTTTTTACCTCTGAGCCACATTCAAATGTAAAAAAAAGTTGGGGAGCAACACAAGCATAAAAAAAGTCCCTTGCGGTGCAAAATAAGCCTGTCATTGGCTATTTGGTAGCCCCTATGTGGACTGGTAGCCTACAGGAGGCTCTATTTGGCACTATACTTAGTTTTTATGCAACCAAAACTTGCTTTCAAGCTTGAAATTCAAAAATAAGCACCTGCTTTAAGGACCCTGAGAGCAACATCCAAGGAGTTGGAGAGCAACATGTTGCTCGCGAGCTACTGGTTGGGGATCACTGTATTAGAGAGTACAATTAGCAGTTACAGGAAAAATGCTCATGAATATACACAAATAAATTCTAAAAACAGCATTAAATTACACTAGACAACCAGTGTAACATGCTGATTATGATCACGAGATGAAGTAAGGACACAACATAAAATGAGTAATGTTCTCAAAAACTAAAGCATAACTTAATTTGTTTATGGCTCAATTTCTTTAGCCTTGTTCAGCTAGATTTCCAGATTAAAGGCTGTCTCATTAAACAGGCATTTCAGGACAATCACATCTCCTTTTGGGTCTCTTATAAATCAAAGTTTGCTTTATTAGCTGTACATTTTTGCCCTGCACAGAGTTTATACTTACTGCTTTTTCTAATGGGAAATATTTACTTTACAAATTGGAACATGCTGTCATCATCGCCATATCTTGTTTTTTATTGATAAGAGCAGCCATGAATAACGCATCGTTGGTTGTGATGGATAACAGTGCCACTTTCCCATTTGTAATTATTTAATTATCATTATTGTTCATTTATGCAGCGCCAACATTTTTTAACCATTGTACAGTATATTAACAGGGAATGAGCAATAAGGAAAAATGAGACAAGGTCAGGCCTCTGCTCCTGGGAACATGGGTAAAGAATAAAGCAGGCCGGGCAGCTTATTCAAAGTGTTGAGTGGAAGAATGAGAAAATGTTAGACTGTGCAAATTTACTGAGTGGCAAATTAACTAAAGGTCGAAGTGACTAGCGCTGGCGAAAATTCGCCAGTGTGATGTAATTTCAGTACTTTGCTGGCTTAACTTCGCTAGCGAAGGAGATAGACTCTAGCGCTACTTTGCACTCTTACACCAGGCGAAATTTCGCTCTGGCGAAAGAGCGTTACTTCGCAAATTCACTAAGATGTGGATTTTACTGAACGTTACCTCTTGTGCCATAAGTGTTTCGATGTGAGCGAATTATGGGCAAATTCAATAACCTCCGTAAATTTGCCAGCGACGGCTTCGCTCACATCGCAACACTTTGCCAGGCATAGCTTCGCCAGGACAACGCTAATTCACTAAAATCCGAAGTTGTGTCCGGGGTGCCTGGCAAAGTTGAGCTAGCGTTACTGCGCCAAGCAAAGCGTAGTTGCACTAGCATTGGCTAATTTGTGTACAGCGGGAAGTTAAAGTTGAATGGACATATATGTTGCAGAAAATACATTACACTGCACAAGCCCAGGGAACCTTAATAAAAAGAAATAGAGTTGTTATAATGCCTACACATGTGCCCAGTGTATAGTTTATATGCCATATGGTAGGAAATGTAGGGGGGAGCCTGGGTACCCAATTTTACAGACTTTTGCAGCCTATCACCCTGAAAAAACTAAAAGATGCCAGCATTTTTTGGGAAAATTTATCAACTAAAAATTGAAGAAGCCCTATACATTCCATTGCACTTCGCCTGGTCTGAGCAAGTCTGGCGGAACAGGTAATGTTGAGTAAAAGGTGCATCTTAGTGAATTAGCGAAATAATGCTCTTTCGCCAGAGCAAAACTTCGCCTGGCGTAAGAGTGCGAAGTAGCGCTATAGTCTATCTCCTTCTCTAGCAAAGTTACGCCAATTTTCGCTAACGTTAGTCACTTCGCCCTTTAGTAAATCTGCCCTTCTTAGTGTTTGTAACACTAAACGCGTGAGCCGGGGACACAATAAACTCTTTTATTTTGCTTCAACAACCTGGTGGAAGACCGCTTTCATTTGAGTGCCTGCTCCATAATATTTTCGGTACATCCATTGACTTAACCTTACTCCTGTACAAATTTTCTTGTGTGAATAATTTTATACATATAGAGATAGAATTATACAGACATTTCTAATCCACTGTTCAATTGCATAAAAAGAGGTAAATGCAAGCAGTATTCTCAACTTTAATTTCAATGTATTTTTCCAGCTTCTTAATTAACTTTTCTTCTTTCTTTATATTATCATGAGATGTAACATTAAGGCTTATGTGAAAAAGTTGTCTAAAAATATCAGAGCCTAATTAAAGGAAAGCAATTTCAGTAAAATATTAATAGGAACCTTAAAATGATCTCAAATGACAGAGCGGACACCAAAGAACACCCAAGAACACCCAATTCAAATATTACTGAAAAATATTCATTGGTTTTAATTCAATAGAAACAAAAGATCATATTTTATGTCACATACATTGGTAAATAATGAAAATACATGTTAAAACAATTACAGGTAAGGGACCTGTTATCCAGAATGGTCTGGTTACCCACATAAGAGATCTTTCTGCAATTTGGATCTTCATACCTTAAGTCTGCTAGATCATTTAAACATTAAATGAACTCAATAGGCTGATTTTGCCTCCAATAAGGATTCATTTTAACATAGTTTGGATCAAGTACAAGGAACTGCTTTATTTTTACAGAGAAAAAGAAAACATTTTTTTAAAATGTGGATAAAATGTAGTCTATGGGAACAGGTCTTCCCTCAATTCAGAACTTTCTGGATAATGGATCCCATACCTGTACAAACTGTCATTTAAATTAAACATATACCTGAATGGAAGGACAAACAAAATAATAATTCTGAACCTGCTAAGCATCCCTTAGGCCAAAAACACACACACACATATATATATATATATATACTGCTTTTCATGCACCTTGCTTTACAACAGTCCATGTTATCTGCTCATTTCTTCTCTACCTGCTCCAATAGTCTCACTCTGTCGCATTTGGTCAGTGATTAAATAACAGCTGGGTTTTTTTTTTTTAGCCCCCATATAGCAACATGTGGTGCATTTAAATAAATGCGTGAGGTTCTCTATAAACTGTGGGGAATGATTTCATTAAAATCTGTTATGGAAAATAAATGAATGATAAAAAAAGGTTTTTCTCTGATGCATGTTGAGAGTAAAACAGTTGTGGAATACGTTATGCAATCATTTAGTAATACAGGTATGGGATCCATTATCCATTAACCCATTATCCAGAAAGCTCTGAATTAAGGCCATCTCCCATAGACTCAATTTTATCCAAATATCTAAAATAAAATGACTCCTTATTGGAAGAAATAACAGCTTATTGGGTTTATTTATTTTTGACATGATTTTCTAGTAGACTTTTGGTATGAAGATCCAAATTACGGAAAGACCCATTATCCAGAAAACGCCAGGTCCCAACCTGAATAACAGGTCCCATACCAGTACTAGGAAACATGGATCGCAGGTTGTTGAATAGTATTTATTGTTCCTCTAAAATGTGTTCATGTAATTCATTTCATGGCCAAAATAAAGAGCTAAAATACATTTTTAGGGATAAATATCAAAACCATAGTTATATAAACTGCACATTCACTGATAAGTAACTCACACATAGTACATTGTGTATATTAACTGTGCTTTGCGCTAGGTCTTTTATCTTAGTACTGTACCTTCCTGTGGGTGATTTGATCTACTGTCTTGCAAAATAACTTTGCTCAAAATGTAGCAAAATGTTATTTCTCATTTTTTCTTATATGGATCAATGTATGCATCTGACGAAAAAATATGAATGTGTCACAAGAAAAGTACCATACAGTAGGACTGAATATTTTCCCTTTATTATTTTAAGATCTTTAGTACTATAATTTCAAATATTTCTGCTTGCTCAGTTTTTTTTACAGTGTTCTTCAAGATTTAATATAAAAATGTTGTTCTCCAGGCAGAGAAGCAGGAATAAACAGAGCACATTTCTGCTACACTGTATGATTAAAAAAAAAAAAGAAAGAACAAGAAACAACTATTTTACCTTGGTTTTACAGTGCACCTGTAGAAAAAGGCTTACAATTAAATTATATACACAATTTTTATACATACTGTATTAGATACAAAAACAAAGTAATATTGCAGATATGGAATCCATTATCTGGAAACCAGTTATCCAGAATGCTCAGAATTACAGAAAGGCCATCTCCTATAGACTCCATTTTATCCAAATAATCTAAATAGAACACTATCTTGTACTTGATCCAAACTACCATACAATTAATCTTAATAAATAAATGTAATCCTTAAAACCGGGCAAAACCATCTTTTCAGGTTTCTTTAATGTTTACATGATTTTCTAGTCGACTTAAGGTATTAAGATCCAAATTATGCAAAGATCCACTATCCGGACATTCTAGATAACAGGTCCCAAACCTGTACAGAGTCAAGGTATTAAGAACCAAATTATGGAAAGATCCACTATCCGGACATTCTAGATAACAGGTCCCATACCTGTACAGAGTCAACTTTTGTGAAAGGGGTGGTTCACCTTTAAATTAACTTTTAGTTTACTTTTATTGTTTTTTTAATTATTTGGCTTCTGACTCTTTCCAGCTTTCAAATGGGGGTCACTGACCCTTTCTAAAAACAACAGGTTCAATTCAGTATATGACCTAAGTTGTCTTGTATGTTGTATTTGTTTAAAAATTATTTTATTGGTCTGATTGAGTAGGAATTTTTAGGAGATGATTTTACCGTGTGTGCTAGTTCAGACCTCATTAATTAGAGTATGACACTTGCAGTGGAAGCGGAATACATGGTTTCAGGCAGTATCTCACTGCTGTCAAACAGCTTTTTTTATAAGCAGTAAGATGCTTGGCTATGCTAGTAAATAGAGTCCATTGTTCTGTGTAGAGCTGAGCATTCTTGAGCTGGCCATAGATACACAGATTTTATTCTTTGTGCAATGAACGATCGTCGTATCAGTCTATCGATCTACCATTAACCATTCCGATTAAATAAAGTAGTAAAAATACCAAATCAGACCATGTTCTGGCCATGAATTGACAGACAGCAATCATAGGAAAGTCTCCCATTGATATCGTCAGATATACATGCAGAGACATTATCGTTAGCCGACAGAAATCTTTTAACCTGTCCGATCACCATGGTACGAAAAATGTCAGGAGACTGCACACAGGGTCTGAAAATCGTACGAATCTTCGTTTCATATGACTACATCTTTGGCCAGCTTAACACAGATAGTATTTGCCAGCATTCACAGACCTACAGGTATTTGAATGAGAAAATGTCCCCTATTTTTATATTATTTTGCCATTTGTGTAAATGCAAACAATGCAATGCAACTTCATCTAAAGTGAGTGTTACAGCAACAAGGCAGGTGAAATGCCAGGCTGCAATACAAGTGCAAATACGGATGTAATGTTACACAAATGTTCTGACCCTGTTCTGACCAGTTTCATGGGTGATTGAATGAAAGTGATCTCTTATTATAAAAAGGTTATATTTTCCGAAGGATCGCAAATGCCAAATAAACCATAATTGTTTCAGTCTCTTATATTGTCATAAGAGTGCAGGTCTTAGCAGCGTCCACTTCTTTCAATACAGTCAATATTACTTTATACGACAGCACACCTCTGATTGGTTAAACACCGTTATTTTCCAATGGCAGCTTGGCAATTGTTGTGCTGCTGTGGAATAAGAATGTTGTTTTACCAAGTTGCAGGTAATATATTTTCAGAAGGTACAGTTTAATTCAAGATGAAAACAGTCTGCATAAATTTCCACTGAAATTTAAAATAAGGATTCTGTTTATATTATTTATAAAGACTATTACTAGTCTGGTAACAATCGCTCATATGCAGCATGGTAACAACTTTAAGAGCAGTGATCCCCAACCAGTAGCTCGTGTGCAACATGTTACTCTCCAACCCCTTGGATGTTGCTCCCAGTGGCCTCAAAGCAGGTGATTATTTTTGAATTCCAGGCTTGGAGGCAAGTTTTGGTTGCATAAAACACAGGTGCCAAACAGAGCCTCAATGTAGGTTGACAATCCACATAGGGGATAACAAATGGCCAGTCACAGCACTTATTTGGTTGTCCAACTCCTTTTACTTCTGAATGTTGCACACAGGTTCAAAAGGTTGGGGATCCCTGTTTTAGAGTATACTTCAGCTTAACTCGTCCAGTGGGCAGGAGATGTAGGACTCACTCACTCACACCCGAAAAGTGACTCGGGCATCACTATAACCTAATGACTAGAACCATCACCATTAATGCTTATTCTACTTAACTTAAGCACAGTAAAGGGGTTAATGATGAAAGGCAGGGATGTGTGCATACAGTACCATGTGCAACCAGGGTTTCAGTTTTATAGAAACCTCAGTTTTAGGGGCATATTCATCAAAGGTTGAATAGGTCCGTTTTTTCATTCGAAAATTCACCTCGACCTTTGATAAATCTGCCCCCTAATCTTCTACTTAGCAGCAGTTTCATGAATCTTAAAACATGTAAGATATTTTGAAATAATCAAAAATCTAGATTGTTCTTGGAAATTCTTTATATACTTAGATAAATAACTGACTGGAGGCTTACATTGTCATAATTGCCAAAGCTAGTTCTCTAAAATATGAACTCTTGAATACAGAACGCTGCCCATTCCCTTATGTGTAGTGATGGGCGAATTTGTGGCGAATTTGCGTGATTCGCGAAACGCCCGTGAAAATTTGCGTCAAAAACGGGGGCGCCGGCGTCAAAAAAACGAGACGCCGGCGCCGTTTCGCAAATTTTTCACCATTTAGCGAATTTCGCAAGAAATTCGCAAATTTTTTGGCGAAGCGAAACAGCGCAAATTCGCCCATCACTACTTATGTGTGTTTTAATTTAATTCTTGTTTGAAAAGCACTCAGGAGTACATTTACATCACTTGCAATACAATTTTGTAGCGGAGTGGGCCAGGTATTCTAGAAAATTCATATTTGAGGGTCAGATTAAATGAAAATTCAGATTTCTTAGGTGGTTCATGGATCTCCTGTTCAAAAAACCCTGTATTCAATGGATTTGGTTGTAGGAACAAACTTCAACAGCTAAAGGCAGCAAACACGTTATATATTATATATTGCTACATGTACCAGAGGGGTAAGGGTTATTCTCTATCTGATCGGTCGTGTTGCCTGGAGTTTTTTGTATTTGTAAATGTTTTGAGCCCTATTTAGTTATTGTAGGAAATCTGAAACATGATATTTGTACAGTACCTGTATATGATTTCCACTCTCATTATCTGCAAAGCAAAATGTTATTGGTGGGATTCTGAAGTACAGAATATCAACATACTAAATAAGCTAACTTGGTAATTTGTTAAAAAAAAAACAAGATGACATTTTTTTTTACTCATTTCTGTACAGACAGTTCCCTTGTTTGTACTCTTTCCAGTCTGTAAAGCCTATGGTGTATGGACAAAGATTTGATCCTACAAAGAGAAAAGACAAGGTAAACAAGAGCTCTGTGTAACTGGATGAAAAGAAATGGATGTTTTGTCAATTATTTAGATGGAAAGCAGCTGTTAGCAGAATTAGATGTGAGGTCCTTTTATATCCTGTTACACTTGTTCTCTTTACTGTTGTTTCATTTTTAGTAAATAAAGTTATTAAAGTAAATAAAACAAGGTGGATGTGCATTTTCAAATATTTCTAAAATGTAATTACTTGATACTTATGTGTAACCTGTGCAGTTTTACTTTACATTACACAAATTTGTACACACTTTTTACATATTCCATTAGGAATATATGTTTTTTTGTGGCAATTTTTTTTAAAAAATTTTGTTTTTTTTTATATAGATTAACTATAAGTATTGTACATATTCCTTAAAGATTTGGTTCACCGTTAAGTTAACTTTTAGTATGTAAGCAACTTTTCAATTGGCAGTTTTTTGAATAGTTTTTTTTTATTATTTGCTTTCTTCTCCTGACTCTTTCCAGCTCTTTAATTGACTAACCCCAGCTGTCCATAAACTACTGCTCTCTAAGGCTACTATTGTATTGCTATTGTTCATTTTTATAACTTGCCTGTTTATTCAGGCCCTCTACTTTTCATTCTCCAGTCTCGCAATCACACCACTGTGTGGTGTAATTTGGACCCTACCAATGCATGCATGTTGCGGTTGCCCGTGCTTTGACGCATTCTTGCATGCATTCTGACCCATGCACACAGAGCATTGATAGACAACGAGGCCCTCATTACAGTATGAGGTGGTCGTCTCCTGATCAATATTGAGAGTCCTTCTGTGACTTGATTCCTGGTTCTGATATTCGGCTTGCTTGTGACTATTCTTCAGATTCCCTTTGTAAAGCTGTTGCTCATTCTGGTTTGACTTCTGCCTGGCTTGACTATGAGTTGTTTAATCTGCTTCAGATATTCACCTACAATTTCAGTTAAAGGAGAACTAAACTCTAAAAATGCCATATTGTATATACTGAATTTATTGCAGCAGCCTAAAGCTTCAGCTTCTCAATAGCAGCAATGATCCAGGACTTCAAACTTGTCACAGGGGGTCACCATCTTGGAAAGTGTCTGTGACACTCACATAAGATTTTTAGCTCCACGGGAAACTACTTGTTGGTATGTATGTGTGTATAACAAAACATCCAAAGAGTCTAGTCAGTAATAAAGAGAATGTGACACATAGAAAAAAAAAAGATCCCTTGCTGTCATCCATAACTCTTTTATAAAGGGTCTTAACACATCTTCCCTTAGATCCCTTAGTTTATTACATGTAAACCAAATGAAATATCTGGAACCAAATTAGGAGATCTTTTTCTTATTAAATTAAATTTTGCTCTTTGCAAGCTATTTAGAATACCCTTCCTTTAAAAAAAAGTATGTCTGTAATATATTTAAGCTGACCAGCTATGTGAAATTGTAAGGGAATGTGGTCAAACCCTTATTGCACCCTACATTGTACATGGACCAGGGAAATTAAAAGCACACAGGATAACTTAGATGTGAACGCATTTCTATAATTCCTATAGCACTGTCAAATGTCTGATTGCTATGCAAACAGACCAGAGAAAAGTAGAAAATTAGACCAGAGGATGCATTATTTTAATGGATGACGCCTTATGTATGAAATGTATCTTAGTAGAAAAATGTGACAATTTGGTTAAGTTTGGCTTCTACTGATGTTAATTAAATGTGAGTGTATTATATTTCTTTCCAGATTAATTATATTCAAACGCAATTTTCTCTGAATAATGCCGTCTGTGAATGATAACATAAATGGAGTGTGCCCCCCTGGTACAAATGCATATGGTTAAATTCTTGCCATATCCATCATTTGTGACATGTTGCATGTACAGTAAATTAATATAGACATGCGTTCTAGAAATGTTCACCACTTATAATGAAGGTAATGACGCTATGCATCAAGCATGAAGCTCAATATAAAATTGGCCATACAGTTTGAGGCAGCCAAGTGTGAACTCACGTCACTGATTGGACATCAAACACTAGGAAATATGCAAAGGGCAAACATTGCTGCGTGAAACCATTAAGTCTTTTCTTGATGAAATCTGTAGGGTGTTATTGTGTTTGACAATGCAGGATTGATGGGTATTTAAGTCTGATAATTATAAAATGCTATTTTACAAATTAAACAAGATCCACAACTATCACCTTGGTCTCCTGGTATAAGTGCAGTATTTACAGCAGCAATACAGACACACAAGAATGAGAAAATATATTTTAAACTAGAGTCTGTGTGAAATGAAATTATTTGCAGCCACTGTTTTAGTTCAGAACAATAAGCTTGTATTTATGCTATTATGTTACTGATCTTCACACAATCTACAGATACAGTATTATATGACAGTATAGTAGATACTGCATCTAGGCTCGGACTTGACCAGCGGGACACCGGGGAAAAAAACTAGTGAGCCGCTCTCTGACCTCCCCCACTGACCCCAATCGCATAAAGAATGGAAAAAGGTACACTTGGGGGGGGGGGCTGGTGGAGGGGTGCTACAACTGCTAGGGCCCCAGACCCCAATTCCCATGCTGACTGCATTTACAATTATGTTTAAGTGTGCTCATATATTTGCATGTTTATGTATGTGCGGTAAACATATAAAAAAATTCACTACTGGAGTTACAGATGAAAAATCTCTGTGGTAGAAGAAAATCATACATTAATCTTTTAAAACAATTTTTCATGTGTGTATATGTAGGGACCTTGAGGTTTAGGTATGGTTTGCTCAGGCAGTTCCCTTACATAGTTAGGTCTGTCTGTCTTCCTGTCTGTCTATCTACAGTATATGTCTGTCTGTCTCTTTCTATCTATCATCTATCTATCTATCATCTATCTTCTATCTATCTATCTATCTATCTATCTATCATCTATCTATCATCTATCTACATCTACACACTCAAGACACACTTGTCTCCTGGGAGGGGTTTCTCTTTTCCTCTCCAGTCCTTTAGAGCTCTCTCTTGAACACAGGTCAGCAGGGAATCGCTCTCCTTCCAAGCTACACACAGGCACCTTCCTTAACTCAAGAAGGTCCTCACATGGCCCCACACCCTCCTCCAGCTCCAGGAGATATCCAGGGGAAGAAGCCCTGAGATGTTGCTCCACACCTCCTTTTAACTACAGCTCACCTGTAGCTTAATTAGTTAACTGCCTCTAGCCCTTACTGAATCAAGGAATGGAAGCCCACCCTGCTCTCTTCCATTCACTCCAGGGACACACTATCCAGCTTTTCCTAAGCCAGAATAGAATTAACAGCATTATTTGCTGCAGCCGCACAGACTTTTCCCTGGAGTTTATACTTCACCAGCCTAATGCTGGTAAAATACACACAATATCGGGCCCTTTTGACACCCATATCCTACAATATATATATATATATATATATATATATATATATATATATATATATATATATATATATATATATATATATATGTAGATAGATATCATGTCTGTCTGTCTGTCTCTCACTCTTTATCTATTATCTATCTATTTATCTATCTCTCACTGTCTATCTATCTTTTTTCTATCTATCATCTATCTATCAACATATTGTCAGTTTTACAGGAGCCCCCAGTCATGTGACTTGTGCTCTGATAAACTTCAGTCAATCTTTACTGCTGTACTGCAAGTTAGAGCGATATCACCCTTCCCTTTCCCCCTAGCGGCCTAACAATGGGAAGGCAACCAGATAGCAGCTCATTTATATTTTCTCAAAAAAAAGTCACAACAAAATTGAGCGTCAATTTGTATCATGCAATTGAGTCTCCAAAAATTTGATTGACTTAAATTTCCGCTGAGAAAACTTGACTTTTTTGGATTATTGGGTGAAACCCGACTTTTTCTGATTATCCAAAGCAGATCACGATGTCAAGAAACAACTTCAGGAACATTTGCCATTGACTTTTACATGACAGGTTTAAGATGACGTATTTTCAGATTCTTAGTTTTAGCAGCAAAAAAAATGTGGTTTTCCCACATAAAACCTTGCCCAGAAAAAAAATCGAGGTTTAATAAATGGGCCCCTAAGTCTGCTAAAATTTCAATTTAACATCAGACAAACCCATTAAGCTTGTTTTGCCTCCAATGAGGATTAATTATCTTAGTTAGAAACACATATTAGGTACTGTTTTATTATTGCAGAGAAAAGGGCAATAATTAAAGTAAAACTGAATTATTTGATTAAAATGGAGTCTATGTGAGATGTCCTTTCCATCCAGGTTTCCAGATAACAGATCCCATACCTGTATTGGAAGTTTTGCATGATCTTGAAGGTGATGACAGGGTGCTGCTTGTGCATCTTAGTAGGTGCTTTTGTTTTACCTTTTAACTTGTATTTTCTCATAAATTGAAAGTTGTTGATTTTAATGATTATGCTATCTTCTCAATGTATACACGAATAAATTGTTTATATACAGTATGTTGCTCAACTCTTTCAATATAATTCCCTCATACTTAAATTAAATTTATTCTCATTTCTCATTTATTCTCATTTATTAACACATCTGCTAAATGCATTAATTTTTCTGTATTCCAGCCTAGTAAGTCTGGATAAAACTCTTTAAGTACAAAATCAGCTATACAGAAAAGTATTAAACTATTAGCAACTAAGCCTCCAGTTAAAAGTATAATCAGATTAATTAGAAAATGATTGTGTCTTTGGTTGACTAGTAAAACAAGCAGGAAATTACAAATGTGTAATAACCATGCCAATAAACCGCCCATCCATCTTCCCCAGAGCTGTATTTTTTATTTATAGTGCAACTAAATAACCCCAAATTATTTTACAAGTCAAATATTTGTCTTGTCTGCACTACACAGTGTTTTTTGCAAAGCCAGATTCAGCCTCATCTATTTTCTGATGTATTTCAGAGTTTAGATATAAAAACAGTCTGTTTCAGGAACACAGTTAAAAGGAAATATTTAAAGCCTGACCATATTATTAGAGTAATTACAAAAAATGTTCAAGACCTCACTGACTGAAAACATTGTTCTACTCCTACATTATTCACAGAGAAAATGTGGCCGTGGTACGTTGTAAATAACATAACAGATTTAAAGGGTCTGTTCACCTTTGAATTAACTTGTAATATGACGTAGAGTGTGATATTCTGAGATAATTTGCAATTGGTTTCCATTTTTATCTGTGGTTTTGAGTTAGTTTTTATTCAGCAGTACTCCAGTTTGCAATTTCAGCAATCTAGTTGCTAGGGTCCAAATTACCCTAGCAACCAGTCATTGATTAGAATGAGAGACTGAAATATGAATAGAAAAGGGCCTTTATGAAAGATAAATAATGAATACCAATTGAAAAGTTTCTTAGAATAAGCCATTCTGTAATATACTAAAAGTTAATCTAAAGGTGTACCACCCCTTTAAAGGGCATGTAAAGTCTAAAATAGAATTAGGCTAAAAATGCTGTATTTTGTATACTAAATATTAACATGAACTTACTGCATCACAAGCCTAATCAAACAAATGATTTATGCTTTCAAAGTTGGCCACAGGGGGGGTCACCATCTTGTAACTTTGTTAAACATCTTTGCAAGACCAAGACTGTGCACATGCTCAGTGTGGTCTGGGCTGCTTAGGGATCGTCAAAAACAAAGCTGCTTGAGTTATGCATGGCTGGGAAGTAAGGCAAGGGCTCCCCCTGCTGTTCATAAGTATGATTGTTTTCCTGCTCAGCAGTTAGGGACCGTCTGACAATTCCTATCCACAGCAGTAAATGAAGGGAGAATTTACTGCATACAGTCAGGTTTCTTATAAAAACGGTACACATTTTTTAATTAACGTATATTGGAGATGGGTTTCTTTCTTATTAAAGAAAGTAAAAATGGGATTTTATTTTTTTGCCTTTGCATGCCCTTTAATAACAATGTATGTTTTAGTCATAAAAAGATATACTGCATTCTTTATGCAAAAGGATAAGAGCAAGTAAGAGTTGTAACTGCACTAGAAAATTTTAAAAAAAGAGTTAGAAATGTAAAGTGACAAAATGCCACACAAGCATACTTTCTTTTATAATATTTATAATATTTATAGTAAATATATTATTAATATATATTTATAACATAATATTTTACGGTCCACGTGAATTTGTCAGAGCAGTCATGGAATCAAGCAGACAAATCAACTTAAAGGGACAATATGCCCCCTTGTTCAAAATGACTTTAGTGATAGGGCTTGTGCTGAATATACTGTACGTTTTGCCTCTTGTTTTGATTTTAAAATTACTTATTGTTTTTTTTCTTGAGCTAAACAGGACAAACTGAAGCTACTACATGTTTTACCCTTATGAGGTCGATAATTGACTCCTGCTGAGAAAACAGATAGCAAGGACCAAACATGTAGCTTCAGTTTCCTGTTCAGCTCAAGAAACAACAAAAAACTTGGAATTTTCATGATTAAAACAATAGGCAAAATATATGTTACGCACAAGACCAAATAACTGTATCAAGTTTAACAAGGGGGTATACTGACCTTTTAATGTCACACAGGACTGAAACTTGGCCTGTTGATAAACAAAGGCTGAGAATCAGCCCTTATTAGATCCATTGCATTGGCCCAGGTGCAGGCACATGTCACAGATTCAGGTGCCAAAATGAGAAAGTTTGCATTTTTGGTGTCTGCACCTGGGTCAACACAATGCTTCCAGGTGTAGGCAAGGTAAGGTTCCAGTGTAGGAGCTGATTCTCTGCTTGCATTTTTCAGCAGGCCAAGTTTCACCCCTGTGTGACATTAGCCTTAAGGAAGCAGCAGAGTGAAGAGGGAGAGTCAAGCAAAATCAGAGGATACTTATATTAACTCATGATACAAGATCTAGACGCTTACATTAACAAGGCATTGCCAAATATGTTTGAGTGTACTATGGGCCAGATTCAATTCAGTGAGAAAAAATCTCATGGTTTATCACAAGAAAACTCACAGATGAGATTCGAATCAAGAAAAAGAAACTGCCTTGCACACACTATGTAGGAGTGTGTCAGAGCAGTGTCATCAAATCTCTCAGCCTATCACTGTAAAGGTTATTTTGTAACAGGGATTCTAACCAATAACCCAAGGAAATGGTGAAAAGATTAACTCTATAGGGCCTGTATCCCTATAGGGCCCTACAGTAGTTTGCAATTTGTCATCAGCATTCATTAGTACTATTTTATTAGTTCCATGGGGGATGAGAATAAACAATCGGTGTATATACTTAGGTTGACTTAGGTTGACAACCTGGGATGTTTCTATCAGTGTTGGCTTTAAAATATATTCTTCCTTCACATTGTATTGCCACATATTTTTAAATCAACAGAAAGATTGTTAGCGCTTTATACCTAAGGGTGGTGGCAGATGGGCCCAGCGACAAATCTTATCTACTTTGGGCGACTAATCTCCCCAAAATGCTGGCAAGAATACGAATCACCGGCGGGATGGCATATTAATCGCTCCTCGTGAGCCAACTTCTGGCAAAAGCTATTTGTATACTATCCTGCCGTCAATTTGTATTCTTGTCAGTAGGAAGGCATTTCTGGGAGATTAGTCGCCCGAAGTAGAGAAGATTTGTTACTGGGAGACTAATCTCCCCGTCTGCCAACACCGTAAGACCACCAGCTCGCACCCAGTATTCCACCAGATGGAACATACTGTATATGGTCCCAGTTTATGTTTAGTAGGATGAATTACTTTAGTAAATTTGGTTAATACTTTTGTGGAAAAGTGTATCTTTGCTAGAAATGTTTCCTCTTGGTACATCTTAGATACATCAACCATTTTTTACTCTTGCCCTAGATATAAAGAATTTTGATACTGACCTTCCCAAAATAGCAAGTAAAATTACTTTACCAGCATAGACGTGACAAAATCCTATTATTTCTTGTGGGAGGATGAAAAATGTCTTTTGAGCAAAATGGCAGAAGAAATCAACAATATTTTACTGGCCATCGATAAAATTGTCATGGTCATTGAAATACTATTGAAATAATGGGACTTCAGGAACATTTACTACTTTGACAAAATATCCATTGCTACATTGCCAAGGACTTCAGCATCTCCCCTACTTTACCAGAAACATTTTGAAGTTTTAGAAAACAGCAATTACAACATCAGTGGAAAATGGCAAAGTGTGTCAAAGCTGTAAATTTCACTACTGCAGGAGTTGTATGAGATGTATTTTTAAAGCAATACTGACACCAGAAATGAAACCTCTTTTTACGTGTACAGTATCATAACACTGACTTTATTTGCAATTTATAATTTTTCTATAAAATTATTTGACCAATGTTTTTACACTACCTATCTGATCTCCAACATAACCTATACATATAGGGGCTAAAATTTGAATTTCAAGGTATTTTTCAGATTTATCAAAGGTCGAAGTTAAAATTTGAATTAAAAAAATTCAACTTCGTTGTGTACTTCGACTAGGGAATGGTCCAAATTTGATTAAAATTCGAAAGAAATTCGAAAATTGTAATTTCGAAGATTTTTTTGGGAAATGCGCTATTACTTAGATTCGTACGATTCAAATTCAATCAAAAACTGACCTATGCGATCGAAAATGGACCTATTCAGCAAAAAAAACCTTTGATTTAATTTCGGTTGGTCTTTTTTAATTCAAATTTCAAAGTTTTTCAAATTCGAAATTCGTCTCCTGATAAATCTGCCCTTTAGTGTACTTCGACTAGGGAATAGTCCAAATTCGATTCGAATTTTTTTTAAATTCGAATCGAATTTGAACTATTCCCTAGTCGAAGTACATTATTAAAATTTATTGTGTACTATCTCTTTGAAAATTCTGCTTTGACTATTCGCCATCTAAAATCTGCCGAATTGCTGTTTTAGCCTCCTAGAACCTATTTTGAGTCATTTGGTGGACTTTGAAAAATTAAAGTTATTTTATCAAAATACTTTGAATCTAATTCGATCGAATACGAACCGAATTCGATTTGAACGATCGAATACAGTTAAAAAATTTGATTCTTTTAATAAATTTCGGTTGGTCTTTTTTATTCGAATTTCAAGTTGGTGGGAGTTTAAAAGAACTCCCATTACCTCGGAATTCGACCCTTGATAAATCTGCCCCATAATGTACATTAATATTTTGATGATTGTTATGTGACCCTGATGACAGCAATATAAAGATATGTTTGTAAGGTATTTATGACTTTTCTGTATTCTACTACAAATAAAATGGATTCATTTTTAGGGAACGTCAATTTTTAGGCAGGCACAATTTTGCTCCCCAAAAATTTGCACATTGCATTTCAACTTAAAACAAGCCAGGTTAAAATTATTTGTGAGGAAAAAAGGCAGCTTTGAAACTTTACTTAGAAGCTTAACAATAAAAAAATGTTTCAAGCACAAAATATCTCATGACAAAAAAACCCTTTTTATCCTTTGAGCATTAGAGATGTGATATAGAATCCAATCATGGCTTATCACTTCAGATGTCACTGACTTGTGAAAAAGAAGAACAGGTTCTGTTAGCTAATTCATGACATACTGTATCATAGCTTCTTACTGCTCTCCTTTTATCAGTGGCTAATGTGCATAGTGACACACAATGATTTCTTTGTGTCCTTCCTGAAACCTGGTTTTCCTGATTAGCAGTGTGCCCTTTGAAAGACTTTGATTTGTGTACAAGTTATACAATATCCCCATATTTAGCTCTGTGTTTCTCAGGGTGCTTACAATATAATTTATAGCTGGTGTATCTCTGAAAGATAAAGGCATATTATCTCAGTGAAACAAACACACCAAAGCCAATGGTCGAGATGAACAAAGCCCAGTAAAACACTTTTTCCATGGAGTTTATTGGCCTGTGTTAAAGTTAGGTGTAGTAATTGAAGTTGCTGTGACAAAGCTATAGATGGCATGCTGAGCCATATACACTTGCCATTAGGGTAAGGTCACACTAGGCAATTCGGGAAGATTTAGTCGCCTGGCGACTAATCGCCTCGTCTTTGCGGCGACCAATCTCCCCGAACGCCTTCCCTCACTCTGCGCTGGCTAAAATGAAAAACCACCGGTGCTAATCACACGTGGCGATTCGTTTTCTGAAGTTGCCCGAACTTCGGGAGACTTCGGAAAACAAATCGCCGCGTGTGATTAGCACCGGCGATTTTTCATTTTAGCCAGCATTACTGTATATGATTCAAAATATTGCAGGGTATTTTCTCCTGGAAACTGGTAGTACATGTAAGATACGCAACATTCTAATACAGATCTTGTACCGTATATACAAGTACAATGAGATGCAAAATTCAATCTGAGAGCAACATACAAATAATCTGGATTTAGACAATAGATATTCTTTTGTAGTTGCCATTATTCACTCTTTCCTTCAGGTATTAATGGGGAGAAAGCCAATGTTTTTCAGATTTTTAAGGTTCCCCTTATCAAACAGATTTTAGTTTCTAATGCTATAAGGTAATAGTTATATTTAATGTTATTGTCAGAAGAAGTTCTGTCCAAATAGATTTGTCTAAACATTGATATATATGATTTAATACAGCTTTATCCCTCCTGATTAATAACACTGCTTATAATTTATTAAAGACCATAATAGTTTCAAGTCATGAATATGCAGAAAATATGCACATATTTCTTCTTCTCGTGTCTTCTGATCCATACTACAGCCATACTACTGACATTAATTTTAATTTACATATGCCACATTATCTACAAAAGAAAATACATTACAAACACTATAAAATTATGTTAGGAAGTCTGTTGTGTACTCTACTATAATAATTTTGTATTGAATTGCTGGGTATCTTCTCCTGAAAACCCAATATTTTAGTTTACAGTATGTACATTCAGAATAGCATCTGTAAATTGGATGACGCCAATATAAAACTATATCCTTCATAGAGTACTATAATTCTTTTGTAAGACATGAGTTGTCAATATCATTGAAATTCCTTCATGCATTTAGAAGGTCCAACTGAACTTTAAAATTATTAATCAAATTGGACACTTACTGACTATTTGAACAAGGATAAACAGGTGAATTAGAATTTCAATTTGACGTTCTATCTAATCCTGAGTAAGATTAAAGTTATCAGCCATAACAATTTAATATCCTTCACAGGACAGTAAAATTGAAATGATTGGCATGAAAAATGACCTGCCAAATGTGCAAAAATTTTGTTGAGAATAAACGTACCAAGTCTGATATTAAATTGGCAATAGCTTAAAGATGAAAACATATTCCTTAAACACTTCTCCTTTTGAATTTTTTTAAATTGAATTATAATTTTATTTTCACTTTGTGAGGGGTCGTTAAAATGTGTTAGCTGGAAGTATTTATAGCAATATATCTCATTGACCAAAGCAAGCAGGTCTGGATGCAAAGCAGGGATGCATGACTAACATACCCGTTTTTACTAATCCAATATAGATATTATGACATAAATACATAAATAACCTAGGTGGCTTACAGTTTTAAGGTTGCCTACAAAACCTTCTCAGGCTCACTAATCACAAGTTTATTTATTACCTATGATGACCCTCCATGTGTGTAATAATGTCCTTATAAAAACCTGACAATTGTACGGCCAAGGGACATTTTTTGATTGGCGACGTGGTCAGTCAAAAAGGAACACAAATGACAATATCCTGGGGAACTTCAGAGCAAAATGAGAATCTTTTACAAGGGGTGCCCTAAATCAAACCAAGGGTACTGCTCAGGGCTACTATTGTAGGTGTAATTAACAAAGGCTTTTGTTAGTTTTAAGATGTGAAACTACATAATGCTGGATTTTACCATTTATAGTGTATAGGTTGGAGTACGCATCCTGTTTTGCTAATCATATTTATGTAGCACACCATTGGGTGAAGCTAATATGTATGAATATGTATGAATATGTATGAATATGTATGAATAGGTAACACCAGCACACTCAGTGGCACCCCGTATCTTTCCCAGATTAACCACAGCAAGGTAAATGGTGTTTAAACAAGAAGATCCCTTATTATTTAAGAGAAGCTAATGGCAGGGATCTGAATATAACCAGCAATATTAAACAAACAGCATATTATAAAAGGTTAGCAGTTTAACACTATCATATACTGTATACTGTATAAAGCAACTGTAATGCTGTATGAACTCCCCTGTCATAGTCGTAATTGATTTGTGCAAGTTGGGCCCTTGTGAATTAATCCTCTCCAAATCAGTGGCTGTTTCTTTAGTTTGCTGGTCAGCTGTATAACTCCCACCACTTAGTGAGAATCTCAATCCTTCCTGGTGAAGACTCACTTAGCAGAGGGTATAGTTTGGCAACAGCTAGGTTACCTCCTATGGGTTAATAATTACGCAGTTCTCCCATAGGATATGGTGTTGGCAGTTTACTCACAGTTTGTGCTCCTAAATCAATGGATCACTTTAGTAGCAGATATGAGCAGATATTGAGATGATGCAGGCAGCTCTGTCCTCCAGCAGGGTAATCACCTGGACCTCTGAGCAGCCTTCCAGCCTGGGACTTTCTCAGCAAACAGCCAGACAGCTTCCCTGGGTTCAGGATCTCTGCAGTTGGCTTTCTCTCTCTCTGGCGGATCTCTCTCCCCAAAGCAGGAGACAAACAGCAGTCAGAAGTTCCCTGTGGTTCAGGATCTCTGCAGTTGGCTTTCTCTCTCTCTGGCGGATCTCTCTCCCCAAAGCAGGAGACACACAGCAGTCAGAAGTTCCCTGCTGTCCCATAGCTCTCTCCTTTACCCCAAAGTCAGAGGGCAGTCCCTCCACCAAAGCATTTTGCGCCCTTTATTATGATTGGTAGCCCCAAGGCCCATGCAGGGTCCTGAGCTCTGCTGCATGCTGAGAAATGTAGTTATGTTACAGTCCCTGCAACTCTATAGAAATCCAGGCTCTTTGTTGTGGTGAGTTGCTGATTATATTTATTGCATAATTAGGGGTGTTACACTTATAGTGAATAAAGTACCCACTCTTGTAAATTATAAGAATATTTTAAGTTACTGAGGTTTCATGAAGTTTCATGACCATATAAAAACATGTGGCCGAAGGTCGAGTGTTTTTATACAGGACATGGGACTCAGAGGTGACTTCTAATATCCTCATATTTTGCAACAAAGGGTACTTTATTTATTATAATACACAAGATTCAGTGAGTCATGTGACAGAAATGACATCACTACTTACCGTTTATAACTGATGACATCAGTACTCACCGTTTATAAGGATATAATTTACAAGATTTTCATGGATTTTGTGTATTATAAAGCTCGTCCTGGGGGTTGGCCAGGTGACTTCTGCCTGGACTTGAAAGTGCCTGGTTATGTTGCAATCACTGCTGAGCCACTGTGTAGGGAGTCCTTCAGATTTTGGGCTAAGTATCAATAAATCACTTACCTGTTTTATCTAAATGTATGTGTGGTCAGTTTCAATCATTCTACAGAACCCAAAAGAATCCTTATCAACGCAGCTATTATTAACAGAACCATGACATGCAGAGCCAAATCACCTAAAAGAGCTCAGCATAGACGCTAATGCAAAGCACTCAGATTCTTTTCATTTTGATGTCAATAGCAAGGGTGCACTTAAAATCATACTGTCACTAAAAAAAAATAACGGCAGCGAATAAATTCGCGAAACGCCAGCGAAAATTCGACGGCGGCGAAAAAAAAATTTTCGGCAAAAACGCCCGCCGGCGTCAAAAACGGGCGCCGGCGTCAAAAATGAGACGCCGGCGTCAAAAACGGGCGCCGGCGTCAAAAATGAGACGCCGGCACTGATTCACGAATTTTCCGGCGAATCGAAACGGCGCAAATTCGCCCATCACTAATTAACATTAAAAGTTACCCATAGCTCATGTTGACAATTTTTCACTGATAGTTCTGCTTTTGTAAGTAATTGTTACTTGAAGTTCCTTAAGCTGACTGTTTTGTCAAACTGACTGTCCCTTCTCAACGAGTTTCTAATCCTAACAGACTACTGTTGCACAAATATGGCAGCCCCCTCATAGAGGAACATGGGGGTAAGAAAGGTAATGTAAAAGCATTTGTATACTATTTATATACTATAAATAGTATACAAAGACAATATTATGATAGATATATAAAAAAAAAAAAAGGTTATTTTCTGGTTTCAATAACTCTTTAAGGCACTGAAACATGCAGTATTTATTGTTTTAAAGTGTCAGTCTCTTGACAAAATAGTGCAACCATGGTCCAGGCAACTGCCATTACTGAGATGGGTGTTGCTTGCCCACTGGGTCATAAAACACAAGAATAACAAAGTAGCCTGAATCACTGTGTGTGCCATTCATTGCCTACAGTGTATTATTATCAAATAGTGAAACGTCAATCATCAACACATGTACTGTTATATTAATTTGTTCATTCAAAATATAAATCACCATTTCAGATTGGTGTGGAAGGCTACAAATTCCCATCAAGGAAAGAAACAAGTGTATGTATTTATTTATGTATGTATGTATCTATAAATGTATTTCTTTATTTAAAAACGTGCAGCGGTGTACATTTTTTACCATATCGAAAATTAGACACTGGGAGGACAAGCATTATAAACAAGTATAAATATACAGAAATTGGGCCTGATTCAATTCAGTGAGAAAAGAGTTTATCACATGAAGATTCAATTTGAGATGAAATTCAATTCAGAAAAACTTATTTCAAGGTTCACTCTATTGAAGTATTTGGGGAAATAACTGGAACTGAATTTGGAGAAAAGTTTTTTCTCCTCGAATTGAATCTTGTCCATGAATTTTCACATGATAAACCATGAGATAACTTTTTCTCACTGAATTGAATATGGCCCATTATGTGCAATATGGTAAGAGACAGTAGAATAGAGGTCCCTGTCCTGTACAGTTTATAATCAAAGTGGGTGGATAGCATGCAGGTACAATTATAGGATTGAGTGAGTGTTCCCTACATCGGAGTTCAGGGATATAATTCCAGAAGTAAGGAGCAGGAAGATAGAAAAGAAAGTGGATAGATGACAAGTGGGGGGAGGGGTGAAAATGGTGGCTTCAAGAGGAACAAAAGAAACAGTCAGGAACATAAGTGAAGAAAAGTAGTAAGAACCATAGGAATGAAAGGTTTTGATTGTCAGCAGTAGGCTTTTGTATACTTTCCTTTGCTTAAAAGGCCGTCATGATAAAGATTTTACCAGGGGATGAACATGCTCCCTCTAGGGAGAGAGAAGAAGGATTTTAGCTATTTAAGACTGAGAAGAAGGGCCAGATTTGGGTGGAAAGATGAACTCTGTTCAGTTTGATGGGTATTGATTCATTCAGGAGGAAATAGCTAGGAGGCAGTAAGATATCTGGGTCTGAATGGCAGTGGTAAATGAAGGGGTGTCTTAAATATATCTGGATATCATGCTCATACAAGTGATATTGAACATCAAATGATGCAATCAATTTTTTAACCAGCATCGGCTTATGGCCAGCTCTTAGCAATTTAGCAGATGTAGATCTACCCAATTATCGGGTTCTAAGTGAAAATATTTTAAAAATAAAGAAAAACTCCTTTTTTGAGAATTCTTATTTCAATATGGTTTTCTGACAATACTTCACTATTTAACTTTTCCTTTATTTATTTTTTTCCAGCATATAATGCTTGCATAATGGCCTTTTGTTTTTATTACAGGTATGGCAAGAATGCTTGGATAAGATGTTTTATGGATAAGAGGTCTTTCTAAAATTTGGTTCACCATGTCTTAAATCTGCTAAAACATATTTATGTAACAGTAAATAGATCTAAAAGGATTGTTTAGCTGCCAATATTGGTTCATGCAGCTTAGTCACCATCAAGTACAAGGTACTGTTTTATTATTAGAGAGAAAAAGAAAATCATTTTTGAATATTAGAAATATTTAGTTAAAATATATATAAAATATATGGTTAAAATGGACTCTATGAGAGATGACCTGTAATTCAGAGCTTTAAGAATAACAAGTTTCCGGATAAGGGATCTCATGCCTGAATATGTACATAGTAAAAAAAAAGAACAGAAAACTTATTCAAGAAAGCATTGTTCTACTTCTATCCAGTGTAAGTGGTATGCTGGGAGACATAGAGAAACACCAGGTATTTTGTTAAGTACATCAAATAATCAGTGCATGAGCAATAATGAAGTCTCTGTTCTGCAGCATGTAGTTTGCATTAAACAAAAAGCAAAAGTAGAGATAAAAAAGTGCTCAATACATAAAGGAAAAGGGAGTAAGTAAAAAAACACTGGTACATTTAACTCTGCCCTTACAAAAACATTAAATGAATTGACCCAATTCAGGATACTGGCCAGGACATCTAAGCATGCCCACTTTACCTTTTTTTTTTTTTTATAACATTTGTGTTTTATTAGATTTTCATCACATTTGCATAATGCATATACAGTAGGAAAACAGCATTTACATTAATGATATTTGTTGCATTACAGTTTATAAAATATATGTAATCAAATAGCCTACTACAGTATATCAGAACATACACGTAGGGGCCCATTTACTTAGCTCGAGTGAAGGAATATAATAAATAAAACTTCAAATTTCAATTATTTTTTTGGCTACTTCGACCATCGAATGGGCTACTTCGACCTTCGACTACGACTTCGACTTCGAATTGAACAATTCGAACTAAAAATCGTTAGACTATTCGACTATTCGATAGTCGAAGTACTGTCTCTTTAAAAAAAACTTCGACCCCCTAGTTCGCCACCTAAAACCTACCGAAGTCAATGTTAGCCTATGGGGAAGGTGGGGTACAGGCTGGTACCATGTACCATCTACTCAGTACCTTGTAAGAGGTTTCCTTAGCATATATGTTGATAGAACAGCAGTTTGATCGTTCTATTGCTTGAATCCAGTCCGCTTCTTCCATATCTAGTTGGAATTTCTGGGTCCAGTCTTGAATGTATTTAAGTTCCATTATAGGGGTGGTGTTGGTTAAATAGTTATATAGTGGGCCTATCAGTCTCTGTGATTTTGGGTATTTTAAACAGTAAGTTTCATATATGGTGTTAGGTTGCAGAGAGCCTCTGGTATAGGTGGACTTTATATAATGTTGTATTTGATAAAATCTAAATATTTCGTTTGCAGGAGTTTGATATTTGTTTTGGAACATAGGCCAATCTTTGATGACATCCAGGTGTAGATGAAATGATTTAGTAAATCCATTGTCTATCCACCATTGAAATTGTAAGGGGTTCATCCCTGGTGGAAATTTGGGATTGTTAAAAAGCGGGGAAGCTGGATTATGAGATATAATGGCGTGTTGTCATCTGATTTTGTCCCAAGTTCGTAGTGCAAATTGTATTCCTGGTGCAGTGACATTGGGTCGAGAATTTTTTTCCATCCATATAGTAGGTGTTGTAAATCCAAAGTCGGGCAGGTTGCACTTTCTATCTCCATCCAGGCTGGAGGGCTGGTTTTTACATGCCATTTGGTAAGTTGTGCTAATACAGCTGCATATAAATAATTTATATAATTTGGGACTCCCAATCCTCCTTGGGTTCGATGTCGAAAGACGATAGCTTTGGCAATCCGTGGTTTGATGTTACCCCCTAGGAACTTCTGACTGGCACGTTGTAGCTGGATTATCAGCCCTGCAGGCAGGGTGACTAGAATGACTTGGAACAAGTATAGGAGACGCGGCAAAATTGACCCTACCAAACCATGAAATATTATATTTTCCCCAGGTTTCAAGATCTTTGAGGAGAGATTTAATGAGCTGCTGGTAGTTTAGTTTGGGCCAAAGTAGAGTATTCCCGGTGTGATTTTGACTCCCAGGTAGTCCATGTATTTTGTTTTTGAAATCAAAATTTAACTGTAACAGTTACATCGCTACCATCTTGGTGGGGTTGATAGTAAGACCCCAGATGCTATCAAAGAGATTTAAAATGCGGTATAAGTTGGGTAACAATGTCATGGGTTTGGATATTGTAAGTAATATATCGTCAGCATATTGGCAGCATTTGTATTCCTCATTTGCAAGTGTTAAGCCGGATATGTCCGGGTATTGCCTGATCGCTTGACTGAGGGGTTCCATGCATAGGGCAAACAGAATCGGGGAAAGGGGGTAACCCTGCCTCGTTCCCTTTTGTATAAAAACTGGTTCAGATGTAAAGTATATTTGACCTTGGCAGTTGGATTTTGATACATTGCAAAGAAATATTTTAGGAAGCTCACGGGAAATTTGTAGTGAAGTAATGTCTCATGTAAATACACCCAAGATATGGTAGCAAATGTGCCCACTTTACCTTTTACCTTTAATTGCTTATATACAGGTAGATGTGTGTTTTATTTAGTTATTTATTTTTTAATTTTTTCGATTATTTCTTTTACCATACTTCTCTCCTGGCAAAGAAACATACTAATGAATTAGTGAAAAGCACATATATGTATGTAATCAAAGTAGATAAAATCATGGAATTAAATGGCCTATTCATTTTCATCTGTGAGAGAGAGAATAACATTCTGTGTATGCAGATTTTCCCATGAGCATCTTTACTTGGATGGATTCTGTTCTCAAGCTAGCCTTGGTCCTTGAGTCAGAACCACCTTTTTGGCTGTAAGAGCAGTTCTTAGTTTTTCTATGCTGTTAAGAGATATCTCTATATTCTCTCACGAGTAACTCCATTTCACTCCCGTACTGTTACGTTTTATACCAACGTCATAGGTTCTCTCTTTGTTTTGGGTTCTGACTCTTTGTGAGTTCAGAATCAACAGAACTTGTGTCAAACAAACTTTGTATTTCATCCCAAGTGGTCTACAGTACCTGAATTTCCGTGACAATAACACACAATTGTGTTGTAAATGGTTTACTACTGTAGTAATGTTTGGTGGATTTCACTAGGGCATCTGTAAATTCATATTATGAAAAAGGAAAACTCTGTGTAGACCAATATGACACAATATTCTCTACGACGCTAAATAATTCAAATGCAAAATTTGAGAGTGGCTAGATTCATTCTCAGCACTAAATATTCACAAAGGTTTATTAACACGGAGGAAGTGTTTAGTGGGTCTTTAACAGTGTGGTTTCAAGAGATAAAGCAGGCCATTATAATATTAATTGTCTTCCATTGTTTCCACAAATTCATAATTCAGACTAATTAATTATTCTCCTGTGTTATTGTCTGACTTTGTTTTAACCAGAAAGAGATGAGGACGGGCAATTCTCAGAAATGCAGCCAACTCAAGGGCTAAATGATCTTCATTCTGTTGCTTTTGGTTACTCGATCAGACGTATTTCTTCTCATTTTAAGGCTCATCTTTGTGCCTGTCAAAATGAATGTTGTGCGTATTTGAATTAACTATTGTACAGACGGCAAAGTTATCTCACCTTGAAATGTTTAACAATTTCTACTTTTTTTTAAATTTCCCTGACATGCAAAAAAATTGTTGACATATTGATGCCTACACTTAATTCTAAGCATTTCTAACAATGCATAAAGAATTGAGAGGGTCCGAAAAAGGGGAAACTGTACCAGTTTAGTATAACAATTGCAAGTGGTATTATTTAAATATGTTCCTGCCAAACTAATACCGTAATAACACTTTAAAAAAAAATTGTATTCATCGTACCTTAGAATACAGGGATTATTTATCAAAGTCTGAATTTATCTCAATATTTTCTGCTACAAACTCCATCAAATCCGCTCAGGTTTTTTTACGCTTATTTATTATCACATTTTCCCGAAAATTTGCTTTGCTGGACAAAAATAAGATTTTCCTATTTTTTACCCGAAAACTCAGAAAACTTCGGGGTATTGCACGAAACCCAGTGCACATCAAAAAATCATTGACTTATATGCAACCTCAACAGGTCTGACATGCTGGATTTTCAGATTTGGACTTTTCCATTCTCGGGGTTTAATAAATTCCTAAAAATTCGTGATTTTTTTAAAAGTCCGATTTTATAAAAAAGAAATCACGAATTATTCGTGATTTTTGCATTTGGCATTTAATAAATAACCCCCTTCATGTCAGATTGTCAATAAAATCAATAAAAAATAATGATTTTAGGATGGTCTTTTTAGGACACACCAGATTATTTTAGACGGGGGGAATTACCTGCAGTGTGCATGAAAACTAAGAGAGTAAAACTACAGTATGTATCAGTGGAAAAGCTGGGTCACTGCTAAAAAAGATGTATACATGTACGAGGTGTATAATGTGTCCCCCCAGTGTGTTCATACCTGCTGCTGAGCTCAATTTAAGGTTTGTTTGAAATCAAAACATTATACGAAAGATAGGTTATATTTGGCATAGAAGCTGATGCTGCAGGGCTGATTTGTTATCAATTCTATTGCAGAATGCATTGGTTCCTATTCTGACAAGTTCCGTGAAACCTCCTAGCTCACTTCTCCAGCCTAGTGAAAATCTCAGACAGTCCCATTTTAGCCAAGATCATAATCACCGAGAAACAATGGGAAAGTAACAGCAACACTTTACATTTGTCTCTTATGCACTGCTGTCCTTTCCTTTACCTCCGTTTCTAAAACATATACAAAACTGCAAATCAGATCCAAAATCTGGCAGTTCTACAATTAAAAAAAAAGGTACAGAAGAGACTGATGGACACATTCATAATTTAAAGTGTCAGCAGGGACCAGATCAAGAAAGATTTATGAAAGATTATTGTTCAAATGCGACTGGGCAAGTATACCGCAGTCTAAAGTAACGAGATTGAAGAGTTGGGAGAAATATTGCTGTTCCACAGAGATATCGTTTCATCGGAGTCAATCATTCATACTAGATCAGATTAAAGTGAAGGAAACAAGAATGGGTTTTGTCAATTTTAAAAGAGATGTTTTATCAAAGCTAAGAAAGTTAAAGAAATTCTCTCAGAAGGTACAAAACCAACTCAAAAGCTTTTGGTATCTTTCCAACACGAGTTCAAATCTAACAGTGATGATTCCTTTGATTAAGGAGCATATTCATAAGGCTTTGTACAAAACTGAATGCCAGGAGAGGTTTAAAAAAATAATAAATTTATGTATATTTATACATACATTTTCACCAGGCATCACAATTACAGAAATAATTAGTGATGGGCAAATATGCCCGGTTTCACTTTGCCAAAAATTTGCGAAACTGCAAAAATTCACCGAAATGGATGTTTATAGCGACAAAATGTTTTTGACCCGGGAGGCGTTGCAACAAATTTCTTTTGTTGCGCGACAATTTTATCACCCATTGGAGTCTACGGGCGTCATTTTAGCAGCAAAACTCAAAGAAAAAATGTTCTTATCACTACAAATAATCCATTTTCTGAACGCACTACTTCTAAAGGTTTTGTTTTTTAATGCCAACTCAAACTTGGTGTAACCTTTTGAAATTAAATTTTTCAATAATATTCTCATGTTAAAAGCTGAAAAACAAATGGCAAAAAATGGCATAGAGTACCATAGCATTTTTTTCAGTGGGGCTAATTCACGTAACAGTACAAGTGGCAATATTTGGGCACTTTTCTCATGATTTTATGCCTTCAAATGCTTTTTTTATGTCAAGTTTATCATCAGCATCTTCATTTATTTATATACAGCAGGTTATGCAGCATTTGCCAGGCTTTTAGTTCATCTGCAACTCAACTTAATTGAATTGAGGAAGTGCATAGAAAACGCATAAACAGTTATTGTACCTGATAGTTATTGCGCCTGCTGGGCTGAAGCCTACCTATCAGTATACAATTGTCTAAAACTGCAAATATCTTGTTAAAAATACAATATGAATGTAAATGGCAAAAGTGCTCAAACACTAAGTTAGTTTACATAATTTTTTTTAGCTTTGATCCCTTTTAAAAGGGTTGTTCACCTTTAAATGAACTTTTAGTATACGATAAAGTCAGAATTGATGGAATAAACAGCTTCAAAGCAGTAATTTCAAACTGCATGTGTTTTTATTGTGCAGTGCAACACACTACATGTTTCGGGTAAAACCCTTTTTCAAGTGTAATAGGAAGTGCAATTAAACATGAGGTTAAATACCCTCCTTCCCTCCAGGAACCTCCCCGAATCAAGATGTAAAAAAGATGTAAAAAACTCCGCTGTTTGGAACAATAAATATTGAATAAATATTGGGTAAAAATCGATCTAAAAGTCCAAATGAACAGATCCAAAGTGTCCAAGTGTCATTCCAAAGTGTAAGTGAAATCCATAAGTCCAGTGTATAGTAATTTTGTACGTCTATGAACTTTTAGTATGATATAGATATAAAGGTATTCTGAGACATTATTTGCGGTTTTTGGATTATTTTGCTTTTGGTGCAGCAGCTCTCCAGTTTGCAGTTTCAGCAGTTATGTATCTGGTTGCTAAGGTACAATTTAACCTAGCAACCAGGCAGGGGTTTGAAAGCGAGACAGAAATATGAGAGATAAGTAATAAAAATGAACAATAACAATAAAATTGTAGCTTCAATGAGTAACCGTTCTTTTGGCTGCTGGGGTCAGTGACCTCCCATTCGAAAGTTGGAAATTATCAGAAGAGGAAGGCAAATACTTTACAAGTTTTAAAAAAAAAAATGAAGACCAATTAAAAAATTGCTTTTAATAGGCCATTCTATAACTTACAAAAAGTTAACCTGAACCAGCCCTTTAAAGGTCAATGAGGAAGAGAAACACAGTGAAAATGTATTCCTAGATATTCTTGAAATGGTGGCTGAATGACTGGTACAATAATGTTATTCTATATCTATAACCATGTTTTTAACTCATAGGGCCCTGACCAATAAAGGTGTAATTTTCAAGTTTTATCAGAGAAAAGTATTGATAAATGAGTTCAATTTGTGGAAGGGAGTATGGTCGACGTTTTTCATGAAAAAAAAAAAAAAGATTAATTAGAGTTTTAGTAAATAACCCACAAGTTAGAAACAGACCTACTACTTAAAAATAAATAACCTAAACCTTTGTATGCCTAAATATATGCGGATATGCCAGGTATTTCCAGCTGTTCTCGTTGTACTGACTGATATTTGTAACCGCAGCAGAAATTCCAGGTACTGAGAAAGAATATTCTTTGATGAATACAGGCATTCCTGTGATTTACACTCAAAGCTGAAATATATCCACACATACAGTATCAGTGACACTTAAGATCTTCCTATTTTTCAGCATCACTTTCCCAAATACACAGCTTTCATATTTTTTGCATGAGCTGTGCTCTACAATGCTTAAAAAAAAATCAGATTCAGAAAGCACTAATTGGAGAAACTGAAATATTGCAAAAGGCCTTTGCTTCTGCCTATTACATATAGATCCATTCATTATTTCACCTGCACTCATTTTTATGACCAAATGCTGATATGCTGAGATCACAGCAGGTGTTTGTATGCAGATAACACGAATAGAACATTTTTTTAAGCAGCTGCACACTGGAAATTATATTGCAATACAGCTGAACGTTGAATATTGGCATTATGGATAAAACAAAGTTTGTCCTATTAAAGGCTTTAAAGTAAACCCAACTTGAGCAAAATGGCGCTTTTGGCAACTGTATTCCCGCATACGCTGATAAAGTTAAAACATTTGGCAGGACCAGCAGGGAGCTGAAGATGAAGTAGTGAAAAATGGACTCCATCAGAGAAAACTGATTTGTAATCATAAAAATGCACACCGGGCTGTGTGGCGTGCAGTCTGTTAGTTGTCCATTTGCCGCTATACCTGCCATCCCAAAGGAGAGGCTTCTGATGAAATAAATCCGGGAGCTTTCAGCTGTCAGCTATTCCTCCATGGAAATTCACTTTGGAGCAATTTCTGTCATAAATGATATCTACAGTTACTATGTGATTATAAATCTTGCACAATAAAGCCAAGAATGTTCTTGTCCTTTTTATGCTCTAGTTTATAAATGCACATCATTGTTTTATCCTGTTATACATGCAGCATAATGGAAAATGTTTCAGTTTTAAAAATGAACCATATTAATTAAAATGATAAAATACTTGCATTTCGGAAATCTTTGTTATAAAGAAACATTATTATCCCAATAACCAAAACATTTTTTTTTACAGTTTTTTTTTTCACTTCTGCCATTGTTGCACAGCATAAAGCATGCTGTTTTAAAAATGAACCAGATAAATTAATAATGAATTCAGTGATAAATTCTGCATTTTTGAAAGTCCTTTTTTTAATTAAAGAAACATTTTCATCCAAATAACCAACAGGATGATTATTTTACAATGGGATTTTCATTGCTGCCTCGTAAAAAGATTCTGCTGGCTGTGATAACAGATATTTTGTAGAAGAAAAAAATGGTAATTAATATCCAGGTTAATTTATGACTCCACTAAAATTTTATTGAGCATGTAGTTACCTTATAAATCACTTCATTTTATTCTGCCATATTTAGCTTAATACAACTTTGTACTCAAAATGTATTCATGTTGCCCAGAGTAGTGGATTTTGTATCAAATAAATATATTTTCTGTAGTACCCAGGCACTTTCTGCCTTGGTCTGCACTTTTCTGAATTGCCGCAAATACCAAAATGGAGCCAGAGACCTGTGTACCTGTGTTCGGCAGCGTTGTATTTATGAGGGGTGGGCTGGGGAGGCTACTGTATGTCCCTTAACTGGCATAAACTGAAGCACTGCACTCTGCACCTAGCACCGGATTTCCAGCAAACAGCAAAGAGGTTTAAAGCAAGGTCTGAGAATAAAATAAACTTATCATGCTGTGTGTAAAGAGGTAATTAAACACAGTGGTGTAGTAAAATTATTGAATTATAAATGACTTGGTTTTGTCTTAAATCCCATGGTGTAATTAAAGGTATTAAATAATTTTCTATCATTATATAAGATCTAAGAGAACCAATGAGTTGAATCCCGATTAAGGTTATCCAGTCCAATGCATATTGTGTCCAAAAGGAGATCAATGTGATCATCTGGGTTACTCATTGCAAGTGTGAAAGTTAAAGAGCTCCAGTTATGGTATCCTTTTGTCAAAGAACAAGCCTGCTAGTGTACTATCATAGGTGAATATTAAGCCTCACTGCGTCACTTGCTAGCATATCCTCTAGAATGCGGCAAAAGTTGAGGAGCATCCAAGGCAGACACTGGCTATCATCTTCCCTTCACACCTTCCCCCCATACAATCAGCAACTTCTTCCCCTCTATAATCACCAACTTTCACTTCTCTCCCAGTTGTGCAAAAGTTACCTGCATTGCACGTGTGGGGTTTTACCTTGACGTGGTATGGTGGCTTATCAATATTATGATCATAACTTTGTAACAAAAAAACCCTGTTTCAAAATTGCACGCACTTGCATTTTTACTTGAATCATTTAGACAGGGCTCTAAATGTTTTGAAATTGGCCTCAGGTGTGCACCCACAACCCCCCATTTTTGTATTTGTAGTTACCTGCATTGCACGACCAGAATTAGAGGAGGCAGAAAAGCTATGTAACTAGGATCCTAGCACCCCTTCAACATTGCATCCTAGTGTTAAAGTAATGAAAATATCATGTAATGTTGCCCTGCACTGGTAAAACTGCTGTGTTTGCTTCATAAACACTACTCTAGTTCATATAAACAAGCTGCTGTGTAGCAATGGCGGAAATTGGAAAAAAAGGCTATATGGCACAGGTTAAATAGTGGATAACAGATAACACCATTATGTTCTACAGAGCTTATCTGCTCTGTAACCTGAGACTTTTCTTCTTTGAAAGGCTGACCCCATTGCTACACAGCAGATTATTTATATAAACAATATTAGTGTTTCTTAAGCAAACACGTAATTTTTACCAGTTGTGTTAGTATGGTCTCCTCATGCTTATACTGTATATTGAATTACTCTCACTAGCTTCTGTTTTATTGTACATGGGGCATTAGTGGCATATTAAGAAAAGCATTCTACTATATAGTAATTTAAGTGCAAGTAATTTAATATAAGTATCTTTTTTCATAATTAATACAATTTAGAACTGTGATTAGTCATTTATTGAATTTCGACATGCCTCAGTATCCTCAAGCAGCCATTACAGCTTAATAGTATAATATAAGTGCCATATTTGAATGAGAGTCATTTGTGAAATTATTTACTTTTATTCTAAGAATGTAATGCATTATTCTGTTACTGATTTATTTCTGGTTTGATTTGAAGCTTTTAAAAAAATGATCACAAATGATGCTTTTGTGGGTAGTATATTTTATAATACAATTTCTCTTAAATACAGTATACCTCTTTACTCTTGCATGGGTTACACAGATTATACACATATGATGCCTTTATGGTGTCCTGGGGGCAGACTCAGTAAGTTAGTAGGTTTTATAATCTTTTTCTGTAGCAGGTTTATTTGTCCATAATTGTACTAATGTATGTGCTACCTTTGCAACTGTCCCTGCACCTAAATAAGTTCTTCAGACAGGTATGCAAAGCTTGCACATTGAATGAAGGATATGCCTGAACATATCTCTAGTGTACAGAGAATTAGGGATCCTGATTTGACGAGAATTTGTCTTACTGGTGACAAAAATAAGGGTGATCTATCCCACTATACAGAGGTTATTTATACAGTGTATTTCAGCACAAGCTGTTCCTTAATGTAGGTAAGTCCAGAGGCCAACTAAACATTTTTAGCTTTATGGGTTTTAACATATTCATTTGTATTCTGCTTGTCTTAAGAAAAACAAAATCTGAACAGCACAGACTATACCAAGGAATTATGGGAGGTACTATGTGAATCTCACCTTGTTTGCCTTTGGGCCTGGTACTTGAGCCAGTTTTATTAGTTCTCCTTGGAATGAAATATGTATTTGACTTTTGATGCAGAAGCCTTTAGAGACCTGCAGAGGAACAGCTATTTTTCCTCACTGAATCTTGTATTTATGCTAAATGTACCATTCAAAAACAACAGTGATTTTAGGCACAATTCCAAAAACTGAATACTTGGTGAGCAATGGGTGCATTTCTGAAGTGTTTCAAATTATTATGATGCGGTAAACCCAATTAAATTGATTAATATTTGGAGGAAAGCAAATTAATTTAACCAGCAATACATATTGCTACTGTATAATATAGCACACTATAACATAGCTTAATTGTTAGGAGAACGTTATAATAAAATATCGCAAAACATCATAAGATAGTATGAAACAGTTTTACTAAAAAAGGGTAGTTTTGGAACATGGAATAAAAAAGCAAGGAAAACTCTGTTATCCCACTAGATGTGGTTTGGTCTGCTGTATTGAGCCATTGCATCTGTATCTTGGGAAGTTTAGTGTAAAGAGAATGTTTAGTAAAGAGAAATTGCCATACAGTTAAGAAAAAACTCATAGATTATACTGCAGATTACTGCTAGAGTTTAATAAAACTAACATTAATGGACCATTTATCAGCAAACATATGACAAATTGCTTTTAGGAATAAGGGTCTTGAAAATTTGTCTAGTTACCATTTTTAATTCCAGGAAATGAGTCCACTTTACTAAATAGGTTGCAAGATATTTGCATAATTCTCTGACCTTCACCCAATTTATCCATGTGATAAATGGTACTAGAGTAACTTATTAATGCAATACATATACTGGAGATTCAGGGTATACTTATAAAGCTGTGTAATATAATTCATTACAAAGAAACAGTATTAATGTTTGTGTAAAGAACGTGGAGTTTTTATAAAGCTCTTTATACATTAATTCAAGCCATATTTTGTTGCTGTTTCTATAGAAATTGAAGGAAAGTGTATTTCAAGCAACTTTTTTTTTTTTTTAAAAAAAAAGTTTTTGGTATATGCATGGGCGACCTAATGATCCCGAACCAAATCCACTAGTCCTCCTGGCTGCAGTTCTGATAAATCGAGCTGTCAGCCCAAAATAACAAAAGAATAGAAAGACAGCCATACAGTGTCCAAAGCAGACACTGATTGGAACAGAAATGTACGAATTTACTTTCTAAACATTCTACAAAAGTGATAATGTTCTTGTCATGTTATATAAAGATCAATTTGCCATTCTGTATCTTCATCCAAAACACAATTTTATTTCTATAAATAAGCATAGTAAGGCCACTCTGGTGTAAATACAGTAGGTATTGATGCTTTGTGTAAAGTTTCTGAGCTGAACGGATGCAGTAAGGATTGGAAACAAGGTGTTATTCCTTATAAATACAGCTTTAAAACAAATTTACTTAGACTGGCAATTCATCTTCCAAAAAACCTAACATTAGGGGATAGCAGTTCCTTTTGTGTTATGTATATAGAGACAAATAGTTCCCTTCTTTATTTCTAAACTTACACTGCACTAGAAAATGCCTAGTTCTGAATAACAGATGAATCTAGCACATAAAAGCAAAATGACAAGGGAGAAATAGAAAAATAAATTGCCCATATAATTGTTTAAAGGGATTCTATCATGGGAAAACATGTTTTTTTTCCAAAAGGCATCAGTTAATAGGGTTGCTAGAGCAGATTTTGGTACTAAAATCCATTTTTCGAAAGAGCAAACAGATTTTTTTTATATTTCATTTTGAAATCTGACATGAGCTAGACATGTCAGTTTCCCAGGTGCTCCAGTCATGTGACATGCTCTGATAAATTTCAGTCACACTTTATTGCTCCACTGCAAGTTGGCTTTCGCCCCCTCAGCAGCCCATCAGTAGAGCAATAAATGGTACCCGGGTAAGAGCTCCCTGACACAAGATAACAGCTCCCTGGTAGATACGAGAATAGCACTAAATAGTAAAAATCTAAGTCCCGCTGGCTCCTTCTGCAAGCACAGGATCAGGCATAATGACTTGCGATGGCTGCCTACACACCAATATTACAGCTACAAAAACAAACTTGTTGGTTCAGATATACAATTTTATATTGTATATGTAATATTTAATATGGTCCAGTGAATTATTTGCGGTGTAACCAGTGCAATTTACGAATAATAACACCACCAAAAAGCATGACAGAATCCCTTCAAAGATACTGGTGTTTTTTTACATATGTTGAAAATTGAATTAAAATAATATCACTCAGGGAACCATATAACTGACTTAACACCAAATTAATTAATTAATTAATTAATTAATTAATTAATACCTCAATATAAAAAAGTAAATACACATACACAAATACACAAGAAATGATCCCATACATTTCATAGTTCACTATTGAAAAAAAAAGGTATGTCTTACTGTGTTAAGAAGAGTTTATGAAAATAAGAGTCACAAATGGCAGATTATAATGGAATGAGATGGAATAAGGTGACATTCTCTCAAATGGGTTTCTGAGTCCAGATTCACAATTTCTACATATTAATATCTAAAGACCATCAGTTACTCTTCATATATTTAGCAGTCACTCATAGACATAATGGCAATGGAATGGAATAAAAATTAAAACACTCAGATCCCTCAACTGCTTCTGTACTCTTGCACTGCAGATTTCGTCACACACATATATAATCTGCAAAACCCAAACCACAGCTGTGTCACTCTGAAGTACAGCAGTGAGTTTAAATAACCATCAAATTTAACCAAATTCTAATTACTTCACACTCACTGACACAAGCAAATGTTTCAAGAAGAAACCAATAGAAGGGAAAAAGAAATAGTCCAACTATTGGCAGCTGGTCAATAACATATTACTTGCAAAGGAATCAAAAAATGACTGATGGCCCAGAATGCAAATAGTCATTTAAACACTACGTCCAATGATATAAATATATACTCAAATTTATTAATACACATTATAAAAAAACCTTCCCCAACATCATAAAATCAATAAATCTGCTCAGTAACTTGGCATGCGCAGTGGTCACCTGTTAGCATTAGGAGGGTCACTGTAAATGAGCTTATATGTAAGTCATTTTATTGTGGGCTAGTAGTCCGAGGCCGCTAAAAGATTGTATACTATATAGAAAGTATTAAAAGTGAGCACAAGCAAGTCTTACGTATCCATCCCAGCGAAACCACTGCTCCATCAATACTCACATCTACAGTGTCTATATGGATTGCCTCAGCAGTCCACACCACTTATTGAAGAATATGAAACTGGTGTGGGGAAAGAGCTACAAATTACTCAGGGAGCTGTCACTTTATCTAGATCCCAGGGTGCTACTTTATTAACTTTCATATGTTCATTCGCCTGATAGTACAACTCACGATCTGCCTTCAATCCAAGATGCCCTCTAGTCATGGCGGGCACCACAGTTACTGGTCTCAATCAGAGAAGATAAAGCAACGACTCTGCGAGCAGTTGTTGAGAGCCTTTGTAATTTCATCCAAGGCCGCTCCTTGCATTTGCACATAATGCCAATCACATGAAAAAGTTTGGGAACCCCTCTTAATTCTTTTGAGTTTGTTTATCATTGGCTGAGCTTTCAAAGTAGCAACTTCCTTTTAATATTTAACATGCCTTATGGAAACAGTAGTATTTCAGCAGTGACATAAAGTTTATTGGATTAACAGAAAATATGCAATATGCATCATAACAAAATTAGACAGGTGCATAAATTTGGGCACCCCAACAGAGATATTACATTAGTTGAGCCTCCTTTTTCAAATGTAACAGCCTCTAGACGCCTCCTATAGCCTTTGATGAGTGTCTGGATTCTGGATTTTGGTATTTTTGACCATTCGCCCATACAAAATCTCTCCAGTTCAGTTAAATTTGATGACTGCTGAGCATGGACAACCTGCTTCAAATCATCCCATAGATTTTCGATGATATTCAAGTCGGGGGACTGTGACAGGCATCCCAGAATATTGTACTTCTCCCTCTGCATAAATGCCTTTGTAGATTTCCAAGTGTGTTTAGGTACATTGTCTTGTTGGAATATCCAACCCCTGCGTAACTTCAACTTTGTGACTGATGCTTGAACATTATCCTGAAGAATTTGTTGTTATTGGGTTGAATTTATCCGACCCTCGACCTTTAACAAGGGCCCCAGTCCCTGAACTAGCCCCACAGCCCCACAGCATGATGCAACCTCCACCAAATTTGGAATGCGGTGTTCTTCTTCCGCAATGCAAAGTGCTTTTTTTGTTATGACCAAATAACTAAATTTTTGTCTCATCAGTCCAAAATGTTCCAAAATGACTGTGGCTTGTCTAAATGAGCTTTTTCATACAACAAGCGACTCTGTTTGTGGTTGCTTGAGTGCATAAATGGCTTCTTACTCATTACCCTGCCATACAGATGTGCTTTGTGCAAATTGCTCTGAATTGTAGAACAATGTACAGATACACCATCTGCAGCAAGATGTTCTTGCAGGTCTTTGGAGGTGATCTTTGGGTTGTCTGTAACCATTCTCACAATCTTCTGCATATGCCACTCCTGTATTTTTCTTGACCTGCCAGACCTGGGTTTTATAGCAACTGTGCCTGTGGCCTTCCATTTCCTGATTACATTCCTTACAGTTGAAACTGACAGTTTAAACCTCTGAGATAGCTTTTTGTAGCCTTCCCCTAAACCATGTGTGGCAAGCTGGCAGCTTGAACACGTAACTTTTTGGGGGATTAGTCAATGGTAGGCAGGCAGCATAGGACAAAGGAGCATAAAGACAGGGACACACAGCTTCTTCCAGGAAAACAGCAGTTTATTTTCCCACTTTAAACAAACACAGTGAATTATTCACAGACACAGGGGTGACCATTGTATCATACAAACAAATCATAAAATAAAACCTAGCCCACTGGGCACTACCTTCCAACTTTGGAGCAGTCCCTGACTAGGCTGGGCCCCTTGTGGACTACCAGCAAACAAAACAATGTTGTGGCTCACCCCTGTACTCACAGTCTTTGAGTGAACTTTTTAGCCTCCTGGCTTTTCCTCAATGTCCCACACAGACAACAAATCTGGCTTTTAGTCACAGCCATGGGCTCCCTCTGCTTCATGCAGTATCAGGCGCCACTCCCAGCTCCTCTGGGAGTTCTTTAAACAGCCAGGTCTCCTACCTGCTGTGCCCTGCTGAGAGACACACTCTCCCATTCCAATTAACTTTAAATAGCCTTTCCACAGGACAGCTTTCCTGTGGAAGGTGAACTCCAATCTCTGCACTGGATCTGCAGAATGGAGTCCCTGGCTTCTTTAAACAGAGCGCAGTCTTTAAACAGAGCGCTGATTCTCTGTTTAATAACTCCCTTCCTGGAGCCTCTCTCAGTACCTGGGGAGAAATTAAAGGCTAGAGTGACCTTTTTCCACCTTTTCCTAGTCACTCTACCACACATGATACTGAACAATCTTTGTTTTCAGATCTTTTGAGAGTTGCTTTGAGGATCCCATGCTGTCACTCTTCAGAGGAGAGTCAAACAGCAGCACAACTTGCAATTGGCCAATGTTAATACCTTTTCTCATGGTTGGAGACACCTGCCTATGAAGTTCAAGGCTTAACAAGTTAATCCAACCAATTTAGTGTTGCCAGTAATCAATATTGAGCAGTTACATGTATTCAAATTAGCAAAACTACAAGGGTACCACAATTTTTGCACAGCCAGTTTTTCACATTGATTTTATTTCATACAACTGAATACTGCTTTACTAAAAATCTTTGTTCAGAAAACGGTAAGCTGACTGGGAGATCGGCAATTTCTGTGTAATTCCGCACATGCGCATTTGTCGCAAACCGGCAAACTGCTCCAACTGAGCATGCACAGAAATACCAATCTCCTAGTCAGCTTACCGAGGACATGGAAGATGGATGCGTGGAACTCCGCTGGAAGAATCTGCGCCGAGGGGTAAGTATGGAGTATGGGGGCATTTCCCGGGGGGGTAGTTAGCCTGGGCTGAGGGGGTACGGGGTTTTTGCAAAAGGGTTTCCTTCTCCTTTAAGCCTCTTGGCAAAAAACAGGAAGTGCTGACATTTTTTGACACACTCCTCAGGGTTCTTCACAAGAAATTCAGATGAAAACGTTCTCAAGGTTTATAGTTTTTTTGCCCAGCTGACTTAGCTAATATCTGTAACATGCTGCACAATATCTCTTGAAACTTGGTGTATTTGCATCAGGCACAGCACAGTTGTGTCTTTTGCAACACCCACTTGCAACCTCAATGATGCTGAAATTCTGAGGGGGAAAAGAACATGCTGATGTGCTTGAACTTGCACTTTGCTCACTGCACTTGTGGACTTATATGACCCCTATTATCTATTATTTTGGTTACTCTTTAATGGTATTACTGTAAACAGAATGAAACATAAATGATGGGCAACAAATGTTCCCTCTAAGCTGTGCACTTGTGTGTACGCACACAAATTTTGAGGACAACGCACACAAATTGTGGTGCGCACACAACAAAATTGTGGTGCGCACACAACAAAATTGTGTTGTGCACAAAGAATTTTGTGTGAAAACATAAAATGTTGCATCCGCTCTGACCTAGGCACACTGTTTTTAAAAATGTGCATACAATATTAATTTGTGCGCACAAAAGAATTCGATGAACCACGTTAGAGCTAATTCACCAATAGTGCTCAAGGACTCAGGGCTTACCAGAGATATTTGATGGTTATTGGGGGTCAGTACTACTATAAGCACACAACAAACTGTCGCTCACAAAATTGATGCACAGTTATTGAGTCTGTTATACTGTACAGTATGACATGCACATCAGTATAAGATCCCAATCACATACTTTCTATGTAGAAGGTTGGAAACCCACCAATTAGAGCTTATAACTACACAAAGCAGGCATTGCTTCTCATTATCATGTATCTTTTCTCTTCTGGCCCTATCTTTAAATCCCTTGAAAGGCATCACAGTTTTAATAGCATGGTAAATTAGCTTCCCTAATAGTGCTGTACATTAGAAATGTTTTCAAGTTTCTACATTTGCTGTGATGTCTGTGATCATACTGACCAGGACAAAATCTGATAACCTGAGAATTTAATAGCTGGCATAACAGACAGCATATTTCTATAAAAGTATTGGAACAAAAAGCATATACAGGTATAGGATCCCTTATCTGGAAACCAGATATCCAGAAATCTCCGAATTACAGAATGTCTCCCATAGACTCTATTTTATCCAAATAATCCAAATTTTTTAAAATTATTTCCTTTTTCTCTGTAATAATAAAACAGTAGCTTGTACTTGATCCCAACTAAGATATAATTAATCCTTATTGGAAGCAAAACCAGCCTATTGGGTTTATTTAATGTTTAAATGAATTTCTAATAGACATAAGGCATGAAGACCCAAATCACAGAAAGATACGTTATCCGGAAAACCACAGGTCCTGAGCATTCTGGATAACAGGTCCCATACCTGTACCAAATTTCTGGAGAAATCTGTATTTTAAACGGCTATTATATATTTATTTTCCCGTTGTGGACAAACTGTGAAAATAAAACCAAATTGTCTTAACAGCAATAAAGATAAATGTCCTACAATGACCCAGTCTCAATACAGCTGAGAATCTGTGAAACTATTTGAAAATTGAGGTGAAAAAGCATCATCTAACTAACCTGAACAGCGTGAAGCAAATCTGCCTGGAAGGCCAGGTTAAACACACTCCTAAACCCTGTACTTACACCAAAAAAATTCTGAAAAAGAAGGCTCTACAACAAGTAGTAAAGTGTGAGGAATTGATACTTGTGTAAGCAGAATCTTTAATTTTCAGTGTCACATTTTAAAATACATTTTGAGTTTGTTTCCTTTAAAGGAGAAGGAAAGGCTTCATACACTTGGGGTGCCAAATGGTAGGCACCCCAAGTGATTGTATATACTTACCTGAAACCCTGGGCCAGTGCTTCTATCAGCAGAAAACTGCACCGGCCTGGGGTTATTCCAGCGAGCACCACGAAACAATCCTCTTCCAGCGTCTTGTTTCTTCAAATTTCCCAGGGGAAACAAATGTTGAACAAAATAGTCGACTTTTTAGTTACATTTCGGCCTTTCATTCTACTGCACATGTGCAGCTGCGTGAAGAAAGAAGAAGAAGGAAGAGGATGGCTCTATGGTGCTCACTAAAATAACCCCAGGGTTTCAGGTAAGTCAATACAATAACTTGGGGTGCCTAGTTACACCCCCAAGTGTACGAAGACTTTCCTTCTCCTTTAAAATAAAAATATAAAGAGAACAACATTTCAGTGCAGGATTTATTTAGTAAAATTAGAGAATATATATTTTTTTCAATTGTATAAACATGCACATATTTAAAATGTTAAAAAGTTATTTGACCTATAAGTTTCAAAACACATTTATTTTATAAAATAGAAAGCTCGTGGAGAAAACCATTACAATATTTTTATGCTACACCACTCATTTCTAATAAAAGTCCAAATAAGCAAATATTAAATGATTAATGAACACTTCCCGCAGTGGAATTTGCACTGCCTGTTCCCATTTACTTTTGTGTTCCACTGTAATGGGAATTTTCATTAAAAAATAAGCAGAACCTTAATGGAAAGCAACTCAAAACGCGCAATACCCCTGGTGTGCACTCCTATACGTCTTTTTAATTAGGGAGCAAACTAAAAGTGACTAACCTCTCTTTTTCAGATATTCACAGCACTAGCAACTGCTGATGGGATGACTAATACAATTAATCAGAACAGAAGGTATTTATTTTAATTAAATTACATTACAGTAATTAAATCATTTTTATTCTTTAACAAAACCATAGTATATACCTATAAATAGAGGTACACGGTGCTAGGTTACAAGTATTATATTATGTGATGGTCTTTCTGAATGAATGTGCATCAGGACACTGGAGTGTTAAAATATTGTTAATACATAGACATAATGCTTTTACTGAAAAATATATTATAGTGCATATGCATACACTGATGTAAGTGAAATGGTGCTTATACACAGAACAAGATTTTGCATATACACTTATGTAAGTGGGATTATAAATATACAATGGTGTACCCAATATGGTGTCTATACACTGTTTGTAAGTAATGATGGGCGAATTTATGGGCGTCACAAAAAAAAATGTACGGAGGTGTCCGTTTTTTTGGACGCCGGTGCATTTTTGCCGGCGAATGTGCCCAAAAAACGGATGCCAGCACCAAAAACAGACGCCGTTTCGCGCGAAACGCCCCAAATTCGCCTATCACTAGTTGTAAGTAAATGGAGCTTTCTTGGGTATGGTAATTATGCTCTGTGCTTAACATTGACTAGATCTAGCTTTATCTAACAATAAGGGACCGATTCACTAATGATTCACTAATGTATTTTTTGTTTCCAATTTTATTTTTTATCTCAAAAAAAAAAGTGTGGTTTATACAAATTACTTGCCATGTAGACGTGGTAAAAAACACGTCTACATGCCAAGGTCATGTAGAAGTCAATGGAAGCTGTCCTTTTCCAATCGTAAAATCTTTTTTACTTTATGGTTTTAGAGGTTTTTTGACTTGACACTTGTAATCGCAAAAAAATTCTTACGAAACTAGAATTTCAAGGTTTTTGGATTCTTTATTTGAATTCTTTTTACTATTTTCATTTGTGAAAACTAAAAAGATTGTTTTAGTTTTAGTTTTAGTGAAAATGTTTTTTTTCATGGTTTCAAAAACCTATAAAACAACAAAAATCTGAATTTTGTGAAATGGGCCTTCATATCTATTTTTGTTTTGATAATATATGTGCAATTTCCTTTCCCATTTATAATTCGCATTGATTGAATGATCATATAATTAGATTGTCTGGTCTTAATAAGGAGATTCTATGTGCAGCTATACTTACTTTGTTGTTATTTGGTTTATAATACACAAAAGCCATGAATATCTTGTAAATTATATCCTTATAAACGGTGAGTTCTGATGTCATCAGTTATATGGTGAGTTCTGATGTCATTTCAGTCACATGACTCACTGAAACTTGTGTATTATAATAAATAAAGTACCCCCAGTTGCAAAATGAGGATATTAGAAGTTACCTCATAGTTCCATGACCTGTATAAAAACACTCGGCTTTTGGCCTCGTGTTTTTATAAGGTCATGAAACTCCTCGGTGACTTATAATATCCTTATATTTTACAAGAGGGGGTTCTTTATTCACTATACCATTAATACTCTCCTGTTTTGAGAAAATATATTACATAGGAGAATAGTTACTAAACGGAAATTCCATAACAAGACACCTTTTAGGGTGTGATTCAAAAGGTATTTTTGTTTGCAACTACTTATTGGTAGAGTCTCTGTGTGTCACCTGTCAGGGCAAATAGTCTTTGCTAGTACATAGCTTGTGTTTGTCCTATGGGGATGATATGCCATCAGTCAAAAACAGTGACATTTATAATGACATTTATGAACAAGTTATGGACCCTTAATCTTTCCCACTGTACCTTGTAAATCCTTAGTATCTCTATGTTGTATATTCTGCAGGTAAGCTATGGTGGCCCAGGAGGGGCAAATCATGGTCTACTGATAACAGAGAATGACTGGAAAGGTACTAGGGCACATTAGCGGTTCAGAATTAACATGGCACAGGGCTTTTGTACCTCTGGGCTGAAGGCAATTTGCCATTACATCTCTGAGCTTTTTTAGTTTTTGTGTTGCACAGGGAAAAGCTCTTTGAATACAAATGCACCTCTTTATTCTTAGAACGAAGATAAAAAAAGACCATAAGCTATAAACAGCTCCTTCACTTTGACGTAACAATCATACCATGTTAATTACCTCTAAAAGATAAGGAATTTCTGAAGATCAAATGGAAAAGTCACCAGCAAATGATTAGACTCATAACCCAAAAAAGTGACTTCTTTCGTAGCTTCCAGAAGATACTTTACATGTAACACGGAACAATGACAAACAATGATTAATTACTGGTTTGCAAACCAATTTGTTTTAAATAGTGCTAACACTTTGAATTCCATTTCTTTCACATTTGCTGTTATAGAAGTATGGCCTTATCTATTAATATAGCAAATATTCTTTTTCCCACAGCTTTGCATTTGACTTGAGATACACTACACTACCATCCATTTTATCTCTGTCTTCTGTAAAAATAAATTGGGAACGTCACATGTTTCCAATACAGGATTTCTCCAAGGTTGTTCATAATAAAATACAAAGAGAGTGTATTAATTGAATACCAGACTGACCTTAAGCAAGCATTACTGGACAGGAATCGAGTTATACATTGTATAATTGCCAACTTCTTGTGCCCCAGTGCTATTAGAGTTGCTCATAAATAACATAGATTACTAGAGTTAATGGTTTAATGCTCCATAATAGCACAGGGTACACGGCAATTAACCATTTTGCACAACAGATGGGTATTGCAGCACCCAGGGATATATTTGTATTGAGCTTACTATCATGATATCATTTTAGCTCTTTTTTTTCTGTACTCCCAAAACCCCAATACTGTACTTACAGAAAAATGGAGATTTATTTGCCCAATATGAAAATGCTATTTCATTTCCCTTTTTTAATTACAGGGGGGATTTACATCTTTTATATACTATTTCTTTAAATAAAAAAAGAAATATAGTTTAACTGTGTTGTTAAAAGACATTATATTATATAATAGTGGGAATTTATTTAATGAAAAGTAAACTTTACTGGTCCGCTGCCATGATAGTCTGCCCTCTGTCACGAGTGCCCTTGTAGTCTCACAGCTCCCAGGCAATGATGTGCAGGCCAAGGATTATAGAATTCATTTTAGCTGTCACACATCCCAGAGCAGGTGAGATCCTGTTTCTGGTCCTCATCCAAAACTGAAAATGAAAAATCAAGCACTTAGAATTTATTTAACAGCTTCAGGAAAATGATACAAGGTAACCAAACAACTGAAAGAGTCTGAGAAGACAGCTAGTTAAATACAGAATGTTTAAGAACACTTATGTTTCCAGTGCAAAGATAGAGACCTGCAACCCAATTTCAACCCCAAATTGGGAACCAAATTTTCTGCCTGCATCAAGTTTTTAAGAATTTGGAGGAGGGGAAATGCTTGTTGATGTCACAGTGTCATTGGAAACAATATTAGCTCTTCATCTGTATAAAGAAATTTTAGCTCAACAGCAGCTGGCCTGACAGCCCTGCATTATACCTTAACAAAAGGGATAAAACAATCTTGGTGCCAGCTCACCTGCAGGACTAATAAAAGCCTTAACAGTCAATCAATAATATGGGAAGTGATTACATGATCTGAGAAGTTTATCATGAGATTTGCATATTTAAACAGAGCTCATTAGGGACATTAGTGCAGCTTGACATTGCCCATCAAGAACTATTCCTGCATCTCGGGTGTAAAATCTGTAATACAGGTTGACATTACAATGAAATGCGTTTTTGAGAAATGAATTTATATAATACAGCAATCTGTGTGAACAGCTGTAGCATAATTTCATTCTCCAATTTATTCCGTGGTGCATCTACTTAAAAGGTGGCGAGGGTATTGAGCTTGATGCTAATATGTGATTTTGCTTTTGGGGTATTACTGTTAATGGTTTCTTGCCGTTGTTTTTTTTTTTAAATAGACAAAATTTTCAGATTTTAAGTACATTTTCCTTGTACATATTGAGCATGACTTGTTATGCATGTATGTTTTTGTAAGTTAAAATATATAATGATTTATGAAAGGCAACACCCATCTTCAGATAGAAATGAATGACACCGTGTGCTTTGTATAAAGTTTTCTCCATAATGCAACATTTTTCACCAGAAGGCACCAACTTTGTTATGCTCATCAGGGGGAGTTACAAAGATGCAAATGTAGGCGATGAGTCAAAATTAATGCAATTGCTCTTGCACTTCATTGTAAACTGTACACAATTTTGCTGGTCAGTGTAATTTCCAGTGTTCAATGTGAAAGTGACATGTGCACCTGCAAGTGAGCTGTGATTATTGACACAGGATGCCATTGGAACCGTGGAGCTACTGCCCTAAGGCCCTTTGATAGAAAAGACTGATTCACTTAGTCCTTGTTTATTACCTGCAGGTTCCACCAACATTGTGTTTAAATAAGACATGAATAGACTAGAGGAGCTCATTTACAATGGCAGAGCAATGATCAGTGATGGGACACCCTATATTCCCTGTGTTTTTTTGCCAAATTATTAAAGCACTCTGGGGGTGCAAATTAGCACTCTAGCACATCTTCACATCACAAGGTCCCACTTTGTATCTTAGATATAAAGTTCAGACTGGATAACCGAGGTAACCCAGCTCTTTATTAGTCATCAATACACCTTCACAGAATTACTTGCAATGCACATCTTCCCAATAGAATACAACCAAAACTCAGAATCCCAATTTCTAAGCCCTGCTGGCCTATCTACTAAAGATACTAGGCCCTATCTGTCCTAGTCCATCTCCTTCTTGGGTCCCAACCTTGACAAGATACCATCAAGACACTGGCCATTCTCTTTCTCCTCGTTGGAGCTCAGCTGCTCACCTACATAACGTACACCTGACTGCCTGCAGCAAGCTCAACCAAGCTACTCTTACAATACCAAGCCTCTCGGCTTACTCCTCTTCTACCACAGGCATCAGGCTGTTCAGCGTCCTACCCTTGATTTTCTTATCAGCTCTCCCCCTTATAGAACCACTAGATGGGACTTCCCCATACCCAATAATTGGTCATCACCAATTGGAAATAGCAGCACTAACATAACATAATATATCTACTCCTTACAAGCCTAAGCCTAGTAATTAGTTTGCTACTTGTGAACAAAAAGGAACAGCTTGAGTTGCTATAACAACTATTTAGCTTGGCTCAAATCAATATACTAGACTTCTATAGCAAACTGTATGATAAAAAAATAGTTTTCATGTCAAAATCATATTTCTAAAGGCATAAAGCTATCATAGTCAATCTACAAAACTTCACTGGGGTAACCAAACAAAGCCTAGTATGTTTAAAATATGTCATCACCGTTTCTTATAAGAGAAAATCAATACCTCCGGTCACAGTGGATTACATTTTTCTGTCCATATGTATCTTGAAAGTTCAGTGGTCATCTAACTCTTCTCAACAGTCCCTCATCTGTCTCAAAATTTAAGTGAGTACCATCATCTTATTGCACCTGGTTAAACCATTTTAAAATCAAAAATATACAACTGCCTATTAAGTTAAACCTATATTAACCTTGCCTTAGGTGGCACTTAACCATGGGGCTATTAGTCACACATACATACACACACAGACATACATAGATCTAATTAAATACACACAACTATCTGTAGCCCTGCATATTTTGTCTATCCAAGAAGACACCCTAGCCACTTCTAAAGACAAATGAAGGGAATTTGCTGTCACATCTACTGGCAGGGTATTCAACATCCTGGCAGTAAAAGACAAATTAAACTGCTACAGATATAAATCCTTTTTGCAGAATTCAGACTTTTTTAGAATTTATTATGTGGCTAAAAAGTCGATGTCATGTAGAAGTCAATGGCAGATGTCCCTTTTACAGTTAGAAGATGTTTCTTGCCTTCATGATCTTCGAGGGTTTTAGGCATTTTGACAATCCAAAAAAGTTGTGGATTTTGAGTGACATTTTGAAAAAGTCCCACAATTCGAATTGTGGCATGATTTTGTTGCGACTTTTCCCGCACGTGCTTTAGTCATTTGGATTTTTAGGCCATTGTGGTTGGGAGATTGGTTGAATTTTTTTTTAAATAAAAATGAGAAAAATTCGTTTTAATAAATAGCCCCCTTAATGTACTCGAAATTTTTATCAAACTTTTTGCTTATGTGTTTTAAAAATTTGTTTAAATAAAATCTTAAAACAAAAATTTTTATACCACAAATCTGTATTCTATTTATTCCTTCCTATGGCTTGAAAAATTCTAAAAACTCGTAATGAATAAACACTTTGAATTTTTCATTGACAGCTACCCATTTACTGTACTTCTACGTGAAGTCTGCAGCTTTTAGAAGTTTTACATTAAAAACATTTTTCGCACTTTTGTACTTTTGAGTTTTTGATAGCATAATTTGAATTCTGATGGGTTTTTTTTTTAAGGTTTTATTTTATTGCATTTTCTTAACAAAAACAAGAACACATTAACAAGAGTAAGAAAGATGGTGTGCATCTGGTTTTCTTCTCATACAGCAATATTTATTGCAGCAGCCAATTCTTTACATACATAGTTAAAACAAGTTTCTATTCTGCCTGTGGAATGCCAGGGATCGTTTAAGATTTACTGATGATTTACGTTATCTGTTGGGTGTATATCTAGCCAAGGGGACCATAGCATTTCAAATTTGGCTGGGCAGCCTCTAATTTCTTAGGTGAATCTAATGGCAGGAAGGATTTTATTGACAAGGTTAACCCACTGGACCACTGTGGGCACATTGTTGCCCATCCAGTTCATTATAATTAATTTTTTTGCATATAATAGTAGTACTCTGGCCAAGGACCTAGTTTTATTTAGTGGGGAGTAGTTCTCTACCAGGCCTAGTAAACAAGTTTCAGGAATATGTAAATTTGGAAAATCTAGGCTATTCTCCAGGTATTGAATAATATCCCTCCAAAACAAATTCTGATGTTTTAGTTCAAAAAATTGATTTTGAGACAAAAATTTTAATTCAAACATTGATAAATCTCTCCCTAAGTGTATGCTCGAACAATACATTCCATAACCATGACATATTATTTTTCAGCTTTTATTACTTTGCCTATATTTCTATTTCACATTGATCAAAATGATGTGTACACTGTATACAGTGTTGGGTCAGGCATGCAATAAACCTATATAGTTCGGTCAGGCATACAATAAACATTCTTGGTGTCACATGACATAACATTGTTCTCACAGGTTGCAGACCTGTAAGAATTTTATTATGATTTTTTTGGCTATGCACAAATAATATGGAAAGTGATTAAATGCTGGAAAACTGCACAGTCTATTAGCTTTAAAATGCTTTTGAATCACAAGGGACTTTATTAAGGTTTTGAAATACAAGGGACTCTATTAATAGGATGCAATTAAAACAGTACTTGCCGTTTACATAGATTTTTTTCCTCTCATTCCTTTCTAATATATTCATAAGGGAATTTACTAGATATTTTAATTATTAGAACTACTTAACTTTATTTGGTCTGTTTTCAGAACATGCACAAGGTTCAGCGAGATATACTGTACTAGTGAGATGCTGGATTTTCAGTCTTGCATCTGAGGCCAAATCACTTTCCATATATAAATTCCACTAAATGTGTACACCTGCGCATGATTTATTTAGTTCTGCATCTCTATTGTCTCCTTAATGCACTGGAGTATCTAAAATCTATTACGCTGGATACTAAAACCATATTAAAATGAAATATGGGAATCAGATTTCTCCAATGACTATAAATCATGGCCTATTGTCAAAGGAAGTCAAATCTGAGACTGTATTCCTTTGAGATAGAGAATGAAAATCCAAGGCAGACAGGAAATGTACACAAATGAAGCACGCAGAGTTTCCATTTCATTTCTCGTTGTCAGAAATAGAAGTCCTTGGTGACAGAGTGGCTTGTGCGCCCCTGGTTTACTGCTCTGTTTTTTAAAGCCTAATTTTATTATAAATCACGAAAAGTCATTGACACCTTTGCGTCCCAAGAGGTTATGCAGAGGCTGAAATCTTTCACTTGTCAAATGTAATAATGAATTTTACAGGGCTGACTTTATTTTCTATATTATAGCCTAAAGAAATGTATTTATTTATTTATTTGCGTTCCTTTTGCCTACTTTGCCTAAAAAGTGATAATGAAACTACTTTAAATCTCCTTATGAAATGCAACAAGATAGATCTATGAAAATCAGATCAGTGTGGTTTGAAATCACTGCTGCCTTCTCCACAACCTGCTATCATCAATCTAGTATGAGCCACGATCCTCCCACAGTTTACAAACGTACCATCCAGACAAAGGGCTGGATGGTACGTTTTTAGTTTTTTTTTTTTTTTTATATTTCATAGGTTTCATTTTTGGTTTTCACATAAACACGTAAAAATTTGAAAGGTGAGAGAAACAGTAAGAGATTATGGGAGAGGCTTGGGGTAAAGAAAGGGCAATGGACAAGGTACAGTATCTTCTCCATGTATTGGTCATATGTTAAAATGTCATTGGCGGTGTTGAATTTAGTTGTAGTTTCTCGGAAGCCAGTCAGTTGATCCCAAATTATATTACATTTACTAGGGCATTTTCTTCTGTTGTAGAATGTTAGCTTGTATAAATGGAGCACCTTACTGATCAGCTTTTGACAAAGATGGGGGTGGTGTTCTGGTGTGCCTTTATCTACTTTTTTAACTGCAGAGTTTCACTGTCAAAAAGATGGTGCAGATCCTTCTGGCCACCACAGTGACCCTTATAATTCAGCGCTACATAGATTTAACCTCCTAAGGAAAGTTGTAACAGACAGCAGTGGGACAATGCATATTATATTATTCAATAAAATATACACTATACTAGATGTAAATCTATTTTAATGACAAACAAATGAATAGTGTACAGTAGTAGTAGTAATGCTTATTTGGGAAGCTCTCATGCTATTTATGTTGATTGATGATGAATGATTTAGACATTGCATGTTCTATTTACTAGACACAGTGCATGGCCAAAATGATCTTTGAGTATCTATATATAAATCAATGCTGGAACAAACTGGTTGCACGGTAAGCATTTCCCACTGAGCTTGGCACAGAATATTAACTATGGATAGAGACATACTGGGTAACTAATTATGAAACCAATATGGTGGCCTACAAGGAGAACATATGCAGGCTCACTTCCAGAAATCGTGCATTTGTTTTCTATTTATTGCATTAATTAGAATGCAAAATGTTACGCTTGATAAATTGTGACCTAGTGATGTAAAGCCTTTAGACATCTGATACATCCACAGACTGCATGAAAAGTTTCTTACTGAAGTTTAGGTCCGCACCTGAATTTCTAGCATAAATAGTGGGGATAGGATTTATTCTTGTAATTATAAACACAGTTAGCACAATGGGTTTCACATCTCTTTTAAAGCAGAAAACATAGTCGATTGATACTAAGTTGTACAAAAATCTTTGCCTATTAGAAAAACATAATTTCTGGATTTAAAAATGCAGAGTAAAGTGATAACATTTAGTTGGCTGAGGTGAGTTATGTTTCGGATCTGATTATTGCAGGATTTATTGTGTTTATTCATGCATAATACAGGTATGTGATCCGTTATCCGGACATACAGAAAGCTCAGAATTTCGGAATGGCTGTCTCCCATAGACTCCATTATAATGAAATAACCCAAATGTAATAATAAAACAGTACCTTGTACTTGATCCAAACTAAGATATATTTAATCATTATTGGAGGTAAAACCAGCCTACTTGGTTTATTCAATGTTTACATGATTTTCTAGTAGACTTAAGGTATGAAGATCCAAATTACAGAAAGATCCTTTATCCGGAAAACCCCAGGTCCCTAGCATTCTGGATAATAGGTCCCATACCTGTAGTAGCAAAAAATGATAAAACAGTTGATACTTACCAACTTACTAAGAGCTCCTGCTGATTTGCAGTTGACGAGCCTCACTCATTTCTCCCTGCTGCTCCTCTCTTTCCTTTGCAGGCTTTTCTATTAGGCCAAATTTGCACCTGGGCAGAAGTAACCCATAGCAATGTATAAAATCTTAACTTTATTTAGTTAGCAGGAGAAATTGAATTGGTTATTATGGGTTAATGCACTAGTGTACATTTGCTCATGAGTGGTAATGAGTCCCAGTTGCTTTACATTCTATGAAAACTGGGTTTTGTATTTATTTTGTACACTGTCTTCTTAATATATCTAGTATAGGTCAATCTAAAAACAACTGGACTTGCTGAGTAATCAATGAAGACGTTTCACTACTCATCCGAGCAGCTTCTTCAGTTCAACTGACTGGTGTGGGAAGTTCTCGGCATATAAACTCTTCCACTAATCCATTTACAATGGCACATTGTAACAATTCAAAGAGGTGACATCTGAAGAAACTCACAGAGGTGTTGATTCTGTGTAGTTGTGATAGGATTATCCAATGTGTCATGCAACTCCTAGATACAAGTGTTACTTGTGAGAGTTGCATGAATGGATGTGTGAAGTGTTCTGAATCTGCCGGGGTACAGATGTTAGAACAGCATTGTATGTAGCAGACAGGTGGTGTCGAAGGCCCCCACCTCTGTTCAGAGATGGTCTCTCCACCTTGACATGAATCGCCTCTTTCACACCTCGTTCAAACCAGCGGTCTTCTTTATCCAAGATTTGGACCTTGCTGTCTTCAAAGGGGTAGCCCTTGTCTTTTAAGTGTAGAAAGACAGCTGAGTTTTGCCCTGTAGAGTTCTCCCTCCTGTGCTGAGCCATTCGCTTGGAGAGCAGTTGTTTTGAACATATGAACCTTTAGGGAAAGACCCAACCAGTGGTTACAAGAAAAAGTTGATAGGTTGCCTACAACAACTTGAAAAGGAGAAAGCCATTGATCGAATTTTATACCACCGTCTGTATCCCAGGGAAGCCACACCATGCTTATACGGACTCCCCAAGATACACAAAGAAGGAGCCCCACTAAGACCCATTGTCAGCAGCATAAATTCAGTGACATACAGCATTGCAAAATTCTTGGCTAACATCTTAGCCCCGTTGGTAGGCAATACAGTGCATCATATCCAGAATGCCAAAGAGTTTGTAACCAAGATTCATGGCATTACACTAGAGGCAGAAGAAACAATGGTGTCATATGATGTCACTTCATTGTTCACATGTATACCTACTACAGAGGCAATTGAGACTGTAAGAAATCGACTGCAACATGATAACACCCTCAGCAGCAGAACGAAGCTCAGTCCCAACCAAGTTTGTGTGTTGATAGATTTGTGCCTTAACACCACATACTTCAAGTACAAGAATCTTTTTTATAGACAGAAACATGGCTGTGCAATGGGTTCTCCAGTCTCTCCCTTGTACTTGTACATGGAGGAAGTGGAAAGGAGGGCCTTACTTACATTCCAGGGAACTACACCGACCCACTGGTTCAGGTATGTGGATGATACTTGGGTTAAAATCAGATCCAATGAAGTGGCGGCCTTTACAGAACACATTAACTCAGTGGACAATAACATCAAGTTCACAAGGGAAGATGTCCACGAGAACAAACTTGCTTTTTTTTGGACTGTTTGATCTGTATCCAAGAGGGGGGTAACTTGAAGACAGAAGTATACAGGAAACCCACTCATACGGATCAATATCTGTTGTTTGATTCCCACCATCCACTGGAACACAAACTGGGTGTCATTCGAACCCTGCACCACCGGGCGGAATGTGTGGCAACTGATACAGAGTCCAAAGACAAAGAGCAAAAACATCTCAGAGGAGCTTTGAAAGCATGTGGCTACCCAGACTGGGCCTTTGTCAAAACAGCAGCAACCAAGCCCAACAGGAACACCAATAGAAATAACCACCCGGAGACACATAGCAGGCGAAACATAGTCATCCCATATGTAGCTGGAGTGTCAGAGAAACTCAGGAGGATTTTCAACAAACACCATGTCCCTGTGTTTTTCAAACCTAGCAACACACTGAGACAAAAACTGGTACACCCAAAGGATCCAACACCAAAAGAAAAACAAAGCAATGTGGTATACGGAGTCCAGTGTAGCGAGGAGTGCACAGATCTATACATTGGGGAGACAAAACCGCTGTCTTTCTACACTTAAAAGACAAGGGACACTCCTTTGAAGACAGCAAGGTCCAAATCTTGGATAAAGAAGACCGCTGGTTTGAACGAGGCGTGAAAGAGGCGATTCATGTCAAGGTGGAGAGACCATCTCTGAACAGAGGTGGGGGCCTTCGACACCACCTGTCTGCTACATACAATGCTGTTCTAACATCTGTACCCCGGGGGATTCAGAACACTTCACACATCCATTCATGCAACTCTCACAAGTAACACCTGTATCTAGGAGTTGCATGACACATTGGATAATCCTATCACAACTACACAGAATCAACACCTCTGTGATTTTCTTCAGATGTCACCTCTTTGAAGAGTTACAATGTGCCATTGTAAATGGATTAGTGGAAGAGTTTATATGCTGAGAATTTACCACACCAGTCAGTTGAACTGAAGAAGATGCTCGGATGAGAAGTGAAACGTCTTCATTGATTACTCAGCAAGTCCAGTTGTTTTTAGATTGACCTATACTAGATATACTATGACCTGGATGAATGAAAATCTTCATAGTCATGTCTTCTTAATAAATGGGCAAAATGGCATTTGTACAGGTGCTATCTAATTTTACTACCAGAAACCTACACAAACACTTGGACAAATTCATTATGAGCCAACTAACTTTTTTGGACTACTGGATGAGGCATAAATAGACCTAGAAGAAATACGTGCAAACTCAAGGAAAATATAGAATTGCAACACGAATGTTGCATTGGCATTAAACCCAAGACCCCAGCAGCGAGACAGCAATGTAAAACACTGTGAATTACCTGGATTTTCTAGTAGATAGGACTAATATTCAAGATAAGCATTACTGTTGTGTCTACTAAATGAGGTAGAGTATTTTGGGGAAGGGATGGAAATACTGTACTATAAAAACAGCCTGGAATGTAGCTTGTTTTTTAATGGACCTAAAAACTACTTGGCACTAATTCCTGCGTTCTGCCACCGGCGAATAAATTTGCGAATCTCCCGTGAAAGTTTACCGGCGTCAATTTCCGATTTTCACGATTTTTTTCATGAAAACGTTTGAATTGCTAGATTTGACCATCACTACTTATGACACGATGGGCCACTTGCTATGAACACAGGTATACATATGTAAAATGTTGCTTCTTAAAAAACAAAAAGTGAATAGGTGTGTAACTGGGACACTGACAAGGAGGATGTTGCGTGAATTACATTTAAAAAGCAGTTTTATTCTATGGAACACAATAAAGCAAAATAACTTGGATCTGATACAGAGCCCAAAAGTCTGGCTATAAATAATAGTTGAAGTCATTTCCATTTGTAATATTCATGCCATGTGCAATATGACAGATGAGAGCTATTAAGACTATCTACATGAGAGAAGCTTAACAGTTCTAATTACAGGCATTTTAGCAATACTGTTACCTTGGGGAAATGAGTTTGGCCACTTAGTTATAGTAGGGCTCAGTGATGATCAGCTTTTGACTTTTTGAAATGCTTTCTGTTTTTTTCCTCAAAAAAGTATTCAGATTATTTCAGTTGGTCTTGTATAATGTGCCTGCGTACATTTCATGCCCATCTTGGTACTATATCATGGCACTTACAGGGTCAAATAAAAAGACAAAATAAAAGGACCACCAGAATCAGGGTTCAGTTCCTGGCAGTAGTAGTTCTTAGGTGCACTTTTGTTGTCTGATATTTTCATTTATTAACTCCCAGCCTGCTTCTGACAATAACCCCTGGGTATAGTCTTCCTCATTTGAGAAGGGTAGTTACCAGGAGCACCACAATTTCATTTGGCATCTGTACCCTCATATTGTTCTATGGGCCTAGAGGGATTATTTATTACTATATTTCTAATCCCCAGACACAACGGTATATGTGGTCAAGTTATGACCTTTGCCACACACAGCTATATACCATATACAGATAGTATATATTTCTTCTCAAACACTTTATGGTTTTAAGAAGTAAAACAACCAAAAATTAAACTCAATTATATTTCAAACAAATTTGACACGCGCGTAAATTTTTATACACTCGACTATTTTGTCCAAATGCATTAAAGTTAATGTCCGTCTGAATAATTTTGACGTGCAACAATTTTATGCGCACAATTATTCTGATGGTGACAATTTATTTTTGTCATGGCGGATTTTTCGCAGGTGGATTTTTGCCGCAGTTTCGCAAATGTATTCGTTGCCGGTGAAACGCAAAAATTCGTAACTAGTCGCTAGTTCACCTGACCTGCACGCTAACTGCAGCTAAACTTGTTTTCTATTATCCTCAATCACAGTTATTCACATCTGCCACTATGCAGATAGGCTGGTGTGCTTTATTATTCAGGGCATTGCATGTTGCTGTCTAATGTACTTTGACACATGTCCATCAAGTCCAATCACCTTTACATTTCCAGTAGCCACTTTTGAGATGACTAAAGCGTTCAAAGGTAGTTGATACATGCAGGTTTCCCCAGATCCCATGTGCAATACATTCTCCTATCCAACATGATTCCTAACAGTCACATTGCAGTGTAAGGTTCTGACACAGAAGACACTCATCTCTGGTCTTTAAACCTTTGTAAAGACCCAGTTTTAATAATATTGCAGTGCTATTTGAATTTATTTTTCATTAGAAGAAACAGAAATATGTTTGTAAAATGCAGTTACAAGTAAGAAAATGTCATGAGATGCATAGTAATGACTAGGAAAGGTTACCAAAGCAATAAAGCGCCACAGTGTTTGTCCTAAAAACTGTCTGTTTTGTTACCCAGCAAATCACTTTAATTGTGACTGGTGTTTTGGTAACAGCAGACTGGTCATTAACAGCACGCAATAACAAGTGTAAGGAACAACTCGTATTGTGTCTCTAATAGAAAACGTATATTTATATTATAACTTACATGGAGGACCGTGAGCCTTAAAAGGGTGGTTCCCCTTTAATTAACTTTTAGTATGTTATAAAATGGCTAATTCTAAGCATCTTTTCAATTGGTCTTCATTAGTCGTTCTTCCTATTTAGTTTTTGGACTTATTTGCCTTCTTCTTCAGACTTTTTCCAGCTAAAAGACTTATTCCAAGAAATGCTCTGTAAGGCTATAAATGTATTTTTATAGCTACTTTTAATTATTCATCATGCATGGTTGCTAGGATCATTTGGAACCTACCAACTAGATTGCTGATACTGCAAACCGGAGAGCTGCTGCATGAAAAGCTAAATAACTGAAAAACCACAAATGATAAAAAATGAAAACCAGTTGCAAATTGTCTCTCTAATTATCTCTCTCTACATCATAGCAAAAGGTGAACATCAAAGTTTACATTATATATACTGTATATAATGGTATATTTAAATATATACTGGTATATTTAGGGGTGTATGGTGCACAGGGACTATATCTGGCAGTGATTTTGTAGATCTCACTCACAGTTAACAAGATCGCCTTTCATTCCACCACACAGGCACGCTGCCTAGGAATTATCTTAGACTCTCATCTGTCTTTTTCACCACACATCCAAACACTCACAAAATCCTGTCGCATTCAGCTGTGTAACATTGCTCGAATACAACTGTATCTCAGTTCCAGAGGCATAACTCACAGTTGCAGGGGGCCTGGTGAACAGGGGAGCCTGGACTGTGGGGGCTGCTTCCTCTATAGCTAATAAAAAAACCCTCCTCCCCTGTCACTCTCGCTTTCCAGCGAGGAAGGGGGAAGCAAGTTGGCAGGAGTGGGCAGGGTTGGGACAGGGCATGGGTGGAGGCGGGGCAGGAAGTTGGCGGGAGGATGGGGATCAAAGTGTGCAGGGCCCCTCTGAAGATTTTTTTTTTTCAGATACAACAAGTCTCCTTTCACTACACCAATCTGTTCCAAATGCTGCTGCTAGACTCATCTATAATTCATCTATCTCACCACTCCCACACCACTATCTGCTCCCCTATGCACATCCTTTTACTGGCCCCCAATCTCCTCTAGAATCAAATTCAAATTACTAACACTCACATTCAAGGCACTTAACAGTGAAGCCCCTCCCTATATTTCATCTCTGGTCTAAAAAAAAAGCTCTGGTCCTGACCTTCTCCTCTCATCTACAAGACTTCTCTCGGGCTTCTTCTTTCTTCTGGAACTCTCTGCCTCGAGACTCTCTCCTTCCTTCCAATGCTCCCTATAGACCTACCTTTAGAATTTTTTTCTAAAATCCCTATGTCTCAATTGTACCCTAACTCTTGCGAGTAGGGCCCTCTAATCCTATTGTACTTTATAAACCGTGGTTTGTTATTTACTGTTTGTTATCTAATGTAAAGCACTGCATAACTTGTTGGCACTATATAAATAAATAAATGATGATGATGATTGTGTAGCTTTGATTTTAACCAGTGACAGATGTGTTGAGTCTGTGATTTCTTTGTGTTTAGGTCGTTTTTCATGGAGATGCTCCAGTCTCCACAAATATACTGGTAGATTAATTGAGCCCTGCTCAGACTAGACTTAGTGTATGTATAAATATTTGTGTATATTTGTGTGTCTAGGTATTTAAATTGCAGGCTTCATTGTGACAGAGGCGGAAAAGTACACATGTAATGAACTGCACGCAAAAAGGATGCATAACTAGTCACACAACATAGAGACTAATCATTGTCTTTCAAACACAGGTTGCAGTTTCACAAGGCCAGCTCATTAAATGAACGTACAAAGACAGAGTTAAAATTAACTATCTGATTTAGCTGACTGCATCTATTAATTATTAGGTCTTCTATTTATAACTGCAGAAATATTCCACTGGTCAAAATACTAATTATCACAGGCGGATATTTTCAGCACTGTGTGGGGAAATTAGATTTAATGGTGTCTAGTTATATATTATAATGTCAGCTATTTTGTGACAGTAAATGGATTTCCTGTAATGACCTCTAGTGGCCAAACTGGAAACAGATTTACCTGGTCTAGAATTTAGTTTGAAGTGTGTTACACATCTTCGTATATTGTGTTGTGTGCTTAAACAAAAAACTGCATGCAAGTGACTATGAGAATAGTGGTATATTTGCATGTTGTTTTAGTTTTCCTACAGATGTGTTCTTCCAGCTCAGGTTATACTGTCCCTCCTTCCAATACAAAGGATGAAGCAGCTGTGTAGAGCCTGAAGTCTGGGTCATTGCAATACATTCATACCTTTCAAGAAAGAATCTGTAGATAGTTGTTCCACCAAATTAACCACACACTTTCTTATGAGTTTTTCTTTTTAAGCAAAGCTATCATATACAGTAGCTGTGTATTTACATAGTTGGTGGATTTGTCCAACTTCAGACCGAACCATTATCTTTCACTTTTGTATGTAAATCCGACAACTCTGAGCAACAGTGCATATAAATGGCAATTTAGTCCCACAAAGGAAGAAAAGCAAGAGTTAACACCAACAAATCCATTCCCTGTCCAAAAGCAACCGGGAGTCTTTCTGTCATTTGGATCTCCATACCTTGAGTCTACTAGAAAATCATTTAAACATAATTTAAATCCAATAAATTTGCCCCCCCCTATGGATTACTTAGCTGGGATCAAGTACAAGGTACTGTTTTATTATTACTACAGAGAAAAGGGAAATCATTGTTAAAAATTTGAATTATTTGATTAAAATTGAGTCTATGGGAGATGGCCTTTCTGTAATTCGGAGCTTTCTGGATCCCATAATTGTAATAACAGAATGCTGTACAGTGTTAGCCACTGATCAAAATAGAAAAGTGTTGAGTAAGTGATGCTTTGTATTGGCTAACATACTAAATCATATAATACAAGCTTTGTGACTGTTTAGTTCTTTTCTTCGGGCATGGTATAATCATGCTGTTCACACCATGTAGTTGAAGCATAAAATATATTCTACTGGCATGAACTATTTGCATCTAAATGTGTAGGCAGAATTGTTTAGTTAGGAAAACATGGATCAGCTTTAGCACTGTAGGTGTTTCTGAGTATAGCCAGAGTCAACTGTTTTGTATCTAAAAGCAAAATATTGCCAACTGTGTTTCTTTTATACAACATAAAATAAATGTATTCCCCCAGCATACAGAAAAAAATACATTGCCCCCCAATACCTGTATCTGCAGTCTCAAGATATAAATTAGCCGATTCCTCCAGCTTCTTCTGTACCCATACTTTTGTTCAATGAAAAATGCTTCTCTGTTCCTATAAAATCAGTCCTGCATCTGTACTAATGTGCAATGAAACTGAAGAGACTTATTTGTTTTGCAGAAATTAGCACTGATAATGAACCAACAACATGCTACTAACTGTCCAGCCACATGCATAAGGCCTCCTGCATTTTCCTTCAGCTTTTTTGTGCTGAGTCCATCAACATTTTCCATAGAACTACTTATAGACAGAAGGATTGTTGACCTTCTTGCAGTCTTCATTTTAGCTTGTATGCTCATATACTAGCGATCAGGACTCTCATTTAATTTGTTAGTGCTGGAGATACACATCAGGATGATGCTTATCCTTTGCGATTGGCAATGTCTGCAGAGTAGTCACTTTTTCCACAGCTTCAAAGGAACAAGTACGGTTAGGAGAAATGCCAATACCTTGCCACTTTCCAAAAACATACTCTTATATAGTCTTGTGCATAGCTCTGCACATGGTACAGTTTCATTAATTAATCCTAACCCTGAAAAGTTAACAAATCATTATATTAGACAGAGAGAAAGATCAAGTGACTTGTCTAGGATTACAGAGAGTGAAAACAGATTTCCTTTCCTTCCAGAGACATTGGTTGCATAGGCCATGGAAATAACGAGCAGGATAGAGCAGATTCCTGCAGTGCCAATTCAAGGTTAATTTATAAAGATACTGGGAAGGCTCTGAAACTTAATTAAAAAAAAAAAAAAGTTTAGTGAAAAAGTTTTGGATGCTGCAGTGAGTCTGTATTCTCATTTATTTATAAGCCGCCCTAAGGATCCATTTCTGTCTACCATTTCTAGTGCCACAGCAGCACTACTGAAGCCAGTTGCTGTATTTACTATGCCTGGAGGGAATAACCCACCGTTTTACAATTTACTTATAATTAATTCCCTTCCTATTTTAACTGCAGAAAGTTGGCTGCAATAGAAGTTACCCACAGTTCATTTCAATTAGTCGTGTAGACACTGAAGAGCGGCAAAGCTTTTGGATTCCTGTATTTTTTTCAAGTTTATATTCTTTTAAGTTATGAGTGCCTTCCCTGGATATAGCACCAACAAATACATCATTCTGATCTCCAAACAATGTCTGTTTGGCACACTCCTTTCCTTTCCTCCAGAGTTGAAGCTAATATCAGATTTATTTACATGAGGGCTGTGAGTGCCTACATAAATATCCTCCTTATTTCACCAGCAGTTAAAAATATGACTCTAAGCACTTTGCTTTTCACTTTATATTTTTTGTTATGTATACAATACCGAAAGAGTTTGCAAGTTACCAAAATGAAATACACCCCCAGAAAATGAGTACAGCAATGTACACTCTTCCATTCAACACACTGGGAGTCTGCTCAAATGGTATGCCAGATAATAAATGCTGCAAACAAATAATTGTCATTAATGACTAACTGGCCTCTGCACAGTCAGAACTTAATTATGTAAGAATAGGACTGAAACAATAAAAAGAGAATCCTTGGCTGGATACAAAACGTAATAAAAATGGAAATAAAGCCAAAAGATACATGGTTCATAAATGTACATATATTTATTAATAAAACCTCCCATTAAAACTCCATAAATAGAAATAAGGAAAATAAAATATGATTGCAAATACCCGAGGGCTAAAGAAAATATGCAATTAAAGGCAGAGAGAATAATATAACCATTATATGATAATGGTTAAAAATTGCAAATAAATAGCTTGCATGGGTTTAGATACACTGGTTAAAAGTGAGTTTATTTCCCAGGCAGTGCACACAGGGGTACTTTTGATGCATTTTCACAGAAACATCTTCCCCATCTGTGCACATCCCTATTCTAAAGATAGGTTGGAAAGCAGAGGATTGTGTTTTCTCCACCGGTGTAAATGCCTCATGGGACACTAGCCTAAGACCTCCTATCAAGAGATCTTTCCCATGCTAAATTAACAATCATTTGCTGATATTCCAGTATGGTAAATAAACTGTCTTCTTTATTAAAGTGCTCATCTAGTACATTTCACTATTACATTGCACTTTATTTTGAATGTTAAGCTTTACTGGGATCAGAAGCATGAAAGCTTTTGCAAGGTTATTTTTAAATATAGAGGCACAAAAGTCTAATTGCCAAATGATTTTATTTTAAAAGTTACTTTTGCACTTCAATTAACACATTCAGCAAGAAGGAAGAATACAAAATTCTCACAATTTGTAAAAAAATAAATAAATCTGTATAACTGTTACATTTTGGTTTGCTTTCTTGATTCCCCTAAATCAAGGGTGAACATTACTGGGCAGTTATGTAGAACTAGACCACCTATGTCTACAGAAAATAGCGATTCATAAATAGACCTTTCTAAATCTTCCTTCAAGTTTGTAACTGATGTTTTCTATCTTTTTTAGTATCAGCAAACTTTAGGAGGTTAGTCGTTCATCAGGAACTGATTCAGCAGAAAGCTCTATGTCATTATTTTATTGCTTTCTTTGCCTTCGCTTTCCTGTTACCCTATATTCTTTCAATTTATATTAAATTCACTTCCTACTACAACAATATATTATTTCTAGATGTAGTATGGAAATTAGATTACTCTATAGTAGTGTTCGATGCCTGAAGTGCTTCTTATAGTGAAATAATTGGATGTCTGTATTGAGCAGTAAAAAGGTTTATATTGGATGTCAGAGGAATAAACCAATTTCCTTACCCTAGTCTGAGTGCTCTTAAAAGGCCATGTTTTATTTTAGCCATAGCCCAATTTGCAGATAGGCGAATTGAACCGAATGACTTGGCAGTCGCTGAGACGTGACAATTTTTAGTGGTAAATGCAAGTGTTCAAGTCTGGTTTAATAAACAGTGAAAATGGCATGCATAAAAAAAAACTATTTATTTTAACCAATAAATGTGTTGTAGAACATGACTTTATCACCACAATAAAACAACATTTAAATGCTTCTGTAATCTTTTTCTCTGTACAGTATTTCTTTTAATCGTTTAGCTTATTGCAAAGCCATATTGTACGCATGTGCGGCTTGATTATTCAGCCCACTGATCAATTGTTAAAGGCTTTATGAAAACAGTGTTGAATTTGTTTTCAAAGGATGACTGCACATATTATTAAATTATTTAATTGGGCTTGAAGTGCCTATTGTTACACTGTTGCATCTTGCAGCCAGCATTGGCACAGGGCTAATACGACATTTGGACAACTGAGAGTCCTAAAACAAAATCCAATCATAACTTAAATAAAATGACTGAAACATATAAAACTAATAGCAGTAATGTAGAAAAGGTGCCGGTCTCAGCCAAAATCAGATGGATCTAATGCCAGATCAAGGGCTGTGGGCTACTAAACAAGAGCAATAACCCAACTTGGTTCTCTGGAACCATATGCATTTCCTAAAGACGCAATGAAATGCATTGATTTGGAGTTGTATTAATGGGCTCACTTAAATTGGTATCTCATCATCACTCTTTTTGAGTGCTCAGTTTCTAAAATCTGGCTTAAGGTCATTTTTCAAATCCGCTGCCAGAAGTGCTTGAGCTCTAAGGGGCTCAAAACTGCCCTTCTTAGTGCTCACTTAAAGTTCATGTGAGAAAGAGGATTTGATTGCAGCCTGTGCCTTGCTTCTTGTGCTAAATCTTCCATAAGGTGCAGCACTTCAGGCACAGACATGCGACCTGCACTCATCAGTGCTCCCTAACGTGTTCTCTCAATGACAAACGTGTTAAGGGGTGGGATAGGGAATGCCTACAGGGTGGGTTGCACCTGTTTTTTGCATCCTGCTCCTCTGTAAATTAGCCATTTTTTAAAAAAGAAATACAGTCCAGTAGCTGTAACATTGCATGTATAAAACAGTATGTATCATGCTTATCTGTAGTTAAAGAAACAAGAGTGCAACAAGAACAAGACCCAGAACAAAACCCAGAACAAGAGCCAAGGTCATGGCTCACGCTTCTGTCTATAACAACCACCTTTCGCTGGTAGCCCTCAGCTACTCGGATGCTGTCAGGTCTTAAAGTGAAAGAACCAGGGCATATTTGTTCCCTGATCCTGTGGGCATCCCCAAAGAACCACTAGACTACTAGGAATTGTTCCAGATCTATAAAGAACCTTGTTGCTGTTAAGAGTTTACTGTTTATTTAAGTACATGCACCGTGCTGTTTCTGCCATGCGGCAAGAAACTTTCCTGCAGTAGCACTTTAACAGGGCAGTAAATGGCTCTTAATTTCCTTTTTTTAACCAAACCTTGGGCTTTGTAGTGTTAAGAGCACAATTGTATCACACCACTAAGGAATTTGGCTTCAGATGCACCTTTGTTTATGTGGATGAACCTAAGAGAGATGCAGCAACAACAGCCTTATTTTTCCACTCATTATTTCTTAAAGATGCTATATATTGCAGTAAAATAATAAGTCAGACATTACAGAAATGTGAAAACTAATGACATATATAAATTTAGACTAAAAACTGGAGCAGGCTGCATGGAAGACAGAGCATGCTTCAGGGTTGCCCTAGTATCGCACAGTTAATCATACAGAGCCCTATCTGCAAGTGACAGTCGTACCTACTCTTAACCTGCTGCCCAAACTTTGTTCAAAATAAGATGTGCCCTTAACTGCACTTATCAATCTTTTATTTAAGTCTGCATTCTCCACTTTTTGCATAAAATAAGTGATTCCTTAATTGTTACTTCTTTAATACAGAAATGAAATACAAATTGGACAACTTTGATTACAGACTGTAGAGATATTTATTATATTATGTATTATTATTTTGTCCAATGATTTTTTTCCCCAAAGGTTGGTGAGATTAAACAAGTTACAGTTACTCTAGATCTAGAAGCTGTGATATTTTACATTTAAATGTACCTCAGTTTGAGGTGGGTGGGCTTTGATTAGTTGCATCTACAAATAGAACCCCTGGGACTCCAGCAGATAGCCGCTCTGTAACTGTGGTTCTGTAAGATAAATACAGCAGAGTAAAAATGAAATTAAGTTCAAAACAAAGAATTTAATAACTTAAAGGGTTTGTTATAACAAATTCCTGTTCTGTGCCCTGAAACTGAGATGCATATTTGAAACAGGAGTTCCAAAAGTACATAACTCTGTGGTGAATTTGAGTCTAGTTTCAGCTCAGTTAGAGATTTAGGGGGTTATTTATCAAAGGTCGAGTTTGTGAGTTTTGTGATGTTCTTTTATACCTTGAATGAACTCACAACTTGCTTTCTAATTTACAAAACTGGAATGTAAAAATCTCAAATCAGGGAATTCGGGAAAAAATGTGAATATTCGAATTGATCGAGTTTTTGGTGAAAAAAAACTGGAATCACTCGAATTAATCGAGTTTTCAAGCTTAACCCACTGAAAAAACCCAGACATCATGGCTACGGTCATCCTTAAATGGTTTAAGGGACCTCTGCCATTGACTTGTACATGATCTTGACAGGTTTTAGCTGGAGTATATTCAGACACATGCTTCAGGGTATAATGAATCTCAAAAAATTCATGTTTTTTTTTTAACTTGAAAATTAGGGGCACATTTACTAAGCTCGAGTGAAGGACTCGAAGTAAAAAAACGAAGACTAAGACTTTGTTTCGAATGATTCGAACTAAAAATCGTTCGACTATTCGACCATTCGATATTCGCAGTACTCTCTCTTTAAAAAAAACTTTGACTACATACTTCGGCACTTTAAACCTACCGAGCTACAATGTTAGCATATGGGGACCTTCCCCATAAGTTTTCTAAGCTTTTTCTGATCGAAGATCGATCGATCTAAGTATTTGCGGTAAACCCTTCAACTTCGATGTCGAAGGATTTTACTTCGAGGGTCGAATTTGAGGGTTGATATTCGACCCTTAGTAAATGTGCCCTTAGTGTTCTGACTCCAAAATACCCACGAAAATTAGAATTTTTCGGTACAAATCAACTTCGTCTTTAATAACCTGCTTAGAGTAGCAGATTGCAATGCTAAGATCAACTGACACTCTTGAAACGAGCAGGACGTATTTGGAACAGGTAGCACTGGGGTGCAGAACATCTGCAGGATGATGAAACTAGATAAAGATAAAGACTAGTGTGGGGAAGCGGAAGAGAGAGGCTGATCCTGGGTTTGTGCATCCGTACAGATTTGCCACATAATTGAAAAAAACGTCTAGGGCTCTGAGTTTAAGAAAAGGTCTGACAATGGCATTTTTTCCCAATAAAGTATGCAACAAGACAATCAGATAAGCTAAAATGAAAAAATGCAAATGCTAGCATTGTAGCAAAAACTAAAAAACATCACAAATTATGTTTTTAAATATCTAAATAGTTATTTTAAATTCTGTTTAAACAACTGAAAAAACATTCTATTAAAGTTTCCTTTTTAATAGATCCATCATTTAAGTATTGATGGCTTTTAAGTATTGATGGCTGGTTGGGAAGATCACAAGAAAAAGTAAACAAAGATTGTATCCACTCCAGGGTTAAACTATTTCAGTTCATATTGTAACATTTTGTTTGATAGCAACTGGCCAACCTCTCTGCACCATGCGAGCTAATTTTGTACCATTAATGTTAACCCAAAAAAGTTCAAGTCAGGAATTTTGCAGATAATCCCACTTAATAAAATGAAAAGTCGCCAGCGTTTTTTCAACTTTAATGCATTTTTGGCAGACAGGCTTTGATGCAAGTGACATAAGATTGAGGAAGATATGGCTTCATTTTAGCAGTTCACCTGGTCTGAGGTGGTGAAGTCAACTCTGGCAAAAGAAGTAACGCTCAGTAAAATCCGAGGAACGACCATTCGCCTGAGCAAAAAGTTGTGAGCGCGAACGCTAGCGACAGTCTCTATCACTAGCGAATTGTTGTCTGCACTTGTTAGTCAATTGCCGATGTCTCTGGGGATTTTATTTCTGGTGAAAAGTCACTTTGCCCTTTAGTAAACCTGCCCCTATGAGTTTGTACAAGCATATTTTTATGCAAAATAGATCATGCCAAATTTAAGTGGCTTCTATGAGGAGGCAAACAGAACATTGGGGTGGCAGTGGATGTGATCTACTTAGATTTTAAAGTATTTGATACAGTATCACACAGAAAGTAACTGGTGACATTAAAAATATTGGCCTTAAACAAAATATTTGTACCAAAAGTATGACGGGCACTCAGTGGGTGAAATCTTATAGTGCTAGGAAATTATCATAGTGATCACCTTGGAAGGACAACAATTCAATTTACTATACATATTCATATTTTCATTACACCAAATACACCTCAATGAGGGGCACATCTTAATACACCTTTTCATATATTCTCATAGTATTAAAAATAGCAAGGCATTCTTTGTATCAAGAGTTTCAACATATTATCTTAATGCATCAATATTCTTAGCTCTTAGGTACACACTAACTCTTGATCCCACTCCTGTGGCTTGGTCCATAGTCAACATATGAATAGAAATTCACTACAGGATAAATCATTTAGACAATTGTGATCACATCATCCAGTCAGAAGTTTAGAACACAGTACTCTAATTATATATGTAAATAAAATTCAAGTATTATATGCAGACAATGTACTGCTCTTCCTGGTGGATGCTGGCCCATCGCTATTTGCAACACTGGAGGTACTTGAGAGATTTGGAATGCTAAGCAGATCAACAAAACAAAATCAGTGCTATTTCCACTAGGAAACAAAATCTTTGCAGAAGGTGCCCTCTATTCTCACCCCAGTAACTAGGTTCCGCTATTTGGGCATCATAATTAGCACCAATCCAACAATATATGTAGCTGAGAACCTGCAATCCCACATTGAGTCAAACTAGCTCTGACATTATGGGGCAGAATCAACCTTTTTAAATGCTATACCTCCCCAGGTTTCTTTACCCACTCTGAAACTCACCGGTTTACATAACCATTCCATTATTTTAAGAAAGTAAAAAGATAGTTCCTCTCATTTATCTGGGCCAATAAATTGCCAAGAAGGTCATGGTTCACCCTCACTGCATCTAGGCACAAAGGGGGGCTTGTCCTCCCCATCTGCAAAATTACTACTTTGCATCCCAGTTATCCTACATACATAATTGGTTTAACCCGTATGATAGCAATTGCCTAACAAATCTACATGCAACAACTGCAGGCTATCTAGAAGCTATACATAATGCACCCTATGGGTGGAGGGTGTTCTCTCTCCATTACCAGAGGTAATTACTACTCTCATTAAAGTTTGGGCAAAGCTACAAACTAAAGCAGGCTCTTCCTATCCTATGCTATCAGTCAAAACACCTCTGTGGAGAAACTCAAACCTGGTACATATGGTATAACTATGGCAGACTTTCAATACTGGCAACTCTAAGAATAAGGCACATGGATGACCTGCTAGATGAGGGCTGTTTTTCTTCCCTGGAACAGCTAAAAAACCAAACTCAACCTCCAGGACATGCAGCTGTTCCATTACTTCCAGCTGAGGCATGTATTTTATGATCAATTACAATCCTATCAGCTCACACCAACACAGCTGACATGGGAGGACAGACTCTGAGACCCAGATCCAGCTAAACTACTATCTCAGCTATATAGAGTAATCCAGGTCTCTCAGCCTGCGCCTTCGACAAAGCCAAAAAGAAGTGGTCAGCAATGCTCCCCTCACTAGATGATGAACAGTGGGAATAGGCCACAGATAACTTACTGTATACCCTTTCCTAATCTCTCTAAGGGACAGAATGGTTGAATTTAAGAGGATCTACCAAATATACATCACACCCCAGAGGCTCAAAGACATGGGAAGATTAGAAGGAGCTAAATCTGTAAAATGTGGTACAGGGGAGGCAGGGTTCCTTCATTTGGGAGTGCCCTAGAAAAGCCCTGTATTGGATAGAAGTAACTCGATATAGCAACGAATGTCTGTCTCTCCCTGGAGTTAGATCTCCTGAAATATACTTACTGGGTGTAACATATGATTTAGTGCCCCTACAAAAACTAAATCACTGCTACGCTCTAGCATGTTCTATGCAAAAAAGCTGGTGATTATGAGATGGATGAGCCACAATTGCCCTATACTCCAACAGTGGATTGATTTAATAAATGCTACCTTGCCTCTAATCAAGCTGACCTATAATGCTCGGGGAAGAATGAAGTTTGAGAAAATATGGGACCCATGGCTGGATGGCAACCCTCAAGTATCTTTACCAGACAACTAAACCTTAAATATAAGTTGGTATTCACTAAGGTGATCTGTGGCCTTGTGCCTTCTAATGTGATAGAATATGTAAACAATTGTACCCAGTCTTCTTTGTAAGTGCCAAAAGCGATTGTTATTTTATCATTCTATTGTCGTTTGTTTTTTGTTAGTAGAATGCAAAATAAAAACCTATAAAAAATAAAATTCTGGTAAGGCCCTTATTTGCACCATGCAAATACTCTCACTGCACAGGTTTTAGTCATGCTGTAAAGTATAATTAATTTGCCCCAATAATTCTACGTTGTTGCTTAGCATGCAGAATGGGTTTCAGTTGTAATTATGGGTAACATTTCCAGGGAATACTGGTTGTAATTGTGGATAACATATCAAGGGAAGACTCATGTATCACCTCTACCTCCTTCTTTCTAGGTTGCGCACCATATCACTGCAACCTGTGCAAGACCATTCAAATGTGCAACATTGGGTTAGTAAAAATTCAGATCAATGCACATTTCCCATTACTTCTGTGCTGTTATCTCCTCGTGTGAACTGAGCATTGCTGATATTGCTAATAATTTTGGGAAAGCTCAACTGCTTCGATCAGCTTTGTACTTAAACTTGGTTATACACAAAGTGATAATAATTGTTATAATATGGTGCTCACAACGGAAGGAAACCTATTTAAAAGGAAACCCTACTCAATTAATAATTCTAACAAAAACAACCAACATGTTTTGTGTCCCTTGGTTAATGCAATGTAATACGAGGTGTAAGCTTTGCCCTGGTTTAGTAATCCCATAGCAACCAGTCAACATCTAGTAGTCTGCTGCAGTTTATATAATACCAACAAAGATTGTTGATAGTTGTGCTTAGTTACTGGACTGGGACAAACTTTGCCATCATCCACTTCCATGATCCTGCCTGAAAATGTTTTGCTTCAATGTGAGACTTAAATGAGTCACAGTTCTCATTAATATATAATTAATGATAATATGCTGCTTTACATTTATATTAAGCTCCCCAGTGTTACCTGAAGTACAGCACAGCACCTGTAAAGAATTAGCAAAGATAATGAAGCCCCTGAGTGACAGATGGGCGTTAAGATCTAAAGGGTTATAGCAATGGGACACAACAGTTCTAAATAAAATATGAGTGACCAGAGGCTTTTTGGCAGATGCTATGGAGCCTGTTTCTACAGAATACCATTGTTCAAATTACCTTATAAAAGACACTGAATAGTTTTCATACGCAACAAATTGTCTTACCAAAGACAATAGCTTTGTTTGAAATTATTTGTCTCTTGCCTGTCTGTTGTGTTGAGTTTCTCTGCAAAATAAATATTTATTTTATCCTTTGAAGCCTTTATTATGAAAAGGAAAATGCTTGTGCGTGCTTGTAAACAAAGCAACAGAATTATTGCATTTGTTTTTGTACTGCTACCCAGGTTTTCCAGCAATGCTACTTGGAGGGATCAGAAAATGTAGAGAGGTGCTGAACTCCTGTTAGCTGTCTGTGCAGAAGCATCTCAATAGAAAGATTGCCAGCACTGTCTTCTACTAAGTCCCATGGGTGTTTTATTATTGGTCATTATTTTCACTGTAATCTGGGCACAAATGTATATTTTTGACAGTATTTTCAGGAAGTGACCTGTTATTATCACAACCCAGGGAATAAGCAGGGTTCCTGTAGGGCAACTTGTAACCAAATATTGACCCAGACCAAGTGCCACTCCATTACAGGTTGCAAGTTAAATAAAATGTAAAATATAGCAACTCAGTAATACAGGACCCAACTGGGTTAGAACAGTTAAACAACTGTTAATGAATATATATATACTATTATTAACTACGGTGGGACCTCAATTTTATATTGTTGTTTTGTGGTCTCACCTATATATTAAGCATAATACATTTCCCTGATTTTACATTTTCCTGAATTTTACACCATTTTTTTCTGGTCCCCTGAAAACGTAAAATGGGGGTTCTACTGTATTTATAATCATTATATATTTATAGGGTAAAAGTTTGCAGATGAAACAGAAGTACCTTTACTAATACCTTTACTAAATTATGGAAATTTGAAAAAGGATCTGAAATGTTCTGAAAACTTGCTGTGAATATTATCTTCGCACTCTTGTCATGTTTCTTGGGATAACATGGTACAACACCATTAACTGTAATTATCATATAATTCATTAGTATGAAGAAATTTGTATAAATTGATTAAGAAACACAGGTCAACCCAGAGTTAAGAACTGTATCAGTGATTTGAAATATTGCAGTAATGAATGTGAAGCACCTGACCTATGAGGCATTCATTTGTAGGGGCCCATAGGGGTTAATCTGCCCCTATGTCTTTAAGGCTCTACCCTTTTCCTTAGTTACTAGGCAAAAGCCTATGTATCCATTTGAGTTTAAGCTCAGTGGGTGTGCCCAGGGGAGCTTGGGTACAGCAAGGCCCAGAGAAGCAAGTGTTCTGGAGAGAAGTCAGGGACCAGGAAACCCTATAGTAGGGCAGACTTGTAATAGTCTCTCTAGGAGAGAAAGGTAGATCGGGTAAAGAGAAAGAGCAGTTGAAGCTCCAACAAGGATTTGCAGCAGGGAGCAGCTTCCCAGAGGCTCTGTGTGTTGCCTCCAGTGCAGGGACCTCAGTGAAGAGGGTGTTATATTATCTGTCAGCTTTCTGAACAGTGCACTGGATGGGAATGGCGTACTGAATACTGCAATTGCCTATTACCTGATGTGACTCTGTGTCATGTGCTAATACCTCATCTGTGTACGTGAGTAAAGCTGGGGACTAATAAACAGTTTCTTGTTTGCATCATAAGAACATCCTGGCGCCCAATTATTTTGTATGTTTTGTATGCACAGTAGCATGAGTGTTGTAGTTGCACTACACTACAGAGGGAATGCTTCCACTTAGCGAAGGCCCTGGTCCTGAAGTGTGAGTCCAAATGTAACCATGCTCTGCTCACTAGCTGGAAAGTGTTGTGGATAGCCCAGATTAGCGTTACACCTTAATTGTTCTTAGTATTTTCTCATGTGTATATAAGAAGTGAATAGGCTAATTTACTATTCAAGTGAGCTCTCATTTTCTTCTGGACACAGTTCAAAAACTTTTGTTAGATTTGTTATATTACAAATATAGTGCCTACTCAGATTCACAAATATAGTGCCTACTCACTATAAGCAATTCTTCCTGCAGAGATGTGGTACGGCCATGGGAGTGAAATTTGCTCCATGCTTCGTTAACCTCTAAATTGGCTGGTGGGAGGAGACACACATCTCTGCAGAATGGAAAAAAAATCTCAAATTATATATTAGCTATATTGATGATCTGCTCTGTGTATGGGAAGATAGCAATAAACTATTTGATGATTTTGTTCAAACAATTAATGGTAATGCCTTGAATTTAAAGTTCACAGACAGGTTCTCACAGACAGAGATAGAATTTATGAATAACCGGTTTCAGAGAGAGCGGTTATAATAAAATCAACATAATAAGGCCTTCTTGAGAGCAGCAAATATGGATACGGATAAACTTTTGGTTCAATTTAATAATGTGTCCTTTATTACGATATACAGCAGGAAGTATAAAAAAAATAGTGCATACTGTAAAAAAAGGTTTCTTCAGATTTTATACACAAATGCCGATTTTTTTGGAACTTTAAACCAAGGAGTGAGGAGTATGGCTCGGCGGACATATACTCTGGGAGAGCTATTGTCTCCTAGTCTATATACTAGCAAAACAGCTAATTTTCTCAATTTTAAGGGGTACTATAGATGTGGAAGTAACCGATGTATAACCTGCAAATATTTGCAGGTTTCTCAGGAACACAAATCTACAGTTATGAGTAAAATATAAAAATATCAAGCAATTAATAAATTGTAAAAGTACAGGAGTTATCTACTTAATAACCTGTAGAAAGTGCAATAAGCAATATGTGAGTTGTACTATGCGGTCTTTAAAAGAACGCATTAGAGAACATGTAAATCAGATTAGTAATATAAAGCACTGTAATAAGACCAATGTCACCAGGCACTTTATGGAATGTAATAATAGAGACTTAAAATATTTTTCAGTCTAAGCGATCGAATAGGTGAAAACAGGTATTAGAGGATGAGATTAGTGATGGGCGAATTTATTCGCCAGGCGCGAATTTGCGCTTTTCGCCGCCAGTGAATAAATTCGCGAAACGCCCGCGAAAATTCGCGTCAATAATTTTTTTTCATAAAAACGGACGCCGGCGTCAAAAACGAGACGTCGGCGCCGTTTCGTGAATTTTTCGCCGTTTCGTGAATTTTTCGCCGTTTCGCGAATTTCGCGAATATTTCGGCGAAGCGGCGCAAATTCGCCCATCACTAGATGAGATACTTTAACTTTGTTGCCTGAACGAGTATACTGGATCTTTTATAAATTTTAGAGACACGACTACCATTGGGGATGAATTTTATATTCAATGTGACTTGCTTTGTATAATGAATATACCGTATATACTCGCGTATAAGCCGAGTTTTTCAGCACCCAAAATGTGCTGAAAAACTCGACCTCGGCTTATACGCGGGTCATACGCCAATCCCTCACCGGATCCCTCACCTCCCTCTCCCATAGCGCATCAGGACTCTGTGACTGACGATCGCCGCCCGGAGCAGGTCCAGGAGCTCCGGGCGGCGCGTCCTTCCCTGCCGGCGTCCTTCCAAAATGGCGGCGCCCATGGCCGCCACGTGGGTAGAGGCGCCGGCGCCGCTACCCACGTGGCGGCCATGGGCGCCGCCATTTTGGGAGCGACGCCGGCAGGGAAGGACGCGCCGCCCGGAGCTCCTGGACCTGCTCCGGGCAGCGATCGTCAGTCACAGAGTCCTGATGCGCTATGGGAGAGGGAGGTGAGGGATCCGATATTACGGGATTTGAATTTCTACGCTGGACCTTCCTTACGCCCGGATTTGCTTGCGGCCAGGTAGGCTTTACATTCGGTGCTTTCCTTCTATCTTGGCGCAGTCGCTCTTTATTCTCCCTCGCAGTGCAGGGGAGCCGGCATCGATCGCGTGTAAAAAAAACTTTCAGGAGAGATGGTTGGGAAATAAAAATGGCTCCCCCGCCTCCCTCTAAGCCGCCTTGGGCCCGGTGGTGGAATGTTGTGTGTGCAGTTGAGTTGGTTGGGGGCTAGAAGTAAAGCCGGCACCCCCTGTCGCTACACATGACGGGGCCTGACACCTCCTGACGACGCCTTCTACTTACGGTAACTGGGGGAAGCAGCCACTCTGTATGGTTAGGGGTAGAGTCGCTGGGGAACATGCCTTCTACTGTTTCCCTGTGGCCCCTAACTTTTTGTCTTCCTACTGTCTACTACATACTGTACTATCCTGGCTAGCCCCATATCTATCATCTATCTATCTATCACTGCTGCTCTTAGCACCTGTATTTTATTTATATATGTGGCTATTGAGTGGATCTGTTGGGATGTTTGTTCCCTTTGTTATGAGATGGGTACGACTAGCTGCTGCCTGGCCAATCAATTACATTTTTTTTTAAACTTGTGCTTGTTTTTATGAATTAATGTTTTAAGCATCATGGCTTGATTTTTAACATTAAACCGACTGTTTGATATTTCTGAGACTTTTCTGAGTTGTGTCTAGGCTTATACGCGAGTCAATACGTTTTTCTGGGTTTCATAGGTAAAATTAGGTACCTCGGCTTATACGCGGGTCGGCTTATACACGAGTATATACGGTACTTGTACTTGATATGCATTACTGCCATTTACTATGGTTTTATATTACTCTAGTTTTACCTTTGAACATGGATTTTTCAAATGAAATAGGTATAATGATAATGATATTATAGCTGAAAGGGCTGGTCTGGGATACCTTAATGAGGTGTTGAAACAAGAATGATCTCGACAGATTGTGATTGGTTTTACTCATGGGAGGGTTTATTTGAAAATGTATATATACATGTGTTTTGTCTTTTGGAATTTGCCTATGATTAAGTGCTAGGTAAGCATAAAACATGTTAGGCTCCATGTAGGGTCAAGTATTTTAATATGATACAATAAATATTTTTTTAAAATAGCATGAATATAGAGAAAAATTCTTTGGGTTATATTGTTAGATTACTGAACTTTAGCCCCATTA